>NC_138182.1:80774140-81237893 GCF_964194105.1 Spermophilus citellus | reverse complement strand
CTAAACTCTGTAGAAAGTAACTGAAGTGTGTCACACAAGCATCCAAAGAAAACAGGTGGTGATTTCAGATTTCCCAAGTGAGGATTACAATCAAGTTGCAATTGTTGGGCTCTCCTGTATAAGAGCAAATACGGATTGTTCTTTATAGTCATGCTCTGCTAGTGTTCTGTTTGCTGCAGACACTGCCTTTTCAAAAGATGTCTCCTTTACAGGCAGATAAATTCATCCTTTTGCCAAGGACATTTGTAATTATTGGAGCCTTTGCTGTTTTCTTTGACTGGGGTGAATCAGCTGTTTAACTAAAGAGTAAGAAAGTGCTCACACATTTGTTCTTTCTTCCACTAACTGTAGCTTTCTTTCATGCTCTGTGAAATGCCCCCCTGCTAATCAAAGCCAAACAGTGCATAATGGACTTTCATGAAAGCTGAAATGTATTTATTCCAAGTACAAAGCATTTGAGCAGCCTGTGATTTAATCTTTGCTATTTGTTTTTTCTTATCAAGTGATTGACAGGAAAAGGCAGGCACAATCCATTTTTTCTGATTAATACACTGCCCTGGACTTTGATTTCCTTCACATGAAGGTTACAAAGAGCAGGTAGTACCATCAGAAAAAAGAGCTCTCATAAAGGAAAATACCAAATGCATTCTGTTTGGGGAAGATATTGAGGTTGTGAAGTTTAATAGAAGAATTGGGAGCTTTGGAGTCAGAGGGGCCAGGAATAGGATTCAGCTCACCAACTGATTTGCCTAGGACAGATGCAAGTAGGTACTGTGGTACATCATCTAGGAGGGACTTTACCCCCACACACATCTCACCAGGAGAATATTTTTGACTCAGTACTAGGTCACAGACAAATCTTACAATTAAATTTGTCAGTATTTTCTGATTGTTCCAGCAAGATGATATGTATTTTACAATAAATGACATTAATTTCAAATACAGAATCACAGGCTGATTACAGACCACCATGGCATTAGTTTTAAATTTAACAAAATATGGCAATTCTTATGAATTTCCATTTCATCATAGAAAACAATGTGAAAAAGTTCTTGGGTTAAGGAGCTATGGTGAAGCAGGAATAAAGACAGGCAGTAAGTGTAGATAAGTAATTTGGTAGGATCAAGAAAATGGAGACTGATATGAGTCCAGGAAGTTGGAACCCACCCCCCCACCCCCCCCAGATTGGAATGTTAATGTCTCCAGAGCCCTTTGATTACTAAGATTACCTGCCTATACTACCATGTCCCCAAAAGTTGCAGACAGGGAGTTGTTAATTAATGCCTCCTGGGCTGCTTCCTGCTTGAGTCACTCCATTTGGCCCTTCCCCCTACCCATCTGCTTCTCACCTTTTGGCCATCCTACCCGAGTCTCCTGGGCCTACTGAATACACAGGAAGGAGAGAGATAAGGCAGCAGAGAACAGGAGAACAAAGAAAGTCTAAAACGCATAAAAGGGGCAGAATGCTTTCACTTCTTGGTACATCAGGCCACCAGCAATGGCCCGCTTCTCCTTCTTGGTGAAACCAGAATAGGAGAGCGGATAGACAAGGGTCAGATTCACAGAATGAAATAACTGAAATGTTAATTCCTTTAGAGCCCTTCTCCACCATTATCAAGATAACCTGTCCATGCTCTGACCCATTGCTAGGGTAATCTGTCCCAGGGATTGTCCCTCCCTACAGAGAGTTGTTAATTACACCCCATTTTTTTTTTCTGCTCAGATCACTCCAACTTGGCCTCTCCCACCCATCTGCTTCTCACCTTTTGGCCATCCCACCAAGTATCTCCTGGGTCTAGTCATGTATGCCAGGAGGAAGTAGAGAGATAAGGGAAAGAGGACCAGAGAACAAAGAAAGCCTAAGACCTATTAAAAAGGCAGAACACCCTCGCTTCTTGGGGTACCAGGATACCAGCTGTGGCTCCCTTATCCCTCTGGGAAGAAGTCTATGTTACCCCTTTTAAAATAAACCCGACTTTATATGCCTCCAGTGCTTCTTTAATGTTCAAACTTCAACATGTAAGGGAGCAGAACTCATCACCAATAACTCACAGTATCACTGGGAGAAATCTGTGTTACTATTTTTTTTAAATGAAACCTGCTTTATACACTTGCCCCAGAGCTTCTCAAACTTCAACATTTGAGGAAGCAGAACTCCTCACAGATAACCAGCGGTATAAGTGGTAAGCATTAACTCTGAGGCGTAAGGGAAGTGCCTGATACATAGTAGAAATTCATTTAACATTAATTATTACCTTTCATCCTTTGTCAAGTTTAATAATCACTGCAAAGGTAGTAAAATAACAAATCAGTGAGGAAGAAACTTTTCTGTTTTTCCACAACTTAAAATGAGCTATTTTGTGGAATCAATATGAGTTAATAATAAAAATTGCCCCCTTTTTTTCCTCTCAATTGTCTCTTTGAGAGAAGATAAGGGATCACTTAAAGGAAAGATTTTTTTTTTTTAATTTGCTACTTTACTTTCTCTATGC
Organism: Spermophilus citellus; assembly: GCF_964194105.1. NCBI lineage: Eukaryota > Metazoa > Chordata > Mammalia > Rodentia > Sciuridae > Spermophilus > Spermophilus citellus. Next base: position 81,235,401 of record NC_138182.1, on the reverse strand, counting down.
AAGTAATGCTACTGATTATAACATCTCTACTGTAACAATTCTGTCAATTATCATTTAGCATATTATTGCTAAGATTTCACAAAATGATATTGAATGGTTGCTCTATTTTCTCAATGCATATGACCAATAGTTAAATGACATTAACAATAGACAAAATACAGTTCACTGAATTCTGTTCATTATTCCACAAGTGAATTGGTATTAAATCTCATGGTCAAATAATCAACATTCTGTACTCACTGTGATATGCCTAAAATAAGAAGAGTGACATATTTAATATAGTTTTGATATGAGAATTAATGGATAAAAAGTATTACTCCAATTTTAGATATATTTCACATTGGCAACATATTAACATTTTAAGGGTCCATGGGTTGAACAACAGTGTAGAAGTGCAGATATTCCTTTGAGGTTGAGGTAAGGCAGATTGGATCTTACACTTATTATAGTAATTGCAATACGAATTTCCAAAGTTCACTTCAACCTGTACTCATGACCCACTTATGCCCATATGTCCAAAACAATTAATCCTTTGAATGAGGTGAGTAGATACAGGTTATTTGAGGTTGTGCATGAATAAAATAAGCACTTTTGTGATAAATGATTGTTTCACCTTATAAATATGAAATAAAATCAACCTTATATAATCTTAAAACAACCTTATATATAACAGCCAAGAAAATTTCCAATTAAAATTTTCAAATATTTGTAATATACTGAGATGAGGTTCTAATAATAAATTGGCTGATTCTTTATATATTTAGTTCTTTGAATTTGGGGGGAAAATTCAAAGTAACAATTAAATGGTACAAGAAGAAATACTTAGGGAAGTGTAAGTTACTAGACAAATTCAGGCTAGTCTATGACTTATGATTCTAATCAAATTTATCTAACAGGCTAAATTTTGAAATGTTATCTCTTCTGATTTTTGTCTCTCTCATTTTCCCATTCTCCTTTCTTTCCCCTGGTTGCTTAGATTATGTGTGCACATCTGTTTCTTTTTTTCATTCATTAGTTCAAGAGAAGTACAGCTGAGAACAGGAGTCACTTAAATACTGACCTTCACAGATCCCACATTAATCTCTAAGATACCTTATACACACACATACACACACACACACACACACGTATAGATATGCATACATGTATATCATCCTCCCCTACATCACCTGTACATGTTGAAAAATAAAAAAAAAATCTGATGAAGAACTTTACATTTAAAAAAAATATGCAGTTGAGAAGGCTTAGTTGAGGTAAAGAAAAATGTGCACTTTGTTCGTAAGGCTATTACTAATGGTGATTGACAAGATTTCAAAGGAGACTACAGTGCAGTTTGATTACTATCCCTGCAGTGTGAGGAAATAACTATGTTCCAAAGAATAAATCATTGAATAAGAAATACATTTCTCTCAGAACTAACTGATAATACCATGAATTTTAACAGGATTCTACACATATTGGATCTGAACTAGTGCTAATAATACTTGATGATCATCCCGGAGTTGCCAGTTACTTATCAGAAGTAATTTGATCATGCATATAGAATATGATTTAGTTATTTCAATCATGTATATGTGTATATATATATATATATATATATATATATATATATATATATAGACCCTAGAAAAAGTCTTGCTCAATGTATAGTACTATTTCAAGTAGTAGAATACTGCAGTAGGTAGTAGAATAAATCTGGAAAAAACCTTGCTTAACAAAATCAAGAATAAATAAACTGTGGACTGTTAGCACAAAGGAACATTATGCAGAATTCAAATGAATAACATAATTGCATGAATTAAACTAAAAACATTAATCCTTAAAATTATAAGTAGGATAATAAATGTAGCATGTTGCCTTTAACATATTTATCAAAACTGGTAAAACAAAATATATATTGAAAATACTGAGATACATATTTGTATGTAAATATGCATCTATACACATACAATACATATGGTGAGCATAGACAAAATGATAAGGAAATGATAGACAAAAATTTCAAGACCTCTAGAAAGCAAAGAAACATCTTGTTATGGTTTCATAGGAAGTGTCCCTCAAAGCTCTTCTGTTAATGTAGGAATGTCAAGAAGTGAAATGACTGAATTGTGAGGGCTGTAGCCTAATCATTCCATCCTTCTTTGAATGGACTGGGTGGTAACTGTAGGCAGATGGGACATGGGTGAGGAGGTGAGTCACTGGGGATATGCTCTGGAAGGGTTGTTACTCCTGTGAGCCATTCACCCCTCTCTCCCTGCTTCAGACCCTGTCATGAGCCATGTAGCTTTCCTCCACTGGGTCCTTCCCCATGATGTGCAGCCTCCTATGGGACCCAGGGCAAGGGAGTCTGCCATCTATGGACTAACCTCTGAGCCTCTGAGCCCCAAATAACCTTTCCTCTTATAAGTTGTTCTTGTCAGGTATTTTGGTCACAGTGACAACAAGCTAACTAAAACACACCTAGTAAATTTTAAAGATAAGTGAAGTTCTCAAATTATTAATATAATGATTTAAATTTGTAATTTGTACTAACAGTATAATTTTAGCTGCCATATATATTACATATATTTGCATGTGTAAAATATAAGAAATATTTTTAAAAATAATGTGAAAGAAAAAGCAATATAAAGCTCTACAATGTGTGTGTGTGTGTGTGGGGGGGGAATTGGCACCAAAACAGACTGGTAGACCAATGGTACAGAATAGAGGACACAGAGACTGACCCACAAAATTACAATTATCTTATATTACACAAAGGTGCTGAAAACATGCTTGCAGAAAAGATAACCTCTTCAACAAATGGTGCTGGGAAAACTGGAAATCCATATGCAACAAAATGAGATTAAACCCCTATCTCTCACCATGCACAAAACTCAACTCAAAGTGGATCAAGGACCTAGGAATAAAACCAAAGACCCTGCATCTAATTGAAGAAAAAGTAGATCCTAACCTCCATCATGTGGGAGTAGGCCCCAACTTCCTTAATAGGACTCCTTTGGTGCACGAATTAAAATCAAGAGTCAATAAATGGGATGGATTTAAACTGAAAAGTTTTTTTTCTCAGCAAAAGAAGCAGTTTTGAGGTGAATAGAGAGCCTACATCTTGGGAGCAAATTTTTACCCTTTACACATCAGATAGAGCACTAATCTCTAGGGTATATAAAGAACTCAAAAAGCTAAAAAAAAAAAAAAAACCCCACAAAGAACCCAATCAACAAATGGGCCAAGGACAGACACTTCTCAGAAGATGATATACAATCAGTTAACAAATATATGAAAAAATGTTCATCGTTATCAATTAGAGAAATTCAAATCAAAACTATTCTAAGATTTCATGGTACTCCAGTTGAATGGCAGCTATTATGAAAACAAACAAAAATAAGTATTGGTGAGGATATGGGGAAAAAGTCACACTCATACACTCCTGGTGGCACTGCAAACTGGTGAAGCCAATATGGAAAGCAGTATGGAGATTTCTTGAAAAATTGGGAATGAAACCACCATTTGACCCAGATATCCTCCTCAGTCTATACCCAAAGGACTTAAAAACAGCATACTACAGGGACACAGCCACATCAATGTTTACAGCAGCACAATTCACAATAGCTAAACTGTGAGACCAACCTAGATGCCCTTCAGTAGATGAATGGATTTTTAAAAAGTGTCATATATACTCAATGGAATATTACTCAGCAATAATAGAAAATAAAATCATGGCATTTGCAGGTAAATAGATGGAGTTAGAGAAGATAATGCTAAGAGAAGTTTGCCAATCCCAAAAAAACAAATGCTGAATGTTTTCTCTGATATAAGGAGGCTGATTCATAGTGGGATAGGAAGTGGGAGCATGGGAAGAATAGACAAACTCTAGATAGGGCAGAGGAGAGGGAGAGGAAGTGAGGGGGCATGCATGGGTTCAGAAATGATGGTGGAATGTGATGAACATTATTATACAAAGTTTATGTATGAAGATACAAATTGGAGTATACTTTGTATACAACCAGAAATATGAAAAAAATGTGTTCTGTATGTGTAATATGAATTGTAATGCATTCTGCTGTTATATATAAATTAATTTTTTTTAAAAAAAGTGTTTATACTATTTGACCCAGTAATATAATTATTTTTCTTTCTAAAAATATAGAACTGGATGTACAGAGAGTTCTTTGTTATAAGTTTGCCTTAACCCCTTGTACTGTGCAACAACAAAAATTTTGAATAAGGCAAATATTTTTGAAAAATAGGAAAATATAATATCAGTAATATATAAGTAATAGTATATTCCTGTACACTGAATTATACCAGTATTGTCTCAAGTAGAATAATGCTGCATGTTTTATCATCAATGTCCACATTTTCTCCAAAGTTTGTAGGGCACATTTATCTCCCAAAGAGATTCTTTAAAATTGTAGCATTTCTTTTTTTTTCTCAATTTATTAATTTCTTTATTTCTTTTATTATTTTGGCAAGTTAATTTAAATTTTAATTTATATTTTAACTGACAAAATATTGTATACATTTATCATGTACAATGTTATCTTGAAATATGTAAATATATAATGTACAGTATATATATATATGTATATATATGTGTATATACACACACACACACATATATACTTTGTCTAAAAACTAAAACAAGCTAATTAACATATGCATACCTTACATGCTTTTCATTTGTTTTGTGGTGAGAACACTTAAAAAATCTAAACTCTTAGTAATTTGCAAGAATACCATACATCATTATTAACTATGTTCAACATAGAGCTCTATGCTGTACAACAGAGCTCTTAAACTTGTTCCTCTTCTCTGAAATTTTATACCCTTTAAGAAATATTTACCCACAATTACTATGCATATAAGAGCAAAGTTAGTTTTTGTTTGATGGTTTTTGCACTGAGGCTCCAACCTTTGCTCAGGCTAGGCAAGTATGCCACCACTGAGCTATACCCTTGTTTCTTGATGTAGGAACTGGTTGGCCATATTGGGCCAACCTCCCACCTCTCTGTGCTTCTGTGGGTGGGGTAAAAAGGGTCTAAAGGCCCTCAATGCTGAGCCTGCTTCTACTTTTCTTTTGCATCTACTTAGAAAATACATAGAGGGCTGGGCATGGTGGCACATGCCTGTAATCCCAGCTGCTTGGGAGGCTGAGGCAGGAGGATCACGAGTTCCAAGGCTGGCAACTTAGCAATGCATTAAGCAACTTAGTGAGACCCTGTCTCTAAATAAAATTGTTTAAAAAGGGCTGGGGATATGGCTCAGTGGTTAAGTGTCACCGAGTTCAATCCTCGGTGCCAAAAAAAAAAAAAAAAAAAAAAGTAAAGAAAAAGAAAATATATGGAAGCAGAGAACAATTGGCTGGTTTGCCAATGTTCTTCCTGTAGTAGTGACTACTTCAATGTGTTTTGTCACCTCCTGGACATCAAGCTTCAATAAGCCTGGCTATGTTTTCAAGAAATCAAATGTTGACACTCATATGTACTTACTTATTGGAGATATTGGATATAAATTTTTATAATTAAAAAAAGGAAATATTTACCCACTTCTCCGCAGGAAATATACAAGAATTTTTTGTTTGTATTTATATGCCTATATGTTTATTGTATACCATATCTTCTGTTTTTGTTTCAATTTATAACATTATGTCTGTATATGCATTTAAATTTTTTTATTTTAACACACCATTTTAAATATAATCACTTATTTTTTAATCACATATAGTAGGAATTACAAATGATATATTTTAAAAGTTTTCAAGTGACTGAAAGGCATTGGTTTGATTTAATTTGTGGGCACGTAGAAATAAAGCAATAAAGTATTCCTCTGATTCTTTCCATAAGAACACCTGAGAACTGGGCTGGGGATGTGGCTCAAGCGGTAGCACGCTCGCCTGGCATGCATGTGGCCCAGGTTCGATCCTCAGCACCACATACCAACAAAGATGTTGTGTCCGCCGAGAACTAAAAAATAAATATTAAAAATTCTCTCTCTCTCTCTCCTCTCTCACTCTCTCTTTAAAAAAAAAAAAAGAACACCTGAGAAAACTGGGTAATGCTGAGTCTATGATATAGAAATTCTCCCTTACTACTTACTACTACTATTTCTTTCTGTATTTTGGTGTCAGGGATTAAACCCAGGGACACTTAACCATTGAGAAATATCCCCAGCCCTTTTTGTATTTTATTTAAAGAGAGGGTCTCACTGAGTTGCTTAGGAACTTGCTAAATTGATGAGACTGACTTTGAACTTGAGATCCTTCTGCCTCAGTCTCCAGAGACACTGAGATTATAAGCCTGTGCCACAAATGTTCCCTTACTTCTGAGAGTGTGGACCAGTGTTGCCCATCTGGAGATCAATCTGAGAAAACCAAGTCAAATGAATACATGATCCAATCTTTCAACTCCTAGATATATGAATCAAATAAATGTCTACACAGTTCCTGGAGTAATGTTGAAATTTGTATTTTACAAGGCTTCAGGGAGGTAGAAATGGTCTGCTTTCATTTCTAGGGGAGGCATAGCACAGCATTAAGTACTTGGCTATGTTAAAATCCGTGAATGAAAGTATGAAAATAAAAACTGGTGAATCTTAGAATTTTAGTGTTGAACAAAAAAGAGTAGAAAACACAAAATATATATCTCTTGTCTCTCTCAATTCCAGTGTCTAGATTAAACTACTATAACAAAGAGACCTGAAAATATGTTTAGAGAAATACTCATTTATGTTCTCTTGTGAGATATTCACAAAGTTAGTATAACTATTCAACTCTATCCCAGTCTATTTTTATATTTCCTGCGTGATAGTTACGCATGGTTTTAAAATTTTTAAATGGTTGTTAAAAGAAGTAAAAGAAACAGGAGAAGGAGTAAGAAGAGGAAGTGAGCAAGGAGGAAAGAAGAAGTGATGGAGAAGGAGAGCAAGAAGAAAAGAGGTGTTGGTGAAAGAAGGCAACAGCAGTAATAATTCTCAAATATTTCCTATCTGGAACTTGGTGGAAAAAGTTTTGCTGTTCTTAGCTACAAAGTCATTCAGAGAGTTAGTTACTTTGTATGTTATTACTTTACAGTTTGAGAAAGGCAGTATGCACCAAAACCATCTGTAAAATTTGTGAAAACACATTGCAGGCCTCATCTTGAGGTTTCTGACTTATTAAGTCTTGTATTTCAATAATAACTTTTTCTATCAATTTATGGGTTGACATTGGTGTGTGTCTGGCAAAGACACTTTGAGCAGCCATACCTTGGAGCACTGCTGTTTCTTGACCAGTGAAACTGAATTATTCCCATCTAGGGGAGCAGAGAGGGGGAAAAGAAAAAAACAGACTCAGTATTTTGAGACTCAGTCCTGGCAATGTTTCACATTACTACAGCACATTACAAATGAACACAGCAAAGTGTACAGGCACCTGGGACACATTGTTTCTATTTCTACTGAATAAGAGAATGATGAATTTGAGTAGTAGAAAATTAGCAATTTTTTCCTCTGTATCATTTACATAAATTAAAATTGCATGAACACAGAATAAAAATATGCATTACATAAGAATATAAAAGAGCAAATGAAAACAAAATGCATGTTCAATCATTAAATTGGTTGTCTCTAGAAAAGAAATGTGTACATGCGTATGTGTGTGTGTGTGTGTGTGTGTGTGTGTGTGTAATCTTTCATAAAACAATCTAAACTGAAAAAAATAATAAATTTAATTTTCTGATTTTCAGATTTATAATTGATCAGTCACTTTACAAATAAGCATTAGTTTAATTTGGGAAAATATACTGAAATTTGTCTTGGGAAACCAAGTTCTTTTTATAATTTAATTATAATTATTTAAGCCTTTAAGTAATCATGATACCAAATTACTGTAAAATTTGAACATATCTGTTTCGTGAAAAATTTTGAAGACTGAATCAATTTATTCAGATAGATTTATTGTTGGTTGAAAACTTAATCTAATATATTTTGCTACTAACAGTTTTTTTGTGGTATGAAAAATAGAAATCTGTCTCTTAAGGTTTGATTCAAAGCCTATATCTGACATATTAAAAGCCTCAGAAGACTTGAAAATTTATTATTAATAAAAATATAATCAAGTTAAAATAGTTACTGACATTTATTGAAAGTTTATAGTATACAAAGTATGCTGTACTAAAAATTTGGCATGCCGTTTCTTATTTAATTAATGAAATAGGTATTATTACAGTCAGAATTTTTATTTTTATTTTGGGATGTTGAGATGCACATAATAAAATTAACAAGATTACTAGTTAGTAAAAGAGCCAGGTTTGAAACTCATGTTTCCCTATTTCTGAGCCTATATTTTTCAGTTACTACCTTAAACACTCTCATTGGAAAAGGAGAATATTGTTTAATTTTCTAGCAGTAAGGGAAACAAAACACACACAAAATGTATGCACAAAACACAGAAAATTATTAATATGTATTTGTGTTAGTTTTTCATCACTAGAGCAAAATCTCTGAAAGAATCACTATAGAAGAGGAAAAAAATATTTAGGCTCATGGTTTCTGAGGTTTCAGTCCACGGTCCAGTGGCTCCATTGTTTCTGGGTCTGGGATGAGACAGACTATCATGGCAGAGTGGGTGTGGTAGAGCAAGGCTGCTTACCCCATGGCATCCAGGAGGCAAAGAAAAAGAGAAGAAGGTGCTAGGCACAGATAAAGTCCAAAAGGGTACACTTTCAAGGACCCATTCCTTTAGTCAGGTCCTACTTCCTACAGTTTCTACCACCTTGTTGTAATGCCACTGAATTATAAATCCCCTAATGAAGTCTGAGTCCTTATGATTCAAGCATGTCCCAAAAGTCCCACCTCTTAATACTGATGCATTGGGGACACAAACTTCAATATATGAGTGTTTGGGCGACATTCCAGATTCAAACTATACCTCCATGTAAAATAAAATAAGTGTTCTGCTATGCTATTAACAAATGGAAAGCCATAGTAACAGAATGAACAAGAATATCATTGATATCCATCACAGTCTTAAGCTCTGATATTGTGTTTGATTAAATTAGGTAGCATGATTGTTTAAATGGCATAGTGAATTTTACTTAAACAATGGTATCTGTACATATCAGAGGTGGATAAATGACTTCTTTGAAAATAAAACTTTGAAAACAAAGTTAATTTTCTCAGGGATGAATTATCATATACTCTTTTCTGCTTTGTATTTTCTACATTTGAAAGAGGAAAAGAGTGTCCATCTGTGTTAGTCAGTTTTTTTTTTTTTTTTTGTCACTGGGACAAAATATCTGAGGAAAACCACCTAAAGTGGGAAAGATTTATTGTGGCTCATAGCTTCCTATGTTTTAGTTCATTATCAGCCAGCTCCTTTGTTTCTGGGTCAGCGATGAGGCAGAATATCATGGTGGAATGGTGCGGTAGAATAAAGTTGCTTACTTCGTGGGAGCCAGGAATCAGAGAGAGAAGAACTTTTCACCAGGTATAACCCTGCAGGGTTATATCCCAGTGAGCTACTTCTAGGACCTATCTGTGACAGCTTCCACCACTTCCCAATAATGCCATCAAATTCTGAAAACATCAATGGATTAATCCATCATAAATTTAGAACCCACATAAACTACTCACTTCCCCAAACACCACTTCTAAATATTGTTGCATTGGGGACCAAACCTTCAGCACATGAGTCTCTAGGAGACATTGCAGATCCCAACAATGACACCTCATTTTCTCAGCTTAAGGAAGTAGAAAGGGTAATTGTCACTATTTCAGACCAAGGTTAGCAAATTATGTTCTCAGGTCAAATCTTGCTGTTTATCTATATACATTGATTCATTTGTGTTGGACTCTAACCACACTTAGTGTTTAGGTATTATCTGTGGTCGATATCCTGCAAGTATGTATAGGGTTTCTTCTTCAACACCCAGAGATTTAAACTTGGAACAGACCCCTGTTTATAAAAGACAAGTTATTAACAGAAATAAATCCAAATTTATTAGCATGTATTTCTTTTACATATACATGAAGACACTCAGGAAATGAATAGGTCTAAAAGAGTTTGAATTCCATCTAAACCAGCCTGTGTCCCTGTGTTTAGATGCATCCCTGGAAATTCTTGGTGACAGTCCTATGTTGGGATTAATATGGCACACTATGAAATCTGATAATAAAGAAAAGGGAGCTTAGTTATGCCTATGAAATGCTACTGAAGTCATTATAATTAATCATGACATATACCTATCCATCCTGCTGTATGAGGTTATTAATCACATTTATATAGATGAAAGTTTGAGAAGAAACTCTGATATTTTCAAACAAAAGCATGTTAACTTGATGCCATGCTTGCACAATTCAAGAGAGAAGCACCATATCTATTACAATGTGAACAACATTTTTTGGAGTTATTTAAAGATGCAACTCTGCCTCTTGCCTTATAATCACTTGGTGTTCAATTAACATTCCACAAAACCTAGCCTTCTGAATGCTCTGTGGGCCTCAGGGTTACCACTTACCTCTGTGAAAAGTTTACTATGAACAGTAAATAGCAGCATATATGGATTATTTTGTAAATCTCTCATCTCTTGGAAAAAAATTAATTTTTAAAATGCATAGAACAATTTGTACTTGTATGGTTATGAGGATTAAAAGAGAAAGGAAAATATAATCACACATTATATCACATATTAATAAGTAATATATTTACAAAGCACCTAAAATTTGCTGTTGCTATTGCTATGACAATGGCTATAGTAGTTCTTTCTCCTACTCTTACTGAATTTATCAAATTCTTGGAAGCTCTATAAATTGTATGGAAGGAATCCTCTGTACTGTAGCACATTATTCATTTCAATATTGCAATGATCAAATCTGAGTGCAAAAGCAAAGAACACATCAATTTTTGGATTTAATTTATGCTAATAAATAGAGGTAATATGTTCAACTATGAAGTAAGTAGCAAATAACTTTGAGAAAGTGAAAAATGAACTGAAGCCTATATAGTTATACTTACAGTGATAAGCAGGTAATCATATTTTTGCAAAAGTAATGTAAAATGCTAGGGAAATTGCATGACTTGAGTTCTATAGGAACTACCAAAACTACAACAAGAAAGTAAAGAGAAACCTGGCATAAAATTGACAAATAGAACAAGCAAACTAAACATGGAGCAGGAAATGACCCATACATATATGATCATGTGATATTTAACAAATGAGCCAGTGTAACTCAATAAAGAAAGCATACTTTTTTAAAACCAATGTATATGTATGCTTTTTTCAAAATTAATGATAATGATTTAATTTAGCATTTCATGGATATTAGTAATATCATTTGTCTCTATTATCAGACTTTCATCATGTGCCATAATAATCACAATGTAGGACTGTCATCTACAACAACTATAATCTCCAGGATTGCTTCTAAATACAGGGACAAAGTAACCTGGTAGAATGACTGTAATATGTTTATTTTCTGCTGTGATCTGAAATATCTAAACATCCATGTAGAGGAATACTCTATCTCACTTTATACCAAATATGAGTCAAAATGAAGCATAAGTGTAAATACAACAGCTAAAACCATAAAACACCAGAAAATAAAAATTAAAAAACCACACACAGAAGAATATCTTGCTGTTATGGTCATAGGTGAATATTCTCTGGACTGATTATAGAAATTAATTATCAAAAAGGACAACAACAGAGATATTATACTTTATCAAAATTAAAACATCCATTTCTTAAAAGGTCCAACTAAGAAAAGGAATTGTCAAGGCACAAACCAGAAGAAAACATTCACAAAATACATGCTTTAGTCAGCATTTTCATTGCTGTGACCAAAAGACCCAACCAGAACAATTGTAGAGGAGGAAAAGTTTATTTAAGGGCTCAGAGTTTGAGAGACCTCAGTAACATTGACAGCGGCCTCCATTTCTCAGGGCTTGGGGTGAGGCTGAACATCATGGTAGAAGAGTGTCGTGAACAGAAGCAGATCAAATGATGAACTGGAAGCAGGAAGAGACTCCACTGGCTAGAAACAAAATATATATCCCTGACACCCACCTTTTCCAGCCATATCCTACCCACCTTCAGTTACCACTCAGTTAATCTCCTAAGGGGATTAATTCACTGATTGAGTTAAGGCTCTCATAACCCAACCATTTCTCCTCTAAACCTTCTTGTGTTGTGTCACATATGAGCTTTTGGGGCACACTTCACATCCAAACTTAACAATATACTTGACAAAGGACAGATGTGCATAATAATAAAAGACTACAGTTTAGTGATAAAAGACAAAATATCCAATTAAAAATACAAATAATATAAACATAATATTCATAAAAGAAGATATTCAAAAGGTTAAAAAGTACATGAAAACGTTTTTGAACATATTTGGTCATCAGGGAACTGTACAATACAAGCTCACACCCTCCATAATGAAATTAAACAGACTGACAGCACTGAATATTGCTGGGCTTATTGTCTCTGTTGTTTCTGAAACAATGCAAAGAATTTAGTAGGAATGTAAAATGTTATAGCCCCTTTGGGGAAAAAAAGTTATATCAATTTTAATATACTTACTCTACATTCCATAAATTCCACATCTTGGTATTTACCCCAAAAATGCATCTTCACAAAAGATTTCATGCAAAATATTAAAAGTGATTTTACTCAATCAAAAGAGACAAAAAAAAAAAAGAAATGAAAAAAGAAAACATCCCTAATATCAGTCACAGAACAGTTGATAAAATGGATTAATGTAATGGATGGAGGGATGAATAAATAAAGCATTTATAGCAAAACACGACAGTTAGAATCTTGATAGTAGTTATATGGGTTTCACTGAGAAATTCATAAACCTTTGCTGTGTCACTGTTAAGGTTTCTTAATAAAATTAGACAGAATGTTTGATGGAGGCATAGACTGTTTCTTAAAGCTGTTCATGTCCAGTGCACAGACTTGGAGGACTCCAAATGGTGTCTGTATGTTAAGTCAATAGGAAGCAGGGAAGACCTCACTGGCCAACAGGACCATGTGCTTACATCCATAGGGGAGCTGTAAAAGCAGCCTGTAGTGGACAGTGGATGGCAAACATGGAGAAGGTCAGTAAAGGGGACTGAGATGCAGCTCAACCAATAAAATAAACTGGAGCCTGTGAGAGGTCATATGGGGGGTGTGATGGATTAAATAAGGATCAAGTGAGGTATAAAGGACAGCCAATCAAGTACTAACTTCATGAGTACTGGAGTACTGATATTTATGTTCAGTATGAAAAAGATATAGGTTTCTTATTCCTTTCTTTGTATTTTAACAAGGTTCTTTGTGTTACTTGTTTACTATGTGGGTGCTGACTTTTTTTTTTTTTTTTTTTTTTGTATGTGTGTGGTGCTGGGGATTAAACCCAGGGTCTTGTGCATATGAGGCAAGCACTCTACCAACTGAGCTATATCTCCAGCCATGGGTGCTGACTGTTTACATTATTGTGTTGCCTGTCTGGGTGAATTAGAAGAAATTAAGGGAGTCACTAATGATTTTATTAATAATAGTATCTTCTCTTTTATTTATTTATATTAGCACTTTATAGCTATATATAGTAGTTGCATTCATTCCTACAAACTCCATACATGCATGGAAATTCATTTCAGGTCATGATCCTCCCTTTTCCCTCCTGTCCTCCCTACCTATTCTCCTTTCTTTACTGTACTACTAGACTTCCTTTCACTTGTCTGTTAATTTACTTTATTTTCCTCTAGTTTCCGAATATTAAGAGAAAATATTCTACCTTTAAATTTCAGAGTTTGCCTAATTGTATGTAGCATGATATTCTCCATTTCCATCCATTTACATCCATTTACCAGCATATACCATAATTTTATTCTTCTTTATGGCTGGGTAGCATTCCATTGTGTGTGTGTGTGTGTGTTTGTGTGTGTGTGTGTGTGTACCACAATTTCTTAATCCATTTATTTGTTGATGGGTATCTGGATGGATTCCATAATTTAGCTATTAATTGTGCTGCTATAAACATTGAGGTGACTGAATACCTTCTCTTTTAAAGTCCACCAATGGATTGCTATTTACCTTAAATATAGAAAAACATAATCTGCTCAAATCCTCAACATGCCTACAAAGATCAGGCTTCCCTTCATTACCTCTCACCTCATTTCTTAATAATTTTTTGGTACTCATTGAGTTAAAAGGATAGCCTCTTTGTTTTTTTTTTCTTTAAAAATGCATTACCTGCTGCTCCCTCAGGACCTTTTCAGTTCTTCTTCCCAATGCCTGAAATGCTTTTCCCTTAGCTATGCCAATAACCAATTTCTTTATTTCCTTTTGAGGTCACTGATCCAATGCAACCCTGACTACCATGCCTTTCCCAGCTAGACTATCTAAACTTGGATCCTCCTTTACTCTTCTGTTCCTGTGCCAATCCCAAATTTAATTTCCATTTTAAATCTGAATGTAACCTAATGTGACATATATCTTGCTGAAATTTCTTTCAAATTATCTTTCCCACTGAATTTTAAGCTCCATTAGGGCATATATTTTCCCCATTGTTATTCATTAGTTATTCTGAGAATGAAAGAATGTAAATTCCATATAATTGATGCTTGATAAGCAATAATGATGCATTAGAGCAATGGTTATAATTCCTAATAATTTTAGCACATATATAGCCATTTATTCAAAGTGCATTGCAACAGAATTCATTGAATCCTCATAAATACTCTATAAAGTAAATCTTATCACTACCATTTTATAGACAAGGAAACTTTAGATATTATTTGAATACCTTGTTCTGGATCAGCCATTATGTGATGGAAGTTAATGTATAAAAAGGGAGAAATGAGGTAGAGCAATCTTAAGAATGGATGTTTTAAGGATAAAAAAGAAATGATAAATTCTGAAAGCAATTCCTGTGCTCTGAGGGCCTGAAATATAAATTTGAGATGTGAGTTGTTTTTAGCTTTGTATTCTATTATACACAATGAAAATGTTAATACATTCATAAATATTTCATCAAAATATGAATAATTTTAAATTATTTGACTCAAATTTCAGATTTGCTGAATATATGAGGCTTGAACTTACAAGTGTGTCAGGATTATGTGTAAATATTATTCCTTATCAAATGCAAGGGGTTGAGGTGTCAAGTGGGGTCCAATGCTAGAAATGCTCCAATAAAGATTCCACGGTGAATAACATTTATTAATTTCCATATATTGAACCATCCTTGCATCCCAGGGATGAATCCTACCTGATCATGATGCACATTTTTTTTGATGTGCCTTTGTATCCAATTCACCAGAATTTTATTGAGGATTTTTGCATCTAGGTTCATCAGAGATATTGGTCTGTATTTTTCTTTCTTTGAGGTGTCTTTGTCTGGTTTTGGAATCAGGGTGATGTTGGCCTCATAGAATGAATTTGGAAGAGCTCCCTCTTTTTCTATTTCCTGAAATAACTTGAAAAATATTGGTATTAATTCTTCTTTAAAGGTTTTGTAAAACTCCGTTGTATACCCATCCGGTCCTGGGCTTTTCTTGGTTGGTAATCTTTTGATTGCTTCTTCAATTTCATCCGTTGATATTGGTCTGTTTAAATTGTGTGTATCCTCCTGACTCAGTCTAGGCAAATCATGTGACTTAAGAAATTTATCGATGTCTTCACTATCTTCTATTTTATTGGAATATAGGTTTTCAAAATAATTTCTAATTGTCTTCTGTATTTCTGTAGCATCTGTTGTGATATTGCCTTTTTCATCCCGTATGTTAGTAATTTGAGTTCTCCCTCTTCTTCTCTTCGTTGGCATGGCTAAGGGTCTGTCGATCTTATTTATTTTTTCGAAGAACCAACTTTTAGTTTTGTTAATTTTTTCAATAGTTTCTTTTGTTTCAATTTCATTGATTTCCGCTCTGATTTTAATTATTTCTTGCCTTCTGTTCAATATACGGAAATCAATAAATGTTATTCACCACATCAATAGACTTAAAGATAAGAACCATATGATCATCTCGATAGACGCAGAAAAAGCATTCAACAAAGTACAGCATCCCTTTATGTTTAAAAAATTAGAAAAACTAGGGATAACAGGAACTTACCTCGACATTGTAAAAGCTATCTACGCTAAGCCTCAGGCTAGCATCATTCTAAATGGAGAAAAATTGAAGGCATTCCCTCTAAAATCTGGAACAAGACAGGGATGCCCTCTATCACCACTTCTATTCAATATAGTTCTCGAAACACTGGCCAGAGCAATTAGACGAAAGAAAGGCATAAAAATAGGAAAAGAAGAACTTAAATTATCACTATTTGCAGACGACATGATTCTATACTTAGAAGACCCAAAAGGGTCTACAAAGAAACTACTAGAACTAATAAATGAATTCAGCAAAGTGGCAGGATATAAAATCAACACACATAAATCAAAGGCATTTCTGTATATCAGCGACAAAACTTCTGAAACAGAAATGAGGAAAACACTCTATTCACAATATCCTCAAAAAAAATAAAATACTCGGGAATCAACCTAACAAAAGAGGTGAAAGATTTATACAATGAAAACTACAGAACCCTAAAAAGAGAAGTAGAAGAAGACCTTAGAAGATGGAAAAATATACCCTGTTCATGGAGAGGCAGAACTAACATCATCAAAATGGCGATATTACCAAAAGTTCTCTATAGGTTTAATGCAATGTCAATCAAAATCCCAATGGCATCTCTTGTAGAAATAGATAAAGCAATCATGAAATTCATATGGAAAAATAAAAGACCCAGAATAGCAAAAACAATTCTAAGCAGGAAGTGTGAATCAGGCGGTACAGCGATACCAGATTTCAAACAATATTACAGAGCAATAGTAACAAAAACAGCATGGTACTGGTACCAAAACAGGCGGGTGGACCAATGGTACAGAAGAGAGGACACAGAGACTAATCCACAAAGCTACAACTATCTTATATTTGATAAAGGAGCTAAAAGCATGCAGTGGAGGAAAGATAGCATCTTCAACAAATGGTGTTGGGAAAACTGGAAATCCATATGCAACAAAATGAAACTGAATCCCCTCCTCTTGCCATGCACAAAAGTTAACTCAAAGTGGATCAAGGAGCTAGATATCAAATCAGAGACTCTGCGTCTGATAGAAGAAAAAGTTGGTTCTGATCTACATATTGTGGGATCGGGCTCTAAATTCCTTAATAGGACACCTGTAGCACAAGAGTTAATAACAAGAATCAACAAATGGGACTTACTTAAACTGAAAAGTTTTTTCTCAGCAAGAGAAACAATAAGAGAGGTAAATAGGGAGCCTACATCATGGGAACAAATTTTTACTCCTCACACTTCAGATAGAGCCCTAATATCCAGAGTATACAAAGAACTCAAAAAATTAGACAATAACAAATAACCCAATCAACAAATGGGCCAAGGACATGAACAGACACTTCTCATTGGAGGACATATAATCAATCAATAAGTACATGAAA
The DNA here is from genome assembly GCF_964194105.1 of Spermophilus citellus. Lineage (NCBI taxonomy): Eukaryota > Metazoa > Chordata > Mammalia > Rodentia > Sciuridae > Spermophilus > Spermophilus citellus. The sequence continues at coordinate 81,217,937 of NC_138182.1, read as the reverse complement.
AAATGCTCACCATCTCTAGCAGTCAGAGAAATGCAAATCAAAACCACCCTAAGATACCATCTCACTCCAGTAAGATTGGCAGCCATTATGAAGTCAAACAACAACAAGTACTGGCGAGGATGTGGGGAAAAGGGTACTCTTGTACATTGCTGGTGAGACTGCAAACTGGTGCGGCCAATTTGGAAAGCAGTATGGAGATTCCTGGGAAAGCTGGGAATGGAACCGCCATTTGACCCAGCTATTGTCATTCTAGGACTATTCCCTGAAGACCTTAAAAGAGCGTACTACAGGGATACTGCCACATCGATGTTCATAGCAGCACAATTCACAATTGCTAGACTGTGGAACCAACCCAGATGCCCTTCAATAGATGAATAGATTAAAAAAAATGTGGCATTTTTACACCGTGGAGTATTACACAGCACTAAAAAATGACAAAATCATGGAATTTGCAGGGAAATGGATGGCACTAGAGCAGATTATGCTTAGTGAAGCTAGCCAATCCCTAAAAAACAAATACCAAATGTCTTCTTTGATATAATGAGAGCAACTAAGAACAGAGCAGGGAGGAAGAGCAGGAAGAAAAGATTAACATTAAACAGAGACATGAGGTGGGAGGGAAAGGGAGAGAAAAGGGAAATTGCATGGAAATGGAGGGAGACCCTCATTGTTATACAAAATTACATATAAGAGGTTGTGAGGGGAATGGGAAAATAAACAAGGAGAGAAATGAATTACAGTAGATGGGGTAGAGAGAGAAGATGGGAGGAGAGGGGTGGGGGGATAGTAGAGGTTAGGAAATGTAGCAGAATGCAACAGTTACTAATATGGCATTATGTAAAAATGTGGATGTGTAACCGATGTGATTCTGCAATCTGTATTTGGGGTAAAATTGGGAGTTCATAACCCACTTGAATCTAATGTATGAAATATGATATGTCAAGAGTTTTGTAATGTTTTGAACAACCAATAAAAAATAAAAGGAAAAAAAAATAAAGATTCCACGGAAGATATGCTACCTACCAGCTTCTTTAATTCATTTGAAGTTTGGATCTATAAAACAAAATCCTTGTATAAGCTTTCATAGTTTCATGAAAAATATATAAATGAATATGTGCTATGCATCTAAAATGTATTTCAATGTTATAAGCTAATTGTTAATATCATTTAACATACTTACATTATAAATTTATGTTACATAAAGCATTTTAAAGTTAAAATCTTAGAATTATCTTCTCAAATCTATTTTCCTCCATAAATATAGGAAATAAATATTAATTATAGTTTTCTGTAGAATATTATGATGTTAAATAGGAAAAAAACCCATTTATCAGTTAAGATTTTTCATTAATTTATTAAATTTTAAATGAATAAATTAACAATGTTTGGAGGGTATTAATATGACAAATGAAATTATAACCATTAGGCAATATTTCCTTTTTCTAATATCAGGATCAAAATATTAAAACATTAGAGCAAATTTTTAAATAGATTCTCTGTTTTAAAAAAGAATTCTCTTCCCGGAGATCAGATATTCTACTATAGAAAGAAAGCTAAAGATTTGAAACTTTCATTGTACTTTGATTTCTAAGATTTAAACTTTTTTTTCCCCACAGAGACTGAAATTGCAAGGTTGACTGGTAGCTAGAAACCAGGTGTTAGCTATTTAGTTTTTGCTTCTGCCAAAAAGCTGGAAGCAATGAAAGAAAATATCTGTTTTAGGGAAAGAACCTACAAATTTCATCACAGGGTAAATCAATCAAACTGAAAATCTATTTTAAAAGCTTAAATATCTTTGGGAATATTTTGGTAAGGTGACTTTGTGTTGTAAACTGATCAGAAAAGTTCAGATTTTCTATCTTGTGTGTAATTAGATCAAGAGACATTGCTCAAATATATTAAAAAAATAAATATAAAGGGCAACTTTAAAAATTGGTTTATTTAGAAGATTGGTTTATTTGCAGTGAATGAAAAGTTAAATGTTTTTTAAAACATTTGCAAAGATTTTATACTATAGTATCACAAATATCCAGGGTGTATGATTCTCAAATGTGTTACTCTTGGGTTATCACTATTGGAAATCAGATGTTTTGCAGATACGGTGGTACATCTTATAGTAATTGTTAGAAGCAGATATGATAGTCACACATTCTGACCTTTGTCTTCATAGGCTTTAAATTCCAGGAGCAACAATTGTTAAAATGTCATAATCACTCTTCTTACTATGATGCCTTATTTTTAAATAGTGGTACCTATGTAAGGCTAAGTTAGATGATGAGTTATAGACCACATTGCATATTAAATCAGTTTGGCTAATCATCCACTGAAGTGGATATATAGGTGACCTAATTTATTATTATGGATATTTATTCACAATCATTATATCACTTGTTGGAAGGAAAATTAACACACCCTAATATTTGGGACTCGCCATTTGGACTGTACTCTCAAGTAATTATCAAATGCAGATAGTACTTGGTAATTGTAATATAATTGCCTTCTATCCTAACAAACTGAGCCCATCAAAGAAGCTGACTTGTAAAATGAATTTCTGTCATAAAGCAATGAAGATTTGATCAGAATGTAACCTTTTCTCTTGACTTTCTATTTTGGGTCCTTGTACAATAACACCAATGGTGTCTATTAACCAGCAGTGACTAAAGCACAAATATGCCTTGTTGTAGTTACCTTTTTCACCACTGCGACTAAAAGATCTGACCAGAACAATTATAGGGGAGGAACAGTTTATTTGAGGACTCACAGTTTCAGAGGTCTTAGTCCACAGAAATCTGGCTCCATTCCTTGGGGCTTGAGAGGAGGCAGAACATCATGGTGGAAGAGTGTGGTTGAGGAAAGCAGACCACATGATCATCAGAAAGCAGAGAGAAACACTCTGCTCCCAGATAAAAATATATACCCCAAAAGCCACGCCTCAATTCCCACCTCCTCCAGCAACACCCCACCTGCTTCCAGCTACCACTCAGTTAATCCCATCAGGGTTTAATCCACTGATTAGTTTAAGGCACTCGCAACCTGTTTTCCCTCTGAACCCTCTATAATTGTCTCACCTGTAGTTTTTTGAGGACACAACATCTAAATCATAACATGCCTGTTAAACAACTAAATACTGTAGTCAGTGAATGACTGAAATAGACTTCATTTCAGCTGAAATAAATGATAGAAACTAGGAAATATCTTTCCTGACAGAATGCTAGAGTTGAATCAAGATCATGTAACCTAGATCCGTAACTAAATACTCATTGAAAGGCCACACAGGGCTCTCGTATTTTAGTTGCAGTCTTCTCCAGCAGATATAAATAATACTGTTTTTTTTCCTACGGCTTTAATGAGAACACCATGGTATTACATTAGCATGCTTGCGCATAGAGCTGAATCTTTCCCTTGTTCTAAAACTAAATTTTGCACAGCCAGCTGGATCATTCAATTTGGATCTACCAATACAACATTGAAAGTAGCATGTATAAAACTGAATTAGTTATATTATCTATTCTCCCAAATAGTTCTGCTTCTGAAACCTCTTTAGTGCCAGTGCTAACATTATTATTCCTATCACATAATTTTCAATATCTGAATAACATCTTCCTGTCTTCTCCCAAGCTCCTCATAGTCATGTAGTAACAAGTCCTATCCATTACCTCATGCTTACATTATCTTAATATGTATTGCAACTGCTTTCAAAATATATGGGATGTTGAAAACTGCAGTGAACTGCATTATTAATCCTCAATTGTATGTGGAAATGAAATGGTTTTGGAAAACATCAACAGAAGAAAGGCAACAGTTATACTTATTTATATCCAACTTTTGCTCTTAAGCAGCTTCTGCAGCAGAAAATACACAGATGTACACATCACATAAGCAAACATGGCTATACACACATATATATTCACCCTCAGAGAAGCATGTAGCTTCACAATCAAAAGCATTACCAATCTATGGATGTTTTCTGTTCATATAAACAACAAATATGAGCATATACTTTGTGTCACATATTGTGCAATATAAACTTTTATATAGAATGACAGATCGTGTAATCATGGAGTTTATTTCTTTTATGGTCTATTAAGCCAAATAAAAATCAAATGGCAAATGAATTGTAAAATTCAATTTATAACATGGTCATGGTTTTGAATAAAGCATATAACTAGTAGAGATAGATAATAATGTAGAAGGAGGGTGATAAGATTGCCTTATTTAGATTTTTTTTTGCAAAAGTGACAGACAAGATGAAACTTGAAAGGTATAAAAAATATATAAGCAAAAAGTGGGAAGGAAGCATTCCATGAAACAAAGCTAATGTGTCCAGAACTCCTACAAGAGGAATGAGTCTAGCACGCTAAGAAAAAAAAAGTGAAAAAAATAAAGCTGAAATTATACTGGTTATATTATATCAAAATTATGCTGGTTATATTATATTAAATTATACATGGTTGCTCAAGCCTCATGATGTCCACAGGGATATACATATGTGAATGTGTGTGTATACAGGAGCAGAACGTTGTTGTAGGTATGTGTATTTGTTTTCTGGTGCTGCCATAACAAATACCATTTACCTGGTGACTTATTGCAAGTTTATTTTCTCACAGCTCTGGAGGCTAGATGTCAAACATCAGGGTGTTGGCAGAGTTGATTTCATTTTGAGATCTCACTGCTTGGCTTGTAGATGGCCATCTTCTCTCTATGCTTTCGTGTGCTGTTCTGTCTCTGTGTGCGTATGTCCTAATTTCCCTTTTTTTCTGAGAACACCAGGAACATTGCATTGAGGCTCACCTATGTGACCATAGCTTTTTTTCCCCATTACTTCTTTTATTTTCAGTACTAGGGATCAAACTCAAGGTCTCATGCATGCAAGGTAGGCACTCTACCACTGAGCTGGATCACCAGCCTTTTCATCACCTCTTTAACAACCCTGTCTTTAAATGCAGTCACATTCTAAGATATGAGGGGTTAGCATACCAGCTGAAGTGGACACTATTCAGCCCAAACAGTATGTATATATAACGTAGATAAGTATGAGTACAAGTGGTTATGTGTGTACTGTTCATGTGCACAGGAAAGGGAATAGTTGTGTGTTCATATATGAGTAGATATGTGTATGCATATGACTGTGTGTGTGTGTGTGTGTGTGTGTGTGCGCGCCAACTTGGAATAGCAAAAGGTGACACTGAAGAGATATGTAGAATCTCTGTGCTATAAGGCAGAAATCCATGTTGCAAGAAAATGATTTTCTTATTCATGACATTTTGCAAAGCATTAAGGTTTTAGAATACAATTAGAGAACTAAACCTTTGATAGGAGATGGTACTTATGGAACTTTCTATACTTTGAGGGAGGACAGGAGAAAAATGTGTGAGTGGTACATAGGTTTTCAGCTTTGATGGTGGCAAGGTAGGAAATGCCTTATGTGCTATCTTACAGTTTGAAAGTGAACTATGCAATGCTGTCATCAGACAGCGGTGAAACAAGAAAAGTACCCAGAACTGTTTAGAATGATGAATAAAATAGTCAGGTAATAGTATCTGAGGGAGTATGAAAGCATATAGTCTATGGGAGTTATGTGAAATATTTTCTTTTAATTTGACATTACACACTTATAAATGAAACTGGCAGGGATATTTGGGTTCTTTTCTCCAACAAATTTCAGGGAAAGAGACGATAAATGTTATAGTTCAAGATTGGGGTTTTGTGAGGAGAGTAAAGTGAAAGGAAAGAAAAATAGGTAGGTAGAGTATTTACAAGAAGTAATAAGAAGAATGAGCTGTGGGATTTCTACCTGAAAAAAAAAAAAAAAGAATATTGAAGCCAAGCCGAATTGGGAATTAACTTTCCAATCTCTATACATCTGTGGTAGCTTGCTGTCCTGATTTTCTGAAATTATATTTGTTGATGGATTGGTTATGTGCCTCTAGATTCTTTTCCAAGACTTGCTTATCTTTGTCCCAGTATGTAATACCCCAAGATTTCACTTCACAGTGCTTTATTTGAAATATGCTATATCCTCTATGGCTCTATGTGCTTTTTTCAAAGTAGTTCATATATATATACACAAACAAACCAAAGCAATCTTCCTGATTTTACACAGACATAACTAAAAGTAATATCAAGGGAAGTAGACATAAGCTAGCAAAAGGAATATGAATAATACGTAGTTCACATGAGGTTCATTATTAGTATATTCATGGCACTACACAAAACAATTCTATACATTTGGTAGTAATATTTTATCCCTATGTTTTTCAGATAAAATATGAAAACGTGAGAATTGAATTAATTTTCCAAAGGTGACAAGCCTAACAAATCACAGCGAAATTTGGATTTAGTCTATCTACTTTAAACATCTAGATTATTTTAATCAGTCTATTCTATTGCTTCCTGGTAATATGCACATAAACATCTACCCCAAAGTGATAACAAATAAAAATAAACCCACTTCTATCTTTATATGATACTACTTCAAAATAGCTCATATTACATTCTGTATACATAAATTTAATGTGTTTTATTCCCAGAAATAAATTTCATAAATTGTTCTTATTTTCCTGGCTTGTTAACGCTGAGTACTAGAATCCAATAAGCTTTTCCTTGTTCATATATCAGCCTAGAACAATTATTTTGGCTGTCTTTGAGAATTTTATTGTATAAAAAAGGATTACATCACTACAACTGATAAGTTCCTATGGAATGTGAATTATACATAATTTATGATACAGGTAATCATTTTATTGCATGCAAATATATGCAGTGGGACTCCTGTATAATATTTTAATTTGCTCTATGCAAACAAGGTTTTGAGGATTCTCATCTTGATCTGTGTAAATAATAATCTAGAGTTCCACAATTTCTTATTTTGTGTGTCATACACTTAAATTTCACTGCAGTCATTTTGTCATAACATACAGTGCACTCTCAGAAAGTTTTCTGTTTTTATCTGCTCAGGGGAAGCAACTCAAGGACATTTTCTATTTAAAATTCACACAAAACCCAAAGTCTTAAATAATGATATTTGAAGGTTGCTTCTGTTTTTTACAGCACTCAAAGCATCTTTCTTTAGTTATTTGTGAGACATAGAATTAATTTCTTCCTGGTTTTTTGTTCATTTTTTTCATGTTGCCAGTATAGTTTTTATTTTTTAAAACTTCAGTGAAAACACTTCGCCATCAGGTTGAACAAGAATGACACAATGCTTCCTTCAACACTCCAGCTCACTTCTCCATAACCGTCCCTCTTCCTTTGACTTAATCATGTGGTATGTACTCTTTGATGCATTCAGAATTGTTAAGTTTAATGTTTTTAGTAGTATTATATTTTTTATTAGTATATAAACAACTGTGGGGTTTCACTAAGCAATCTCAGAGTCCTTCAGATTGGGAGAAAATCAAGGAGAGAAGTTCATGAGCAGGCTGCACCCTGTTGGGCATAATCTGCATCTTTTCCAAACAGCAGAAATCAAAAAGATTCCAAGGGGAGAAACAGCAATGGTAAATCCTGTGGATATTGGGAATCTTTCTCCCTGGGAAAACACTTAATGCCTTTTAAATTGACTTTCCATCCTCCCCATGCCCCAACACAATTTCCTTTTTGCTTAATTCTGACTCACTAATAAAAGACGATAATCACATCAAAATTTCTTCACATCAGTGCCTACATTAATGGTTTTTGATGAACTGGGAGAAGAACTGTGTATACTAAATACTGGCCACTACTCACTTTTGCCTTCAATTCTCCTTAAATAATGTCCCTCATATTCCAACCTAATGGAGATCAATTAAAAAGAACATTTGGGGAACTGCAGTTTAGACTTGTGAAGTTGACATATCAAAAAGCAATCACAGCTAGAATTTGTGTCTCCAAATTCAATTCACTTCCTTGTAAAAAAGCAGAAGGTAGTGAATTTGGAATTGTACACCAGTTCAAAAATCTAAAAGTAGCTTATTTGAATATTTACTTAAAATACAACAAATGAGCATTTGCAAAAAAAGATTGCTTTGTCTGCTTTATTTAACACTGGCTTTCTTATTTATTTTTCCTTTAAGCAAAAGCTTGAAAGTAGAAGTTGCAAAGGCTCCTCTGTGTCCATCATGAAGTGTTAATAATAATTACTTTGGCCCTAGTATTCCTGAGGTATTGAGACTCCTTATCTGAAAATAATAAACCACACTTGAAATCCAATATAGTCAAATTTTCTCTTATTTGTTGATGAACACAAAATTATCCACAGCATATGCATATTTTATCTTTAAATGCACTGTGGTAATATTCTGAATGTGCAAGGTTGTTTGTTTAAAAGTTACTTTATTATAAGAACAAATATGCAAACCAGACCATAACTTCTAATACATTCGGATTGTATAAGTAACAAATTATGTTCAAAATAAGGAAGCATGAGATCATTACATAAAGTTTAAGTGATGAACACAAGATAATAACTTGTGGATAAGGGAGCTTAGATTCGGCCAGGGATTTAACTTTGGAACTCATGCTTAGCATCTACACAGCCTGCTATTATATCCCCATATATAAGAATGATCAGTGATAAATTGTTAAGTATAAAAGCATAGAGTAAGCATACAATTTTAAGTAGAAACTCATTCATACAGATGAAAAACTTTTGTGTCATTAATTAATGTTTTCATTTTATGCATATATGAAATATACATATTATTTACATATTATATTTCAAGATAAATATGTGCAAATTTTGAAATACTGTTAAAGTATTGCATGTTATTTTGAAATTCAATGTTAGAGTAATGGTGTTTTACTTATATTAATCTTTTGTAAGAAGTAATGTTTTAACAAATAAGGTATTAGGTAGTTCTTACTTATATTAATCTTTTGTAAGAAGTAATGTTTTAAACAAATAGGTAATAATTAGTGCTTATAATGAGTTACTTATATAACTACATCAACAACATCAGAATAATATGTATATTCATAAGAAAACTGGTGAGCAATTTCAATGGTCAGAGAAGTATATTTGCTAAAAAACATAGCTTTGGAGAAAATATTTTAGAAATCAATACTTTAAAGCATCTATAGTCTTAAGTTTAGAAGCTAATAATATTTGAGAGATTACTAAAAGTTATCCTATATATTTACATGAATATTCTGTACCTTTTTTGAAAGCCTACTTAAGAAAACTCATTTTTAGATAACAGACTACAGAATAAATGTGCAATTGTAGTAAATGGTATTTAAAACTTTTCAAAATTCCTCCCATTTCTTTCTAAGTGAAGGTTGATATCTAATATAGTGTTTTATATTCTCCAAATAACTTGCATCTATAACTTATTAACTGAAAATCCCTCCTTAATAATTTTTTTTATAAAATCATTAGGATTTTTTTTAATAAGAAGCATTTATTGTTTATTTATTTATTTATTTATTTTTTGAGAGAGAGAGAGAGAGAGAGAGAGAGAGAGAGAGAGAGAGAGAATTTTTTAATATTTATTTTTCAGTACTTGGCGGACACAACATCTTTGTTTGTATGTGGTGCTGAGGATCGAACCCGGGCTGCACGCATGCCAGGCGAGCGGGCTACCGCTTGAGCCACATCCCCAGCCCCCTCCTTAATAAATTTATAAACAAAATATTATTCGTTAATTCTAGTGTAATAAAACCTACTTATCCAACAATTTATTATATGCCATAGTTTTCTAAACTTTGGTTTCCTCTTTATGTATTTTAGACCCAATGTGTTAACATTCTTCTCATAGCTGACATATGGGACTGAGCATGGCAATCCTACAAAGTTTCTATTTTGTATTTCTACCACATCTTGCTCTGATATTCTAGTTCTTCCTTGTCTATAAGTTGCACTCCCCCATTACAATGAAACCAGAAGAAAAAATGCTGTTGTCTAATCAGCACATTGAGAGAAACTCACAGTAAGTGGATCATAGTAGGAGTTCTTTAATAGTTTATGGATTATACATGGAACAGATAACTTGTTTTCATATAGACACTTTGTTTTTAAATGCTATTTTTCATTCCAAGGGGAAAGTTCAATCTATTTCTTCTAGCCAGAAAGTATGTGACTCACTCTACCATTGTTTGTTTTCCTTTCCTTTATTTTTATAGAAAATATCTGTGAATATTTTTTTCAAGTTCATATATCAAATGGACTTTCTTCTACTGTGATGTTATGTGGCCAAATCACCACTTCTCACCTAAATACATTATTTTGAAAATGTTTTTCTTTTTCATTACTCTTTTTTATTGATGTTTTAAAAAATAAATGACAGCAGAATGCATTGCTATTTTTATTACATGTATAGAGTACAATTTTTCATATCTCTGGTTGTATATAAAGTATGTTGACACCAATTCATGTCTTCATACATGTGCTTTGGATAATGATGTCGATCACATTCCACCATCAATTCATAAATTTCAATGATACACATTTAATCATCATTTTTCTGTTTACTGGAATTACCTGAATACTTCATTTCTTAACTAGAACAGTATTAAACAAAGACTCAGAAGAAAAGGAAACAAAGTAAATAAAAATATTGGCCTGTAGCAAAATTCTCACAAATTTCTCTTTTGAGAAGTACTTAAATATGTATACTTATCTTCCTTATTGTCTGTTTCACACTTGGTATGGAGCACTGGTCTCCTTTATATTTTCAAATATAAATTTGATCAAGCTGGTGATGTTTCTGACTTATATGTATGATTTAGTTGATTTTATTTTCTCAGAAAGGAAGTTTTTTTAAAATACTTTTTTAGTCGTAGATGGAGGAAAGGAAGATTTTAAAAATTTTTTGTTAAAAAAAAATCTCCTCTATTATCAATTGGTTGTTTGCTTAATTACCATGTCTTCCATCTTTGTCCAAAGGTGAAGTTGTTTCAACTGTTGGGAAAAATTTTTGAATACTATCCCCAAGTAATTATTTTCTCATCTTAAATTTCAAAGTCTTCCAAGATATATTCTATATATGATTCATGAATTTTCCTCATATGTTGGATGGTTCTTTTAACAATGTTCTTTATATACCACTCTCATTAAGTTCAATCATGAATCTTGGGAATCTATTATGATTTCCTTTTTATTGGTATAGTAATGACATTCTTTATAATCTTATTTATTTTCTGTACAATTAAGAATTTTGGATACAGAGAGAAGGCAAATGAAATCAACTGCAAAAATGGAAATGAAAATATCTTAGCTTTCAGACTCTGAGACCACCAGCTAAAGGGAAGCTGAATTTCTTGATCTGAAAGTCTGCAATGTCGCTGAAAGAACACAAAATACATTTTCCCCAATTCTTTGCCCAAGAAAACCTGTATCATTTACCAACCTAAAAGTACACTGAGGAAAGTTATGGGGCTGCTGCATGCAGGATGTGGTCTGACACTGATAATATGAGATCTTAATCATCAACATAGTTTTTTAGGATTATTACTGAGGAACTGGTAATAGAAGAAATCTTGACCCTCTGTATCTCATAGACCTTCCATAAATATACCCTTATGTTATTCCTAGTCCATGAGGGAAAAAAAATAGGATGTTTACACCAAATAACTGGCAAAACATTTATACTTATCTTATGATTTAAAATTTATGTTACAAAAGTCCCTTATTTGTGGTACAAGAACATCTTTTGATAGCAAACTGGAAATGAAAATTGCTGAGAATTTTCCCCCTTGTTACATCAGCTAAGACAGTAAATAAGAAAAAGCCCTGTTATATATCCGTGGTGAAATGTTAGAGGTTACCAACTTGAGATTAGCAACACCCTCAAACACTTACAGGACATAAGGTTTAATGTACCATATTGTCAGATTTCACTTCATCTGAGTGGTTTCTTGAGCAGGGAGGAAAGGTGGTGTATAGTCAATGATTCTACATTATCTTAAATTTAACAAGTGACACACTAAAATCTATCTGTTCTGTTAGATGTGACAACTTTATTGATAGAAATCTACAGTGACTCAGTGGATTGTTATGCGGCTATTCACCTAGACAATGCATTCTTTTAAATCCTCACTATTAAATAGGATCAAAATCAATTTGCTTTCATACAGGAAGGATGACAATGCTTTAACATTTTCTGATCCTCAAGCTATGTTAATTCTCCTTCAGGTCATTTTTAATCTTGATCACCCTGACATAAAGAACATCTTCCTGGTACAATACATCCTGTGACACAGATAGAATTCTGGGATGTCCTGTGAAAGGACTTTCTGAGCTAAGTTGCCAGCTTTGGGATGATACCACATGAGATTGAGGTTTTGTACTCAAAGAGACAGTATAAGCAGGCACCTGATCTGCTTTGATCAAATGGCAAAACAGGTTACTGTGTCCCTAACATAGAGAATACTTGAGCCCAGAAACAAAGGAATTAGCATAGAATTATCCTCTTTCACTCATGTCCAGCAACACACCTGGCCAATTTCATGCTTTTTATTCCTGCTTTGTTATGTCCTGTCCTATCTTGTTAGAGATTTTTGTTCAGTTTAAAGTGGTTTCAGGGGTCAAGCTGCCAAGAAAACAAGAACTCCAATTGTGAAATTTGAAAATTTGTGATTCTCATTTCTTTGGAGATGAACGGCCATGGAAAGGAATCATTAGACAACAGAGCTGATTGACACTGATGACCATGAAAAGCTGTGAATGTGGAGCACAATGAGGTTTTATGCTTAAAACCTATGTAGTTAACTGGGACAAGTCTTCATTTTCAAGTCTAGTAATTACAATAAATGGGCAGTTTAATATCACCTAACAAAGAGAAGACAATGAAGTAATAAAGGTCTGGGTTGTACTGGATACAATGGCACATGTCTGTAATCCCAGCTACTTGTGAGGCTAAGACAGCAGGATCACAGGTTTGAGATTAATGTGGGCAAATAAAACTCATGAAACCCTGTCTCAAAATAAAAATTATAAATGGCTGGAGATGTAGCTCAGTAGTAAAACACCCCTGAGTTCAATCCCCACTACCAGGGGAAAAAAAGGCTTGTCTTTCCCCATGAAGAAAGCAGGAAAGTAACCCAGAACAACTGAAGCACTGACAAGGGATAAGGAATTCTAGGATGGATGATTGAGGAGGGAAATGATTGAATACCTAGAATATCTCTGGATTGACTATGGTACTGGGAACCGCAGCTTATGGGAAGAGATTCTGAAACAACATGGATTTGTATTGGGGAAAGGTAGTGAAAATGTATAATTTTCACCAAAATAGAGACCTATATTATAGAACTAGTGATGGGTATTGAAAGGGCATAAGAGTATCTACCTATTGCCAGTGTAGAATAAAAATCAGCAATTCTCATGTACCATATTCTTGACATGGGGACACTTGGCAAAATGTGCCATTTTAGCTACATAGAGAATGACCTCACGTGTGCACAGCCATCAGTATGCACATGTTGCTGTCCCTTGCCCGGGTTGCACACCTTCAGGTGGAAATGTTAGGTTTTCTCTGGCACAGTCATATGATAGCATGAGATTGCATTATGCCTGTGAATGTGCAATCAGAAGTGCAGGGAAGTTAATATCTCATAGGGACAAGTCTTTGATCAATGTAACTAACACTGGAAGCAAAAGATAAATGGTTTCTCCTTCCTTCATGTGGAAAGAATTTCCAGAAATTAATTTAGCTTCCCAGATAAAATTTCTGAGAAGCTGAGTAATAAATTACATGAGATAAAAAGTGGAAGCTAGCTCAATATGCACCTCCAAAATTGTTCTCCTTTTTTCTCAGTCTCATTACCTTTTTCAATCAATATTACATTTTTGGGTTTGTATCTCCTTATAAAATATTAACTCACAAGATTTCCCTTAGACTCTATTTTCTAGGGAACCCATTCTAAGACAAACTGAAGGCAATAGACCAGTTAGTTTTCTTGTTGAGTAAATATTCATCTCATATATATTTTTAAGATAAATTTTGTATAATCCCTGGACCTCCTTTTCCCTTTTGTATGGCACTTTGAGTGCCTAAAACCTATCTTGGTTTTTAAATCTTATCTATTCTCCAAGGCTCTAAATTATCCCCTTTTTGATGATTTGTAAGAGTCTTACATATTTTTTTTAGAATCTATTTTTTCAAAATTTATAAAAGGTTTACAATCTACCTTTATATTTACATTTTAAATTTATTAAAATGAAAATATCTCTATTTCATTTTTCAGTTCTTGTCATAGCTGTTATAGACTTGCAAAAATTTAGTGTAAATGCTTCTTTTAAAGGTAGTTTATGTTTTTTTCTCTCTGTGAATTTACCTTCTCCCTTTCCAAATCATTTCAACAAGATAGTCTGATGCCTGATGGTCTTGTTCTTTAGCAAATATTAATGTTTTAAGTTTTAAAACTTTTGTACTGTTTCATCACCTTTTTTTTACCACTATGATCAAAATATCTGATGAGAACAGTTGAGTAGGAAATATTTATTTGGGGCTCACAGTTTCAGAAGTCTCAGTCCATAGATGGTCAACTCCATTGCTCTGGACCTGAGATAAGACAAAATATCTTGGTAGAAAGTATGGAGAGGAATGCAGTTCAGGACATTGTCACCAGGAAGTAGACAGAAAAGAACCTCAGGTCACATAACCCAAAGGCACAACCCCAATGATCTACCTCCTCTAGTTACACCCTATCTGCCTACCAGGAGATACCCAGTTAAACCTATCAGTGGATTAATGTACTGATTAGTTTTAAGCTCTCGTAACAGAATCATTTTACCTTTAAACTTTCTTGCATTGTTTCTGACATAAGCTTTGTGGGAAATCCATATCTAAATCATGATGAAGTGTCCCCTAAAACCTCATGTGTAACACAATGCAAGAATGTTGAGAGGGGAAATGATTTGATTAGAAGAGGTATCATCTAATCAGTGGATTAATCCACTGATATGCATCAACTGGGTGGTAACTGAAGGCAGGAAGAGTGTGGTACAGGAAGTAGGTCACTGGGGCATGAATTGGGGTTTTATATTTTGTTCCTGTAACGTCCACTCCCTCTCTTTTTATCTGTGCTTCCTGATTGTGAAGAACTGAGAAGCTTTCTTCCACCGTGCTCTTCCACCATGGTGTGGACTTCTGAAATTATAAGCCAGGATAAACATTTATTTCTTTAAGTTGTTCTAGTCAGGTATATCTGTCAGACCAATGCAAAGTCAACTACAACAGAAGTGGTTCTGGAGTGTGGTCATTGCTGTGACTAATTTGATCACGTGGTTAAGAAGTGCTTGGCATGGTTTACAGGAGGAATTTGGGAAAGTTTAGAGATGCATGAGGAAGGAGCCTTAGAATGTTGCAAGCAGAACTTAATGGGTGATTCTGATGGGAGCTCAGAAAACCAGAATGCTGATGGAATTGTGGAAAGTAAAGAGGTTTCAGAGGGGAAGGGGGACTCTATTGGAAATTATACTAAAGACCATTCATGTTACATTCTGATAATGACTTTGTCTATATTTTGCCCATGTCCTGAGACTTTCTCTGAGGCTGTATTTAAAGGTAATGGACTAATTAATCTGGTAGAGGGAATTTTAAGGCAGCGTTGCATTTATGCTATGGCATAGATATTGCTGGTGAATTTTGGGCAAGTTATGTGATAATCAGGAGCAGAAAGCAGAGTGGAAAGACTTGAAAAACTTGTGATTTGGTCAGAAAAGTGGGTATAAAACTGGGGTCAAGAAAGCTGTAGCTGTTGAATAGATTATAGGAACCAAAGAGAGCTAAATATTTTATATACAAAGATCATAGAAAGATGGCTCCAAGGCATGTCAGAAATTGGCAACACCACACCCATCTCAAAGTCAAGGGTATAAAAGTGTAAAAGTAAAAATTCCTTTGAGAAGAGTCCATGGGGGCACCCTGTTTGTACAACAGTGTCTAGAAAGTTTTTTTTCACCATGCCAGCCACACAGGCACTCAAAGACTTCTGTAGTCTTGGAGTGCCTGTGGTCCCAGGGTCCCAGAAGACTTGGCTAATGTTCGAAATCATGTCAGACCTTTCTGTTAACCACATGGTGCTGATTTTGAAAGATACTAGAGTTAGTGAGTCAATGAGGTTTTCACTAAGATTTCAAAGGAAAGCCTAGGAGGAGAAGCAAGTGTAGCAGTGTCAGAGTCTCTGCAGGGTACCCCTAAGAGGGTAATGCATGAAGATGTGAGAAGGAAGTTGAAGCTGCTCTGAAGACCCCAAGATTAAGAGAGACTAGTTATGTAGGATGCTGGCTGAGGAAATTGGCAGAAATCAAATATAAACAAAGCAAGAGAGGCCACAAGTGTGGAGTTATGCAAACGCTTTGGAGAGAAAATCGTAATGCCATGTGCCCCAGGAGGCTGGACATGGAGCTACTGGACCTATTTGTCCAGCTGAATTTCATTCTTGTTTTGGGCCCATTCCTTTTTTATAGGTTCATATTTCTCCCTTGTGGAATGGAAATATTTACTCTGTGCTATTATATATTGGATATATATAATTTGCTCTTTACTCAAACAGCTAAGAGTTTGACTTGTGTTTCAGACTAGATTTTAGAGTTTGATTTTTGGGCAATATTAGAACTGGTAAGAACTATGGGGTACTCTTGGAAATGGACTAGATGTATTTTACATTGTGAGATGAGAATGAGCTTTTGAGTGCTAAGGGCAGAAGTTTATGTTTCAGATATAAAGTGTCCATCAAAAGCTTATGGGTGAGACAATGTAAGAATTTTCAGAGATGAAATGATTAGATTATGAGAATGGTGAATTAATTAGTGCATTAACCCACTGATATAAATTAACTGGGTGGTAACTGTAGGCAGGTAGAGTAGGTAGGTCACTGGGGGCATGCCTTTAGGGCTTACATTTTGTCCCTAGTGTGCTCTCTCTGTTTATTCCTTGCCATATCCTGAGCTGCTTTCCTCCACTATGTCCTTCCACCATCATGTTCTTCCTCAGACCCAGAGCCATGCATTCAGTTGCCCATGGACTAAGACCTCTCAAACATTATGCTACAAATAAACTTTTCCTTCTCTAAGTTGTTTCTATTTGTCCTTTCAGTTAGTCACAGTGATGCAAAAGATGACTCAAACACTCCCACCCTGTATTTATTTATTTTTAAAAAACTCTCATTCTGTGGAATTATCATTCATAAATAAATGGGTGAATTCTTTTCAGATTACCTTTAAGATAGCAGGGAAGAAGACAGTTTTACACTTAAAATCTTTTCTTGAAATATTATCACGATCCGATGAGCTGATTGACATCACTGACTCAGGCTATGCTTTGCAGATGCATTCTAAGGAGGTAGTAAGAGCTCAGAGGAGAACGGTTGCATAATGTACCACAAAAGACTGGACATTAGGCTTCAGGGATAATGGGAGCCATCAAAAATCTTGTGTTTTAAGTGTTCCACTGAAGCTGTACTTCCTGAAGCTTTGGACATCCCTGGGACTGTAAAGGAAACCTGATAATTAATAGTATTTAGTATTTCTACAAGGGTACAAAATTAGAATTCAAAGTGAAGTTTCATTAAATTAAATTTAAAATAATTGACATTTATTTTTGTTCTCTAGCTTGTGGAGTAAGATTTGTGCCCATAAGACTCAAAACAGGCAACATATAGGATTGACCATACCCTCCAGACATCCAAATCATTCCCCCATTTTCCCTTTTTTTCCTCCTTACAGTCTCTAACAAGCTTGGCTAAGTAATACATTCTTTCCTGGCTGTGGATAATATGGAATTTCTTCAGTTATCTCCTTTAAGAAAAAAAGCTCTACTTTCTCCCTGAAAATGTGTGTTCACTTTGCCCCTTCCTTTGCTATATCTTTGTATTTGGTTGGGTCATGTAAATTTATTTATTATAGTATAAATCAAATCTTGATTAGTAAGGTCATTTTTCCATGTAATGTTTTTTTCTTTTTAATCATTTTTCTTTATTAATCATTTAACTCTACCATTTATATTCAAATCACATTTTATATTCAAATCACATTGTACAGCCTACAAAACTATTTGCTAAAGTGAAAGAGGCTGTATATTTTACTTATCAGATTTTCTTTCAAGATAATACAACAAAGTACTTTTTGACTCTGAGTATACAGTCCTTGAGATGTGTGTCCTTCCATAGGGCATTTCAGATTATGGAAGTTGGTTTCCATTAAAGAAGGCATGCATACGGGAGAGAACAGGCACTAAGAAGTAATGTATAGTCTTTGTTTAACTCAATCTTTGTAGGTATTTCAAACTGTCAATTCTATTAATAATAAATGAGTTAATAAGCCCAGCTCATAAAAAAATGGGACAAGATTCATTGGTGGTCATCTTAGAGGTGTTTACCATATAACAGTTGCAGCTGTCTTTGGATAGATGTTGTTTGTTAATATAATGCAAACTCACAAATAATAATAAGTTGTTAAAGCAGGAAAGGTGCATAGATGTCTTTATGATATCTTTATTAACATCCAGAGAGAAAACTTTCTCAACTACAAATTCTTCATATCTTATGGAAGATCAGATTTGGGAAGTATATGTGTTGGGACCATGGTGATGGAAATTTATGAAAGTTCTGAAATAAAATGTGAGGATTATGAAAGATAAGTCATGATTCAGTTTCACCGCATCTTTATTAAGAGGGAGTAAACACCTGCCACTGCCATATTGTGTGCTATATGTGGAATTCTATGATCTGTGCCTGCACAGGCTCCATAGCAAATGAAAAATTCTACCTGTGTTCTTCTTTTCACCTTCTGAAAAAGTTTATCCCTTGTTAAATGTAATGGTTTGGATTTGAGGTGTCCCCCAAAAGCTCACTTGTGAGATAATGCAAGAATTTTCAGAGGAAAAAATGATTGGACTGTGGGAGTCTCAAAGTAATCAGTGAATTAATCCATGGTGGGATTAACTGAGTGGTAACTGGAGACAGTGTGGCTGGAGGCAGTGGTTAATTGGGGGCATGGCTATGGAGTATATATTTTGTATCTGGAGCTGCAGTCTCTCTCTGCTTCTTGATCACCATAATGTGAGCTGCTTTCCTCTGCCACCGTCTCCTGCCATGATGGTCAGCCTCACCTTGAGCCCCTAGGAATGGAGCTTTCCACCTCTGGACTGAGACCTCTGAAATATTGAGTCCTCAAATAAACTTTTTCTCACCTACAGTTGTGCTGGTCAGATCCTTTAGTCACAGCAGCAAAAAAGCTGACTAAAACACTAAATAACCATTGCAATGTAGTTTCTTAAGACTATGACAGTGTTGGGGAGCATTTTTTTTTTTTTTAGTTATAACAGATCCTGTCACAAATTTCACACAGGATGTTTTGCCAAAGTACTTTGAGGGAGTTACTGAAGAAATGCTCAATGAAGTTTCTCTGCATGGGTTTTGCAACATTTCCATTTATTTCATTCTAATTTTTCATGTAAAAGTAATTTTATAAATGTGTGTTTTTTTAAATGATGTTATAGATTTGGGTTTTTCTTATTTTCCTATAGTCACACAGTTTTTATTATGTACAAAATTTAGGGCTGGTGCCTGATTAGGAATGATCTGAACATAAAACGGGCTATAAATGTATTTTTTCTGAATCATTAGCTGCCAGCTATTTATAATGAATGTTTGTACATTTGGAATCTGGAAAACAAATATATTTTTTAAATTATTATATCCATTATGTTATAAGAGCATATACTGTCATCTAGGCAAGAATACTCCCTCCAAATGATCTCTTGACTGAAATGTTTGGTGCCTATCTTATACATTGCTATGGATCCTCAAGTTCTGTGATTTTTCTGTGCAAATGAGCCATGGTGAATTATGTAGTATTAGTGCTTTGATAGCTCCTTATCTCTCTGCATTCATAATGACCTGAGAAGTCTCTTAAAATATTCTTGAATTTATTCACTGAGGCCAAAGTATACATTCTTACATTAATTTATTGGTGTTAGCTGAAGAGAATTTTTAACAAATATTGACAGCATTAAAAACTTTTTTTCATATCTGAATGTAACTTATTTGTAGAAAGACTTATTTCTTCACTATAAGTATATATTGAGTTAACATAGGAACTTGTAACAGAAAATAAGAGATTCTAATATAATCAACTATTATCTTTCTTGTCAAAAGCAATTTTCAGTAATAATTTTCAGTAACTGATACTATTAATCTACGAGTATATCATTTTTATCTTATAGAGTTTACCATTTTGTTTCTGGGTAAAGAGATCTCAAAGACCCTGCACCTCTTTCCTTAGGATAAATTAAGGATATAGTGTAAACACTAAATTATTTGTTGTCTTTACTTATTGTACAACCATTCATCTTTTCTTTTCCCCTACTGACCTGCAATATCATTTTTGTTTTGAGATGATATGTGAAATGTGAGTTTCTAATCTATGTTTCTGTGAACTCAGTATATTCTAAGGAGGGAGAAGCAATAATGTGACCCATTCTGTAAAGAATTCTAAAATAGCATAAAAATGCCATATCAAAAACAAACAAAACGTTGCAAATGTCTTTGGAAATATTAAAAAGTGTGAGATGATAATCAACACTTCATGAAGTATGTTCACTCTTTCATTGGCTATTCCTCTTAATTTTATGAAAGCTAGAAGTCACTTGAGTTTTAGATTTAGAATCCAATTATTGAAAATAACCTCACCCCCATTAAAAGTAGTTCACAGGCCTTTGAAGAAGTTGGGTTATTGTTGTTAATCCAAACAATCAGGATCAGCCTTTGGAGTTCTATGGTAATTTATTTTGAACATTTATTCATCCCCTGATGATATAATTGCTGCCTTCCTCCTCAAAACACACACAGTTGTTAGATTTTCTTCCTCTTCATGTTTAGGGGATATTAAGAAATATCCTTTGATTTCAGTGTAAAATGTCAAAACATCTCCATGTTAACTTTTAATAGCTGCAGTCTTATCAGAACATTTGCATTTCAAAACTGGTCAAAACAAAAATATTTTTACAAAACAATTTGTCTTCTAATGTTAGACTTTTCAAATATTCTAATTGGCTTGGGGAAGTGCCACTCAAACTAGAAATTGACTGCCTTATATGTGAAGTGTCTATTTTACGTGTACATAGAATGAATCAATTTACTAGTAGACAAAAATTCTAAATAGTCTTTGACATACTTTTTTTTTTTTGTATGCACCCATCAGTACTATGACATTTCAAAATTTAACTTTTGCATTAGAGTCCAATTTCCCTTCACTATTGGCATAATCCTGGACTCTGGGTTTGGAGCCTTCCTTGGGTTTTCCTATTGGCACAGAGGCAAAGCATAAATTTTGTTGCTGAGAATTTTCTTTGTTACTTTTTCCATGTGTAAGAATGTACTCCTGGTTTACACTTTTGAAAACTATTTCAGTTAGATCTACTTGTCTGATGGTTCTGGTACAAGAGTCTTCTTGAGATGGTGTGGTTGACAACCAGTTTCATTAGAATCAGATCTCAGCTTTCTATGCTGAAGCTATGGACAACTATGCCCATCCTCTCTCTTGCTTTTCTAGATCCCAGAAGGATGCAGTCATCTCCCATCAGCTTATTTTCTGTTGCTTTTTAAAAATACAACAGACTGGATCATTTATAATGAACAGAAATGTATTTGGCTGATTGTTCTAGAGGCAGAAAAGTCCAAGACCTAGGGGCTACATCTGAGGAGGACCTTGTTACTACATGGCAGATGGCATGCTGAGCAAAAGAGAAAGGGATGGAGCCAAATTAATTCTTTTATAAAGAACCCACTTCCATGACAATGACATTAATTGAAATCATTGGGACTGTGACCTTTTTACATAATCACCTCTTAAAGGTTCTGACTCTCAACAATTATATTAGAAATTAACTTTTCAATACATGAAATTTGGGGAATACATTCAAACCATAGCACTTCTAAGTTTTATAATAAACTGGTTTAATGGATAGATACCCAGTGCCTTATCGCTAATCCAAGCTCTAATCCTCCTACCACCTTTCTCTTTGAAATATTCATTCAGCAAAATTACTTTTTCAGGCCTCTGAGGTACATCGAAAAATCTGTTTGAGGCCCTATGCTATGAACATCTAATTTTCTAAGCATATAATTTACCTAGGGCTTTAGAATTTGAGAGTTTACTACAATATAGGGAAATTCTGCCTAACTAAGATACACATATTTTCATTCTGTAAGATTTTAAAATTTAACTATTTTTGTTAGTTCTTTGCTTCCTCAGCAGCAATGTATAAATAGTAAATAACTCGTGTTCCTCCCAAAGATATGAACTGAGGCAAGTAGCAAGAGGCGAGAACTATGCAATAGGTAGCAAGAGCTGTAAATACAGCTCATTTGGGGAAAGTTATTGAAACCATCTGAGTTTTAGTTTTCTTATCTATAAATCAGGATAATTATTCCTCACAGAGTTGTTAAGTGAGTTGATATAGGTACAAGTAAGCACAGTGAGAGAGCCATTTTTGAGGGCCAAATTATTTATCCATTTTTTTTCTAAGTTGCCTAAATTATTTTCATGGCAATTTCACTGGTTGCTTGATGCTAAGCAGGTGCACTGTTTTAGTCACGATTAGACACGGTACAGGTTAAAACACCCAGGAGGAATGCTTAGCTAGCCAGCTGCCTTAGCCATAGTGCTTACTTTCCTGATGAAGATTATACTTCTTCTCACTGTTTCCCTGGATTAACTGAATTAATTACAAAATTGTTTTTGTTTTTAACTTCCTCTTCCATATTTTCAGAAAAATTCTTTTTCTATCTAACAACAATTAATGACATTTGAGAAACCAAAACATTACCTGTCTCTGTAGCTCCCTCCACACACTCTGGAACATGTGGATACCCATTTCTTGTAAGTGGAAGAAACTTCCCCATTCATTTTTCCTCCCCATTATATTGAAACCTCTTCTTCTTTGAGGAAGAAAGGAGAGCTTCCGAGGAATCATAAAAATCTCTGCACATCTGTTCCTGTTTTCTAGGTAAAGAAACTTTTGGTAACTCTCTACTATGCCTTAGAAAAACTTGTTACGTTCTAACGGACAAGCCTTATTTTAGTTATATACTATTGCATTTGTAAGAACAATTTTAAAATCTAAATGTAAATTACTGAGATATCATAGCTTTCAAATATGAAAAGTATCTTTGAGGAACTTTATCATTTGGGTAAGTGACAGTGTACTATGTCCTCCATATAAAAAACCTGATTTCAAGTTGGGGATACAGCTCAGTTGGTAGAGTACTTGCCCCACATGCCCAAGGCCCTGGGTTCAATCCCCAGCACCACCACTACAACCACCAGAAAAGAAAAGAAACTTATTTTCATAATTTTGCTTCTAAAATATATTTTTGACAAAATATTAACAGATCATTGTGTTAAATTCTTCTGAGAATTTAGATAAATATTCTTTGGTTAAAAAAACAAAATAAAACACAATAAAGATTATCTGAAAAGATTCAGTCATAATATTAACTGGAAGACATTCTCATTTAGTTTTTTTTTTCATATCTACCTTCTAGAATTCTAGTTGATCTTATAAATTAAGAAATGGACAGTTTTATCACCTAATCTTTGATGATTCACGTATATATCAATTTAAAGAAATAATGAATTAAGTTTCTAATTTCAAATCTCAATGCAAAAAAAAAATGCTTGATACTCTTGGAAGTATTTGAAAGGTGCCCACAGTGCTATCTTAAATGCTGTATATCATTTCTTACTATTTTTAAGCATAAAGTACATTGAATGTTGTCTTTTTCTCAAATTCAACTTGAATTCACTTTAAAAGTACAGTCTGCAAAGCAGTGAAATGAATGATGTGGAGACAAACAGAGGTTTGAAATGTAGTTCTCACATTTTACTTTAGCAATAATAGCCTGTTTGAATTTATTGTAGATATCCTAACTCATGCATTCATTTGTTAGCAATGAAGTTTGTGTTACATGAATACTATTTATGGAAAACTAGTAAATTCAATATACCTGCAAGGAAACATCTTTGCTTCACTGAATCCTATGTAGTAAGAATGTGAGTCATAAAGTAGCAGTTCATCAAAATGAGACATATTTTCCAGAAAAGGCCAGGCTAATTTAGGCATGTCTTTTTAGGAAAGAATTCAGATATTCACAGCGAAATGGTTGGCTTATTATTATTATTAGAGCAGTTCTTTAGGGTCTCTTTAAATTACTAGACAAATAAGAAACTGTGGTTTGTAAAAAGTTATAATTATGGATCTAAACACTTGAGTTTTGCCATAATTTGGGGGATTGGTTTTCAGCATGCTTTTCATAATCCATAGTAGTCTTAAAGAGACATATTCCATTGGAATGTGCTAATACAAATATAACTTTTAAAGAGCAAATTCTCATTAAGATTAAAGTATAATTGATTTGTTTGTATGTGGCCTAAAAATTGATATATGTAATTTTCTCATATAATCAGTGAATTTCTTTCTCTACTAACAGTAAGCCATTTTGTTCTATTTGGAAAATATTCACTGTAGCCTGCGTTAATTGCTCAAGAGATAATTATTAGAAGCATAGATAGATGAATGGGTCATTGGATAGACAAAAAAATCACTGAATAAATTGGTGAATTCAAAGAAGAGTATAATAGTAATTTACTAGGTTTTAGTAAAAAAATTAGTAAACTACTGAAATAAATTTTAGTCTAAGATTTGGAAGACTTTTTTTCTGAGAATTCATGAATTGCAGCTTCCTATTACTAGTGAAAAATATATGCCATCACACTAAAATTTCCATTTGTATAATTAAGAAAATAGCTGTCTTGACAAAATAGTTTAATAAAAAATCTAAAGCAAGGAAAAAAATCAGGACAGCAAATGCATTTCTATAAAACCTTTCCTTCTGTTTGCTAAGTATTGATCTGATTTAATTTGAGTTCTCACAGAATTAGTCCTGAGACAAAGATTCCAATACAAGTAGTTTCTTCAGTTCCCCAAAGAATTTCAGTACTTAGAAAAAGGATTTGAAATAAGGAAACAAAGAAAACCCAGAAATAATAGAAATGGTACAATCCAATAAGTTCCCTCTGATGCCTATCAGAACCTTATCCTATCACGAACTCTGCCAACTAACACAGAGTTCAGTCTTCAGAGTTAGACCTCCAAAAAGCAAAAGAACTTAGGAATTTTCCCAGCAATCCCAGCATATTTTGAAAAGTTGTGTCTAGGAGGAAACAGTAATTCCTGCATCCTAGACCTTCTCTTTCTAGAGCAGACTTATGTAGTTAGGGATCATAGAGTTACAAATGATGATTTGATATACATTAGAAATATTGCATGATATACGGACCTTGGTGGGGCATGGATAGTAATTTTTACATCACACTCATTTTTCATTTGGAAATTGAGACTTGCCACTCTGTATAATGAGGATAATTTGTTAAACAAGTGATTACTAAACATGTGCTACTCAGTTCAGTTAAACTATGGAAATAAAATGTAATCAAGAGCTAACAAGATTACTGCCTCCATTGAGCTCAGAGTCTAGTGGGAAAAATGAATGGATACAGAATTCTTAAATATCTACTGCTTTGCCAACATGATAAGTGCCAGGAAGAATGGTGTTATGAGATCATATATATTCTTAAAATAATGGGAAACCTGTGCTAGTGTTGTTCAGTCATCAAATAAATGAAATGTTATACACATGCTGCACACCACTAAAATCTTTCATTGATTTTTTGTGTTTTCTATTCCTTAGTAGCCAATTTTATGATCTTGTTCCAGTTTTCCTCATTCTAATCAAATTAAGACACTGGTTCCATGTTAATGGCCATGATACTGGAATGAAGTTAGAGGACAATCTGCAAACCAAAAGTATCTCTAGAAGGAAAAGTTGTCCTGGAAAAGTTCTGATCTCTTATTCAGTTGAGAATATAGAGAAGAAGAGTGAGTCTCTGCATCTTTTTCAGGCATTTAGAAACCCACTGTGGTAACTGTTGGGAGCAGAGTTGGCTTACATATAAATTTTTTCTATAGGGTGAATTTTATAAAATTTGGAATTTTTCATATAAATGAATATTAGTTCAAACTTCATTAATTACTTGATTACATGTGTGGATTGTTAAATCTGTGCAATTTTTGGAAGACCACATCTATCTATACATTGACATATGATTGTCACACCTGATATTTACATGATTTTTTCTTTGCACAGATTGTTATATATTAGCATTATCAAATATTTTGATCTTACCCTAGAACCTTAATGAAACATAGAGACAGTTATTTCTAATTCAGATAAAACTCATTAATTAATTAAGTTATGTGAGTCAAAAATACTTGGTAACATAGTCAGATTTGAATTTCATTCACAATGGATTTACTGTGTTGGGTCAATATGACTGAGCTATCATCACCTCATGTAGATAAATGCATTGAGGAATGTATTTATTTTAACTATGAGCAATGACTTATTTAGAAAAATTTTATGTGAATAATACTACATAGTTTGAATGAATGTATAAGTATTCAAATATAGAGTGCTAAGATTTCAGTAGCATCTGATTTTACATGATATATGAAAAACTTTATATCTACTGTGCCCATGGTAAATCTGATCTTATGTATTCATTAATGCAGATAAATCGCTTTTATTTAGCTTTATTTTTTGAATAACAAATGTACTCTTAAAATATTCTTTATTTTAACTCTTTCAGGTTTGATGCAAGCATTTCTCTGATCACAAACCAAAGCATCACAAATTTGCTCATATAGAGAAGAATATAGTATTTTCCCTACTGTTTCTTGAGCTCAGGGCAAGAAAATTATGTTGTTTTTGCTCTTCCCTTTAGATTTCATTAAGAAGTCGATTCAAGGTTATATTCCTTCAACTCTGTGTGTGTGTGTGTGTGTGTGTACTCACATAAATGGGCCATCTAAATTTTCTGTCACAGTTTAAACAATCCATTACATCCTGTCTTTTAAGAAATTATATGATGCCAATAGTATGTTGTTTAAACTGAGTGCTATCAGAATTTGAGGAAATGTGGTTCTCCAGAAAAAATAAAAAAAATTATCAACCAAATATCTCAACTTCTGAATGTAAGCTCTATAACTGAATTTTTTAATTTGCTTTGATACAGACATCATTCTTTATTGAGTTGTGATTTTCACTTCAGAACAATAAAAGTATATTACCTTGTCTATAATCTTGCTTTAAGTGCATTTTCATGTTGCCATAGCAACCAGTATTTTCCACCTTGCCATTTATACTTATTTTTAATGCTTATTGTAGCTCTTCTTGAACTTAAATTTGTTGATCTAACTATAAATATTTGCTTTATCTGCAAAAGGTATAGAAAATGAAGATTTAAAAATTTATTTTTTGGGCTGGGGATATAGCTCAGTTGGTAGAGTGCTTGCCTTGCAAACACAGGACCCTGGGTTCAATCCCCAGCACCATGAAAAGAAAAAAAAATAATTTTGGCTCAGTAACAATTTCATCATTATTAATACTCTTATGCACCACAGTTACCTGCTCTCTAAATTACCTTGTAAGTATTATAAAAATAGGAAATAAATGTATATTCACAATAAGAAAATTGCCATTTAAATTGACTTAAAATATCAACTAAAAATAAATGTGTATGCATGGGGATATAGCTTACTTTAGATAGCTTGCCTTGCATGCACAAGGCCCTGGGTTCAATCCCCAGCATACAAATATGTGTATATGTGTATGTGTGTGTGTGTGTGTGTGTATGTGTATGTGTGTATATGTGTGTATCTGAAAAGTAATATTGTTTGAAGTATCTCAAATCTAGATATATTTTGGGAGACTTAATAGTATAAAGAGATCAAAGTTTAATTCTTAATGTTTCTTCTAGTAGCTAAAAAATGTGTGTGGATTCAGTAAATTGAAGGCTGCCATATTATGAAACAATTAAAACAAATAGGTGAGAAATTAAATATATATTTTATATGTGGAGATCCAATTAGTATTTATAATTTTATTAATTTTGTTTTAAAGAAACAAAATTAAGTATTATGAAATTAAGTTGAAAATATTTCGGGATTGTTGATCAAGAACACAGGGTTGACAATATCTTCTCAGTTACTGATTATATAACATAGGTAACGAATACTTTAAGTTCATGAGTCTTGAACAAAAAAATGTCTTGCTTCTGGGTTCAGTGTTATTATGAATTTGGAGGATAATAATATAGTCCACTGAATGTTTTACTATCCTCAATATTCATCCTGGAGTGGGGATAAGATAAATACACACTCATATAAATCAAAGGTCAACTAATAAAAGTGCTCTAGATTGAGTCTAAATCAAACTCCACGCACATATTTATGTGTGGCTTTTGGAGATCAAAGAAGACTATAATGAGGACAGTATATGAAACAAACTTGGAAGAATATATAAAACACAAGAATAGAAAGCTAATTATTGTGACAGATGTATGAAAGCAAACAGAACTATAAGGACATGTTCACATGAGTACTTCAGTGCAAGCAGAAATAGGCTATATGATTTATGAAGAAAATCTCCCTTACTATTGAAAACCTTTAAGGCTAAAATGAAGAACTTCTGCCCAGTTGAAGCTACTGAAAGATGGATCTAAATAGCCATTTTCTTCTTAACAGAAAACCAACTGTAATTTGGATGGCATAGGCAATTATAGAAATGATTTAATTTTTAAGGCTTATCATAAAAGTGAGCTGAGAATTAAGTAATTTGAATGTTCAAAAAAACCTATAAATCATAAAAACTTTTACTGAGAATAGAATTCAAACCCTGATGAGCAAACATATACCCAATGAAAATAGGCTTTCAGCAGCCGATAATAATTTACTTAATATACACCAATCATTTGCTAGACTTTCTGCTAATTAGCTTTATGCATTTTGTTATGTAATATTCACAAATTTTCTATGGGATACATCTTTAACTGATTTTTAACTGATAAGGTAAGTAAGATTCAAAAGGGGTATATTTACTTTCTAATGTTATTATGAATTGGATATAAGGTGTCCTCCAAGAGCTCCTGGGTTAATTCAGGAATGTTTGGAAGTGAAATGATTGCATTGTGAGAGCTGCAGCCTAATCAGTGCCTCCTAGTTAGAGTGGTCTCAACTGGGGGGTAACTGTAGGCAAGTGGGTTTCTGGTAGCTGCCCTGGAGGGGTTCATCTTCTCTATGGTACTCTCCTCTCCCTCTCTCTGCTTCCAGATACCATGAAATGAGAAGCTTCTTCTGCCTTGCCCTTGTGCCATGATGTTCCACCCATCTTGGGCCCAGAGCAGAGGGGTTGGTCAACCATGGACTGAAATTTTGAAACTTTGAACCAAAATAAACTATTGTTCCTCTAAATTATCCTTGTGAGGTATTTTATCACAGTCACAAAAGCTGCCCAATATAATAGTATATTTAATTAGTTAAATTATAGACAGTAAAATAAAATGAAATTTGAGCCAAAATTCACATACTTTTGACAATAGCACATGCTCAATGTGGAGGAAGACAGGATCTGAACTCTAGGAATCTTTGGGTGATACTCAGAGAGGCCAGTTGTAACATTAAGTCTACTCAGGAGTAAGCTAGCGTTCAATGAGGCTTTGAGTTATCTAAGAAATAGATTGGATGAAGGTAACCTGAACTTTATGATAGTCTAGCCTTAGCTTCATGCCAGTAATGAATGTAAATGTTTTCAAATTGAAGATGACATTGCCAAGAGCCTTGAACAATCATTTCAAGTAGTTCTCTGTCATGACTAGTGTATATTAAAAAGTCACCGGGTGGAAGACATGTGCTTCTGGAAAGATCTGCTTTTCCAATCCTCTCCTAAAACCCCTGAACATTATATATAAAACAAAAATAAGCAGGCCCTGAAATAAGAGAAGGCAGGACATCAAGGAAACATAGAACTCAAGTAGTGACAAGGTAATGAGTTCTCTGAGTTTCCTTTTGGTGTGAGTTGTCCCAGATTTGGTGCTAGAAAAGTCAGTAACCCACGAAGCCCAAGGGCACACAGAAAAACAAAAACAAAACTGTGTATAAAACCAATCACATAACAGCAAAAGTCCACTCTCTCTCCTCAGAAAACTAAGAAAGGACAAGTTTGTCAAGACAAGAAATATTTTAGACAGTGGATACTCTACTTCAGCAAAACAACATGGATATAAATCAGATCTTCATTTCAACCATGTCAGCAAAGGCTGAGTAGGGAACCTATATTTCCAGTTTTATCAGACTGTAATAAGATATCTCAAGCCTCCGATCCTGGGGTTGTATCACAGAAATCTGAATAGGAATTTGGGACTTTCCCCAAGATAGTCAAAGAGCACCATCTAAGAGTGTCCTTGAAGACCAAGATGAGAGCCTTCAATCTCAGGGACACCTACTTGTTATGAATGGGGACCAGAAGAAATCTCCCAGAGAGCAGACGTTCAGCATTGCCTAACATGATAAAGGTTAATTTATGTGAAGTCTAGAAATCATCCAACGGCATAGAATAACTAGAATCTCACTTTAAAAATAAGCATTAAGTCACAAATTAGGGAATAGCCATGGGGTTCTCTAGAATTTTAGTTAGGATAGCTTAAATCTACCTTCCACCCTTATCCTACTTCTACAGCTCCATGATCTCAGTAGTTCTTCCAGGGTGGAGTAAGCTTTGGAAACTAACAGCTTCACTGCCAGAAAAGAAAAGAATGATTGTATTTGCAACTAAGTGCTTGTGGGGGGGGGGGGGAAGCTCAGGTTCTTAATTAAAAATAATGTATATAGAGATAGCAAATGATTGGCAGAATTAACATCATGGCTACTATGATATTGTGACACTTGTTAGAGAAATGAAAGATGAGTCGACTAGCACTAAACTTCAACAGTGATTGGGGAATGAGACTTTGATAAGCTCTCACATGTCCTAAGTCATCTGGAATGTTGAATGAACATGTATGGCAAGTGCTTAGGAGAGGCTGTAAGGGCCATAGTTTTCTGTGCTTTTCTTGCTGTTTGTGAAGCCTTACACATAAACTGAGGCAGTTTGTGAAAGCCTGCCAGAAAGTAATGTTGAGATAGTTTCTTTCAACTCCTCAACCCATACACACCTCCATCAGCTAAAGATGGAAGTGTTACTGCATGCAACTATCTAAAAACAACCTCTGACCAACCAGGTGCGGCTCTTGGGATTCTAGTCTTAAAAATAAAACAAAGGAAAAAAAATGAAAGAAGAAATGCCTGTGACTGCAAACTTTGATGAGGAGATATGCCACAGAATTGGGCTAGAGAAATCAATTAAATAAACAAATAAGCAACTAGAAATGTGCTCTGAGGTGGTGGTTCTGAGTCCAGAGTTGGTAGAATGTAATATCAAAAAGTTTAGTTTTCAACTAGTAATTACAAAATGTTCAAAGGATCAAGAAAATGTGACTTGCACACTGGAGAAAAAAGAAAAAAGAAATTGCTTCTGAAAGATCATCATAATGCTTGTTTAGGAGAAAAATACTTCAATGAAACTATTGAAAATATGTTTAAGTATCTGAAAATAAACACATTTAAAGAAGTGGTGACATAGATGTAGATCAATAACAACTGATCAATCTGAAAAAGGTAAATGGATAAAAAATGAGAATAACAGGAGCATTTTATAGTCATCCTGCACATGCCAATTAATCAAGAAGTTAAAACATGTTTTAATAACATTCACATCTACCACCAGATCTCCAAAGTTCATG
Source organism: Spermophilus citellus (assembly GCF_964194105.1). NCBI lineage: Eukaryota > Metazoa > Chordata > Mammalia > Rodentia > Sciuridae > Spermophilus > Spermophilus citellus. The sequence continues at coordinate 81,186,274 of NC_138182.1, read as the reverse complement.
AAGCTAAAATTGTCAGAATTTAAGTATACAATAAATAACTCAACACAAATATATCAGTCACAGGAGTTTATGGAAAAACTAGTGAGAAAACCATCAATTTTACAGAAGAACTTCAACAATTTGATCCAGTTCAAATGCCAGCAATTCTTCAGGCAATAATAGCATAATATCTATTATTTTCAAGAATACATACAGGATAGGACTTATGCTCAAGCAAGACACAATATTTTTAAAAGAATTGAAATCACATAAAATGTTTTAAAAATCAAAGGATAGAAATTAACAACACAAAGAAATATAGAAAATCTATAAAAACAGGAAATGAAACAAAGCACATCTACAGAACCTATTGATCAAGTAAGAAATCACAAGAGAAATCAGCTAATATTTTGATGTAAATTAGAGGAAAGTACATGTGCAAACATGGGATATAACTAAAAATATGTTCAAATGAAATTTATATCTGCAAACACACATACACACAAACACGTATGTACAAACACACATGTACACACACACAAATCTATTAAAAAGAACATCAAATTAATTGTGTAACCGTCCGGCTTAATAAAGTAGGAAAGAAGAGTAATGTTCTACTGAATCAAGTAGAAGACAGAAAATGAGCACTACCCTTCATATTTTTAAGTTTATAGCAATAACAGCAAAGAAACAACAAAGTCCAAGAAAGTATGGAACTTCCTATTTTATATAAGTTATTGGTGGACCCTAGGGTTATTTATTTTGTTTATTTGCAGTAAAATATTCAGTCTCCCTAGGATATCTACATAGTAATTTCTCAAAGATTAAATTTTTATTTTTAATCAAATTTGTTCCCAAAGTGAAGAAATATATATTATTTTCTGAGTGATAATTATTAAACTCTAAATAACTCTATTTTTAATATCTAGAGGAAATACACAAAAATATGCTTTAAAAATTAAAATTAAAAATAGTAGCTGATATATGTTGAGCCATTTATTGTGTGACGGACAATGTTTTGATATACTTTTCATGCATGGAGTCTTCTAAGTTTTAAAATTACTCCCATTTGATAAGAAACATAAGTGGTCTCATTTTGAGATATTTCAATGCGTATGACTCACAAATATATAAAGATAGTGCTAAACCCCAAATATGAAGTAGTATTTTTCTCAGCCTTTGTTATTAATCACTTTACCATACTAACTCATGAGAAATGGGTTTCTCAAATTATTTAACTGTAGTGAAAGAGTAAAATTTATACATGGAATTATTTGTAAAAAAAATGCTTTTGAAAACATTTCAGAATAAGAAAATTTGTTTAAAGCCTTTGCTATATTAAATGGTACTTTAAAGTCTCATATACATTTATTTTCCCCTCTTAGAAATATTACCATGCCTGATAGCTTGAATATTTAATCTTAATATACATTTAAAAAGAAGCAAATGTTTATTCTAGCAGAATGATTTTAACCTTTCCATAATAATAGGCAACTTGAGAATCTGGTTAAAAGATCATCACCATTAGGTGTGGAGTGACTCCATTACTTACTAGTAGTTTGACCTTGAGCAAATTTAATACTCAAACCGAATTTCATCAATGTGGTCTCTTTCCTTTCTTGTTTCTAGTTTCTCACATCATCTTACATGCTACTTAAATAAAATGACATATCTTTTCTATTTATAACTCTCGAATGAACTCTTTTAGTCATTAAATAAAACTCAGCTGATATGCCCTTCAAGTTTTTCCTATATATCTAACTATCTCTTTGACTTCATGAACCATACTTTTCTGTGTATTATTAAGGATTGTGCCACACTGCTGATTTTTGTACACTAAAAATATCCAGCTTTTTTTCTGTTTCAAAATATTTGTATTTTATGCTACCTCTGCCTAGCTTACTCTTTTCCTAATTGTTGTACAACGAATTCCTCCCCTTCATACATGTACTAGTATACTTGCCTCCCCCTTTCAGTTTTTGTGATTACATGAAATAAATTATCCCTGTCCTAAACATTCTTCTGATTACCCTACATTTTAATTCTTTCACAGCACTGAACACTATTTGAAATCAGATTAATTATTTACTAACCTCACTTCTACTCCCTAATACCATACAATGTCTTTGAGACTATGAACTTTGTTTCCTTCAAGTCTGTATCCATGATACCCTCTGATACGTAGAAAAAGAAGCCCAAACATTTGCTAAGTTATGAGTTTGTAAAATAACAATAGACTGTCTCTATAAGTGAGAAGTTTTCTTTATGGAGGTGCTTTAGCTTTGTAGAATGAAAAACTCAAACCAATAAGGCCTATCACATGAGCCACTCTGAGAATGAAGCCAGTGCAAAGGAAAACAGCCAGAGATGGAGAGACTTGAGTCCTGATGACAGCATTTGTGCCCCTGGATCCAACTGTGCCTGAAGCTAGTATATCCCCTGGACTTTGCAGTTATGTGAACCAATAAATACCCTTTTTTGCTTATGTTACTTTGAGTTGGGTTTCTATTACTTGAAAATGAGTCCAGACTAATACAGTACTTATACAAACATTGAAACTTGAAAGGTCCAAGATTTTATTAAACTAAGGTTTATAGCCTCACTGACATTTTCTGAAGTTAAAGAAATGAGACAAGGACTGAGAGAATATTTAAGTTACTACAGAAGGATAAAAATTACATGGTAGAAAATAGAACACCTAAATGTCCATCAGTAAAGGATTGGTTACATAAAATACAGTTAAACCACATAAGAAAATCTGTTAAAATGATCAAGGCACATTTGTTGGGAATGGACATAGAAAAATGGCCATGATATATTAAGTGAAACAAGTTATTGATAGAAAAATATATAGTCTGAACTCATTTGTATATGCTTACATTTGTAAATGCATAGAAGTCTATTAATGGCTTTCTTTGAACAGTATAGATTACACGAGAGTTAACTTTACACATTTCTGTATTTGAATATTTTACACTGCCACATTACTTTTTAAACTTTATTTAAAAAATAAAGAATTTTTAAAAATTAAAAAAAAATAAATAAAACACAATCAATGGAGAAAGTACATGTAAAGCAATTAACAGATTGCTTGATGCATAGTAGTCAATCAATATTATTGTTGATTCCATTATTTCATGGTAATTTAAATTTTAAAAGAAATTTTCACACTAAATTGAATGATTCCTTTGAATGTTTTGTGTTAATATTTTTGTCATTATGATTCATAGAATTAGAATCAAACATTGAGAAAGCCTAATATGTGGCATAGTTTTCTTGAAATATTTAACATATACAGCTTGCCTACTTGCCATTGCTGCATTAAAAAAAAAAGTTGCATGCTTTATAAAGTTAAGATATTTCATCATAAATTTTTAAAATAAAATCAAGGAGTTCTCTCTCTCTTTTTTTCATAACATTTTACACAATTCTTTCTTTATCAGTTGAAATCTCTTAATCTTTTAGACACAGATCTAATACTGTCTACCAAAAATGCCAACTTTAAGACTTTTCCTGTTTCTTTTTCTTATTGTCCGGCAATATTATTTTCATTTTTCCACAGTCCTGGATATATTAACCAAAGAAATATCTACCCAGTTCCAGAAGATGTTGTATGGACAAATGTATTTTACATGGTGTTAGGGAGGCGGAAGAGACCTATATTTGTGTCTCAGGACACAGCATGAAGTGCTAATCAGTGGACTAAATAGAGCCATAAACATATATAGACTATGCTCTGGTTTAATCTTGAACGTCCCCCAGTGGTGCACATGTTGAAACCTTGGTCTCTCCTCCATGGCGCTATTTAGGGGTGGTAGGAACTTTAGAAGGTAGAACTTAGTGGAAGCAAGGGCACTTGAAGGAGATGTCAGACCCTGCACTTTCTTTTTTCTCTCTCTTTGTCCATGTGCATAACGAGATAGCCCCCTCTAACATGAGCTACTCCCATGATCTACTGCCTCACAATAGGCCCAAAGGCAAAGGGCCGAACAACCATGGACTGAAACCTCTAAAACTATGGGCCAAAATAAACCTTTCCTCCTTGTAATTTAAGCATCCCAGGACTTTGTCACAGTGCCAGAAATCTAAGAAAAAAAAAAAGTTACAGTAAGATAATGTTTTACTAATAAATAAATTAATTAATTAATTGTAGCTTAAGTATACAATGTTTACAAAGTTTATAGTAGTGGGCAGTGTTGTTCTAGACCTTTATGTTCACTTACCTCTCACCTGCTGTATCATCCAGAGGGGTTTCTAGTCATGCTCAATACAGGTATACTTTGTGATTTTAAAATGATATTCTTACTGTACCTTTTGTATACTTAGATATATTTAGATACTCAAATGCCATTGTGTTGCAATTATCTATACTCTTCAGTACATGCTGTAAATTCTGTAGCCTAGGAGGAATAGACTATACCATATTGTGGGAGTTTATAACATCTGGATTTGTGTACATACATTCTGTGGTATTCACAATAACAAAATAAGCTAGTTTTTCATTTCTCAGGGCAGATTTCTGTCTTTAATCATGACTGTATTTCCCTTTTCCATGCATGCCTGGTTTCTGATGAGAAGCCCATTGGATTTCTTATCTGTTTTAAATTATTCCCACCAGCTGGTCAGGCTGGCGAGATGAGCTGGGTTCATAGGAGCTGGTTACAGCAATAAACTGAGAAAGCGGCAAAGAAACCACACACATAAGAACATGAGTTTCTCAGGTCAAGGGTGGGATTGCTCTGCAACTTTAAGGGCCAACTCCATGCCGTTCAGCCCTGGGGGGCGGGGGGCGGGAAGCATGCACCCAGAATCTTTTTATTTTATAGGTGGGACACACAAAGGAGCTTCTATGGAATGTTCTTCACTAAGTAAGTCAGGAGGTAGGGTTTCAAAGGTGGAGTCTTGCTTTGTGATGTCTTGTGGTCAGCAGATTGATTGACATCTTGGCAAGTCACACCCATCTCAGGTGCAGCTTAGGAACACAGGCAGAGTGAGAGGAAAAGCACACTTATGTGGCACAGCCCAAGCAGAGTGTAACGCCAGACCAGTCCCCTCATAGAATTCACACACAGTCTATGGATAGCTCACAACAAACTATGTTAAATTGTCTAAATCTGTTTTTTTTTCAAGTTTTTCTTTATTTTTTTCTTTTTTATGCTCTTTGAATGTGATATTCTTCAGTATGTTTTTTTGGCTACATATTGTGCTTTATGTTTTGTGAGCTTCCTATTTGGTGTTTGCTACTAATTTTGAAATGTTCTTTGACATTAATATTCCAAACATTTCTTCTACTAATTTCTCTTTTTTTTTCTCCTTCTGGTATCCTAGCCATGTGTAAGTATATTTTCAGACATTTTCTCACATTTCTGGAATATTCTGTTCTATTTACCTCATCTTTGCCATTTAATTTCAGTTTAGAAAGTTTCTATCATCATATTTTCACTCATGGATTTTTTTCCAGGGCCATTTCAAGTATATGAATATTTCCCTCAAAGACATTTTTTTTAATTTTTTATGATAGTGTTTTTATTTTTAGTGTTTCCTTTTAATTATTTTTATTTTGGTATCCCATTTGTCTGCTTGCTTTACCCATTTGTCTCCTTGCTACTTACTTTTCCATTAGAATTCTTAACATGTTAATCTGAGTAATTTTAACTTATATGTCTGATAGCATTGATAATCATATCTGAGTGAATTTGATTCTCACTCTGTCTCCTCAAACTAAATTGCTTCTTGCATCTTAATATACCTTAAACTGTACTCTGTTTCTGCTCAGGATTCATATGTTGAAACTCTAACCCTCAAGATGATGGTAGTAAGAATGGGCTCTTTTGAGAGGTGATTAGATAATGAGGGCAGATCTGTTAAAAATGGGATTATTGCCCTTATAAGATAGGCCCAAGATTGTTCATTTGTCCTTTCCATCAAGTGAGGACATAGCTACAAGACAACATCTATGTCTACAAACCAGATAGTGGCCTTCACCTGACATTGAACCTGCTGTTGCATGTCCAGCATCCTGAACTGTTAGAAAAAAGTCTCTGTTGTTTATAAGTTTAGAATACTAGTATATGGTATTTTGTTAAATAAGTCTACAAGGAGTAAGACCCTATATTTTTCTTGTTCTTGGAAACTGAACACAGAACTTCAAATTTCTTTAGTGTCCTTTTTGTTGACTGTTGTTTTGGTTTTCCTACCCGTCTACACACAAATACTTCCTCAAATAAAGCATGAACCTTGGAGCTCTCTTAGCTATAATTGACAGTTATCATACAAGAACCCTACTGATGTGGTGTTATGGTGTAAGCAATGGGTAGAGATCTATAATAATGTGACCAAATATCAATAATTTAGTAGGTACTTGTTTCTGATTGACTTCCACACATTTTTCTTTGCTTTCACCTTCTTTATTCTTATTTTAGATAGTTTAGCTAGTGTGTGACTAGAGTTATAAATTCACCATTCTCATAGGTGGGCTGAGACTCTATTGATTACCCCTCCCCCCCGCCCGGTAAGTAATGCTTTGTTTTACAGAAAATCTGAGTGTGTTTAAAATAGTTACTTTTTTCCTGCCTAGTCATGGATGCAGAATTTTGCTTTTTGGTCTCTTCACTATTATAATAGAGTAAATTATTGGGGTAAAAATCCCCAAACTTTGAAAAGTCATCCAAACTTCAGGAGTGTGACCTTCTCATGACAATTCACACTCGACCTCAACAATTCACTGAAGTTACTATTTATGTTAGCTTACCAGTTTGAAGCTTCAGTGGCTTTTGCTTAAGTAAGCAGATCCCTGATGTGATTCTCTGTATTAACCTCTCTCTCCAGATTTCATCGTGGTAATTTACTCCAAGAATCACTGGCCTATGATGATTCCAAGAAAGTCATTGGTTGTTTTTTTTTTTTTTCTATTTTTAAAAAAGATATTAGTAGAAACATCCAAGATCTTTTCACCTTGGAGCTGAAAGGTATAGCACTGAATGGATATATATTTTTAAATCAAAAAGTAATTCAGGGCTTTATTTTTTAATTTGTTTTTATCTTGTGTGGTTTTTCTAATTGTGTGAGCTGAATTTAAAAATCTATATATGATTGAACTTACTTGATAAACAGAAAAGGAAACTGAGGAGAAATTCTCTGTTGCCAAATATAGGGGAAAAAAAGAAGGAAAAAGGAGAAGGCCTGGTGCCTGACCTTGGCTTATCAGAGAGATGGATGGCTGAGAGCCATTGAGGAGTTGATGAAATTATTTCTAAGAAGTAGAAAAATTTGAGAATACATTTGGTGTTTAGATTCAAATGCAACAATGTGTGAAAGGAAAGAAGGAGGGAGGTATCTCTCTAGTTATTTACTCATAGGGAGATGGCAGATTTGGAAACATTTAAGGATTGCACTCTGCTGGGCCTTCCATTCTCACAATTAGTATTAGAAATACTTGGGAAACAAATTGTATTTATGTAGCCTTCTGAGTTCATCAAAATGAGGGTCAAAGAGGAAAGTGGTCACAGAAAAGTTGTTATGTATAGATATTTACTTATTTACACATGTATCATTTCCCAGAGATTAACAGATGTAGCTCAATTTGCAGCTGATTTCCCCATAGAGTAAACGATATGAGAGACAATAAAATCTGGATCACTCTGACTTTAAATATACTCACAGTCTAGCATGACTTCTGAAAATTTAAATCACATATTTAAAATACTATTTCAAGTTAACCTCTAAATAGAATCTTATTTAATTAAACATAGGTTTTAAAAAAGTCATCCTTAAATGAAATATCTCTGTATGATACTTTTCTTATTTTTTGCTGTTTATAAATTTATTGCTTATATAAGGGCTAACAAAACTGAATTTTAATAATAGAAAATAGCTAATGTTATTAGAGTGTGCATCTTATGAAAGAATTTAGGTTTGACATTTGAGAGCTGAATGGCATTTTTATTCCCCAAGTTTATAATCTTTTTTTAATCCTTTTTATATTTTATGGGTTTTTTTCTTATTTTTAGTTTTACATGACAATAGAGTGAATGTTGACATACTTACACAAATATAGAGGCTATCTTATTCAAATTAGGATCCTAGTCTTGGGGATGTACATGATATGGAGATTTACTATAGTGTATTCATATATGTACAGATATGATTATATTTCTAATCTTAACAAATAAAGAAGATTTAATATGAATGTAGATATATACTTTTGTTTGCCATTCTAGTGGAAAAAACATGGAAATGTCAAGAATATTTTCCCTGCCTGGTATTAATTACAAAACCCTAATTAAATGATATCCTGAGAAGTCCAATGACAGATGACTTTGTCCTTTACAAGCAGCAGATGGGAGGATATTAGTATAAATTTGAATTCCAATGTTAAATCAAAAGTGTGAAGGCACATTATTATCATAAAAATGAATTGTCAAAGCATATTAAAAATATTTTTCATGTATTTTGTCAATGTTGCCCTTTCTTTCCCCACTTTGACCAGTGTCTCACCATTTCTTCCATACCTCAGTCTCTGGCAACTTTTAAGCTTTGCTGTTATAAGTTTAACTCTCTGGGATTCCATAGATAACTGAGGTCATGCAGTATTATTTTCTTTTTCTGTTTGGCTTATTACACTTAATGTTTTATCTTCCTTTCTAGCCTTTCTAATTAATATGTTTGTCCTTTGCTTTCATGAATATTTTATGAAATTTCCAAGTTAGGCTTCAAAATGTATTTGGGATTAGATAATTAAGAGCAAAATGCAATTGTATGTTTTCCTTAAGAAATTACTTTCTCAAATTCTTGCTTGACTCTGTATTGCAGAATTGATTGACAAATTTTGTAATTCAATTTCATCTTACCAATTTGAATAAAATCAAAAGAGAACAAATACTGCTTGCATATATAGTATGAACCACATTCATTTACTAACGGTGTTTTTCCTAGACTGAACCAACAAGGAAGGTGAAAAGATTTTATATGCTTCTGTTTCTTTACACAAGAATTATTAATAGGATACTCTTTACTAAACAAAATAATTACCACAGAAAATTTTACAGCACAAGTACAACCTAATTCAAGTTAGTGAAGCTTATTAGAAAGGGCAAAGACATTGCTGTTTTTCTATCTATAATAAGCTTTTCCATTTGAAAATGTTTATTATTCAATTATCAGAATATAGAGAAATTACTAAATTATAAGACTTTGTCCTTGACAACCTGGTTTTCAGTAAAAACATGGCAAGAAAGAAAGGTTGGTTGAAGTACACTTTAGATATCGGCTTGCACTTCAAATAACATAAAATCGAACAATCAAGTAAATATTAAGGAGAATTGCATAGAATTTAGAGATTTGAATTCTTTTCCCAATTGTTCAACCATAGTTCTGTACACTCACTTCTTTTACTGCAAATGATTAAGAATATGAAATTAGTTACTGTCAGGAACTAACAGTATGATAAGTATCCTCTTTAAATTAGCTCTCAGAAAGAAACACTAATGGATTTCTATTGCTTCAGTTAATTTTTTTTTTCAAGGCTTCATGCAGGTGAAAGGTTTTGAAGAACTTAGACAATTCATTCAATCTGATAGAGTGAAAACTAAATATCTGGATAATTATACTTGTGAAAGCTAAAGGAAGAGATGAAAAAAATGCTGTAATTTTATGTGTCTTACATCAAATAATGACTCACTACTGTTGATAATCCATGACATTGTGTCATTTGTATATTCTCTCATTGTGCTTCCTTCCAGAAATGTCATACTATTGTGAAAGAACTCATGATTTATTAGAAGTTCCAACTAAAAATATCCTTAAGGGATTAAGTCTTGATTAAAAGAATAATGCTAGTACTAAAAGAGAGCTAAAGTATATCATCTTTGTATATTTGTATCACAGAGTAAGTTTAAGCCTTACAATAGAGATCTTAGTGTACTGCTAATGTAAAGAAATGGAGCTATGGCTAATGCAGGGCTGCCTGATTCTGAATTGCAATTTTGAATATTTTTTTTCTATGATTTTGAAGAATACATAGTAAATGGAAATAATAAATTTAATTATTTAATTGATTTAACTTGAGGAAAATTATAGCTGCCCATTGTTTCATCTATCTCAACTTTTCAGATAATATTTGCTCTTCATTTCATACTCACATTGAATGGACTTATCTCACAGGAGGAAGTACAGAATACATCTCTTACTTTTATAGTATTTTGGGATGTATAAACTCCAAAAGATGTCATGAATTCATTAGTAAACTCAGGTAATACGAGATAAGCATTTCTATAAATTCCACAAGAATTTCTTTAGGAGTACTCTCCCCACACACATAAGATCATGGTCTTAAAAAAAATACCTTTTACTGATTCAGACACTCATTAAGAAATAAGAAGAGGAGGAGGAAGGGGAGGTTTTGTTTGTTTGTTTGTTTTAATTGAGCTGCAACTAAAATTTATCTTTTGTATTAAGAAAATCATCTTGAAAATGTCTCAGTATTCCCATTTTGCAAATATCACAATTGACAAAGTTAAAACATATCCTAAACATCTTAGACAGAAAAAATAGTTTATATACAGTTGTGTTAAATCCCAAATCCCTCATATTTCTACAGAGAATACTGTTTTTATCTTTCCACAGATATAAAGCCTCTACAAAAATCAAAATACCTACAAACGTAATTTGAAATTATAATTATTATTGAGAATCATTTTTATGATATAGAAATGACTTAATGAATTACTAATTGTCTTTGCTATACTTATTATTAATATGTGTTTAATCTAAGTACATTGCCGCAGTCTGGCTGGGCACAAAATCACGAGCCACTCAAGCAAGAACAAACTTTATTTTTTGAAACTGCCGCCAATGTCCCGTAAGCCCCGGGAAGCTTGCTGATCGACCCAGGACCCACGCGGCATTGTCCCCAGAGGAACCCCAGAGGAAGTTCCTCCCCCGGAATTCCCTCCTACTGCACTTCCCCAATCAATGGGAACTCTCCAGGAGTCCCAGGAGTCCAATATCCATATGAATGCAAATCTTAACATAATCATATCATCTCAATGGCTAGCTGGCATCACCTTTCAACCAAAAATGCCATGCATCATATTACTTGGCTGTGGCTCTTAGCAGTAGATATATTTTATCTCCATTTTTAAGAATTTAAGATAAGAATTACAACACAGATCCCGATTGAAACCAAAGAGTTTTCTAATTCTTTTTTTTGCTATTGAAATGTCTTTTATAGCAATTGTTGTAAATTTGTTTCCTTCAGACCAGATTAATTCATTTGTCTGAAGAATTTTTCAATAATTATAAAGAGGACTAAAGCTATCTTGAGGTATTTATTGAATGTTTAACTCACTCAGAATCTCATCTTCAATCAATCCAAATCAACAACACAAATTAAAAAGCCAATCCAGAAACTTCCCACAATTTGACGACTCTATGAGCTTAATATCCCAATGATTTATATTTCTTTCTGAAATAAAACTTTATGCTTTTCCCAATAAATTTTCATCTCCCTATAATTTGTGATGACTTTCATTATTTGTTCAAAATATTTATTGACACTCTCTTCAAAACTTATTTTTATTCAACTCTGGCACAAGAGAAACTATCTTTCCTAATGTTAACTTCAGGTTTGTCTATCTAATCTGCCTTGTTCAATGGAACGTAGTCATTAGGAGCCATTATATAGTGTAAAAATACCCCAACATCGATATCAGGGCCTATAGTATAGATTACATGGACCTTCTGCCAAACAACAAAAGTACATGTAAAAGAAATTAATTTTTTGTCAATATAAACCTGCTGAAATTGTCTGTGACTTTTTATTTTTACATAACTTAGCGTAAACTCATTCATAAAGTATTTAATTTATTTTATTTGACAGCAATTATTTGCATTATTTTGATTCAGTTTTACTGGTATAAAGCAAAATCCCTGGGTCCTCAATTAAGAATGAAAATAAATTTACCCATTTGCTTTAGGTAATACAACTATAAATAATTGAAAGCAGAAAATACATTTGCAGATGTGATGTCAAATTCAGTTATATATAATACTTTATTTTATATTGTTGGTATATTATGAGAAAGAAATGACCAAGAACAGCATTTTCCCCAACATATCACTGAATCTTAGAGAATTTGTAGCATGTCTTGATTTATGGTACCAGTCTAATTTCACAGAGCGCTCTCAGCAGACTCAGTTTGACAGTTTTGGGCTACAACTACAGCAATTCATTTATAACATTCCCTAAACAAAATTTGACTTACTAACAGATTGTGCTTGGCGGAGGCTGTTTGTGATCAAAAATAGCTAGAATCTTAATGTAAGTTTATAATGAAATGTCTGACAAGACTCTAACATGGGAGTCTCCTAATGATTTTGTAATGTTTTGACAATCTTGAAAATATGTTTTTTAAAAAAGCTAGCAAATGCACGTTTTCCCTAAGCAAAATATTCCATCTGTTCAAAAAATGTTTCAAAATACCGAAAGTACTAACCAATAGTGCAGGAATAAGCAGTTGTGAGATTTAATTTCTTTTAAAAAAATTGATCCTTTTCATGAGATAAATAATAAGAATTGTAGAAACCTTTAAAATCTTGAGTTTATAATGCAACTGCCTGGTAACCTTTAAAGGTAACTGACTAAGGGAATTGTCAAAGATCCCTCAACTGTGGCAAGATGTGTCCTGAATGCCCCTATTAGAGGAGCTAAAAAGGATATTTAAAAACTTATTAGTTTAAAGCACAAAGAAAAAAAGCAATTTTTATATGAAATGGAGTACTGAATGTGCTCCCTTTAGACAGCTATTATGAACATTCATCATTTATCGCTCCAGTTGAGGGAATTTTGACAATTCCCTTTATAAGTCACCTTTAAAGCTACTCTGCCAAGCTGATGAGGGTGAAATATTGATTTGAGTTGTCCACGTGTTCGCTTAGATGATTGGAAGTGGCTTGAGTTCTCTGTTCTATATTTAAAAAATGATCTAGAGCGTATTTGTTCTTAAACTTGCTTTATTAGGAAACTCAGAATTTGTTTTATTTTACATAATTTTAAAATTTTGTTCTAATTACTTATATATGATAGTAGACTGTATTTGACACACTATACATATATGGAGTACAACATCTCATTCTTCTGGTTGTACATGATGTAGAATTACACATAATTGTGTAATGACATAAGCACATAGGATAGTAATGTCCAATTCATTCTACTGTCTTTCTATTCCATTTGCTTTCCCTTCCCTTCACTCCCCTTTGTCTAATCCAAAGTATTTCCAGCGTGAAAATTTGGCCATTGTGGACTTATCCAGCTTCTGGCAACGTAAGCCAACCTAATAAGTCCCTTTTTATAATAATACTTTCGGTTGATTCTGTTTTTCTAGAGAACCCTAAATAATATACTCTGGACGATACATGTGCTTTTAGCAGTCTTGTATATACATAATACTTTGGATCCCCCAGATATCTGCTAGGTGGCATCAAGGCTTGCTCCTTGACCCTGTAAACCAAGACTCAAGTGTATATAGGAATACTTGAGGAGTGACTGGCCTGTGTCTTATAATCTTATTTAACTCACACATTTGGTATGGCTTGGCTTATTTATTAAGTTTATAGAATGTGAAATGCTATAAAATCAAAATGTAAAATTTAAACTATCTTAGTTAAAATTAATAGAGCTGGAAGAAGCAGTAGCTGTGCAATCCAAGAGGCTCAATCCCTGGAACAAGAGGGATCAAAAGGGCTACCCTAGTCAGAGACCAAAGCCTTTGGAAGAATCAGTGGCAGAGTCCATTTTGGAAGAGAAGCAAGAATCTGATATCCTCAGATGATTGCACTAGCAATCAAGAACCTGTTCAAGAAGAACTCAGCTTGAATATGCTGCTGCTTCCTTGTTCTTCCAACATTTATTCCATCCAAGTCATCATCCTATTAGATGGTGCTGCTGCAAACTTAGGGAACATCTCCATTTCAGGTGACTATCCCACATGCCAATCATTCCTAGACAAATATTCATTGACACACCCATAAATTCCTTAATCCTCATCACCTCTTAATCCAATCAAGTTGACAATTCAAATTAACCATTACACGGAGGAAATGGACTATTTAAATAGTTACTTTTATCAATGAATACTTACTTATGCATTGATATGCTTATACACATAAAGGAGCATAACATAACAAACATGAGGATTTTTACTTTTCCAGAATGAAGCACCATCTTTGTGAGTCTGTGTATTTGCTTATTTGTTTTTACAATTATTTATAATTGTGCAACATTTCAAAACTGCATAAAAGCATGAAAGCAAATGGATCATTTTGAGAATACAAATTCAGAAAAGGTAAGATAGATATAGTTTGTCATCCAGGTAAAATATGCAGAATATAAATAGTCACATTATTACCATTGCAATATGAGAGCAAATTGTGCATCATTTCTTATTTGCATCTTAAATTCTCACTTTTTTATTATACATTAGCTTCTTTTGAAAAAAAAGTCTCAATGAGTATGTAAGCTAAATATATACATAAATATATCATTCCATACAATTATAAAATGATAAATTATTTAAATATATTAGAGTATAGTTAATTTCTAGGTTAACTATGATCTTTCATAATATTAAACTTAGAATTTAAGTAATTTAAAGACAATAATTGCATATATAAATAAATTTCTTTGTAACTTACACATAATGGTCAATATTTTCTGAATGATATTTACTTTGTTTTAATGCCACTAATAATGGAATCATTTTAAACTTTTAGTGTCAGATTCATTAACAAGGAGGATACATTTTAAATTTTTGGTTTTTTTCTTTATGTTTTGCATGCTGCTTCTTATTATTGCTCTTTTCTATTATAGCATTTCACTGATTTATGAAAAAGATAGAAAAAAAAAATCTCTCTCTCATAGTGATGATAATGATGTTCCTAGGAGGTTGGTTGGTAAAGATCAAACTCGCTTTCTTCCATGACTCCTCTGTTATTGATCCTGTGTGTTGGTGTTTCAGTTAGCAAGGCCCTCAGGCACCTAATTTGATTTCTAGCTTCACTTTTTTTTTTCTACTTAAGTTCAGATATCTTTTTAAATTCAGAGAAGTTAATTAATTTATTAGTAATTAAATTATTTGGGAGGACAGAAGATTTTTAATTCATAAATAATTCAGGGATAATGAGGCAATTCTCTTGGATTCTTAAAGAAATGTACTCATGATCTGTGTATAACAAGACAGCTTTACCCTGACATATTCAAGTGTGTTTCTCCAAATAGTGATAATGGGAAACCAAAATTAGAATTAAAAAAGCAATATTTGTTCTTTTGTTATCCTTTTATTATTTTTCCTTTTCATTTGTTTGGTTTTTGCTGGGACCAGAGTGGAAAATTGTAGGACTCATCAGATTGAAAGAAATATGTCATACCTCAGAATTTTAAAGCCATTAAGAATTCTGACTTTAATAGGAATTTTACACATTTATCTATAAAATTACTTCATGTTTAAAGTGAGAAATTTGAATTTTTCAGAGTTTCTTATACCTGTCAATCATCTTAGTGATGGAGATATTAAAAAAATACCTCCTGAATCTGACTTTCCCGTTTGTTTTAATGATATTTATACCCATTCTTTATTCCTTATTGAAATTTTGATTGCCACTATTCTGTTCCTGTCACCATTAAGAGAAACAGATATTCACTGTCCACCCTGAGATGGTTATTCAGTTTGCTTTCTAAGCCATGACTCAAATCCACAATGATTCATAGTAGATTTCTTCTGAATAACAAAGTAGACCAAGATTAAATAAGAAAGTACTTTCTTTTGTTGCTGTTGATTAAAACAGCTAATATATCTGGCTCTTAATTCTAATTTTCATTATTATACTAATTTTTTTCCTGCAAAAAGCATAAATGTCTGAATTTACATTTAAAGGAAGAAAGAGAAAATTTTAATTTGATCTTTGAATACAAGTAAACCAAATAAATTTCCACATACTGCAAAATAAGTCATAAAATGTTTACTTAGCCCCCCCCTTAACTGCTTACCAGCACATTCTAACCACGTATTATATGAATACAGTCTACACTATTTTTTTTTTTTTTGCTGGATTTGACTGGAGCACCATTTTATCTAAGCTTTTGTAAAGATATTCGATGATTGTTTTGTCTGCAGTGTTAGGGGACAGACAGATGAGGATGGTGGGGACATGAGGTTAAGACAATAATTCTATAAAATGAGCCCACTTTGCTAATACACCCACATGCTTTCTTTTCTAGGAAGCAATTTATCTCATTCCTGCCTTGCCTAAGTGGGCAGGATATATCACATTCCTCAGCAAACTACCTATTATCAGAAGGAGAAATGCAGGCCCAAGATAATTTCAATGGGAGGAACCCAGCAGTCTTTGGTGACCAGATCCTGAAACTGAAGGGATAAGGATAATTCCTCCTAACAATGAAATTTGTAAGAATGTATGGTTAAAAATCCAATTAGAACCCATAATTATGGGCCAAAGTGACCCAGAGCTGTCATGGCAGTGGGTACTGGAAAGTCTGAAGTCATCTTGTTGTCAGTCAAAATTCAAGAAGTGGACCTGGGCAGAACTCTCTGGAAACTTCTCTGGAATCCCCAATAAAACTGAGTGCAAGAGAGGCCCATTTTCATCTCATCTTTGAGAGGATCCACATTCTCCCTTGAGGGTGTCCCCATTCCTATTCCTTCAATAAACTCATTCCTGTTACTCTGAGCGACATGTCTGAAATCTCGACTTGATTACAAGAATCAGAATTTGAAGAGCAGTTCTTGCTGTCCCAGGTTTTTGGAAGGCCCAGCTCTGTATCGGTGGTACATGGATACACTATCCTTTCTCGGCATCCCTCCCATGGTCTTTTCTGAAGCAATGTGCCTTTTGTATAGGGTCCTCTCTGATATCAGTAGCCATGACTGTGAATGTGGGTGGCCACATCCTCTCAGCCTTGAGCCTTGGGCTGTTGGTCTGGCATTGCATCCTATTTAGATTGTGAGATGCAGGTGGCCTCCACCTTGGCTTGGCAAAGAAGTGTGCTTTCCCATAGCTCTGCACCTGGTGTTACCCATTGGGGCTTGGCCAGCCCACCTCCTGCCTTATTTGGTGAAGAACATTCTATTGAAAATCCTTTTTAATCCCCCTATATGATAAAGGAATCACGGGTGCCCCACCTCTCTCTTCCTCCCAGTGTGGAAACTCGGTTGGCCTATAAGGTCAGAGAGCCTATCCCACCCCCACTTGGGAAAAAATTATTTCCATGTGGTGTGGTCTTTTCACCGCCAGTCAACACCATACAGAGGTATTCCATTTTCACTGCCTGCACAGGATGTGGGCGGCACATGAAGTCAAGTTATCTGCCCTAGAAACTTTATGCACAATCCAGACAAATGCTGTACATGCAGGTTTTGTCATGTATCATCCACCTTAACATTTTAAGAATAGTCTTAGTACTTACAATATGAGCAGCATATATCATAAATGTAATGATATATAATAAAATGTTAGCTTAGAATTAATAGACAAATATGAGTTACTCATCTTTGTATCCTAGTACTAATACCATGAAGTTGAGAATTAGTAATATTGAAGAATGGGCTGAATAAGCCATGAATCATGTTGTGTGCTTTATTCATGTGTGAAGATGATAATTCTGAATTCTCTTCTAGTAGATTTTTCCGCTGTAAAATTCTTGAATTTTTCTTTAAACTCTATCTTTAAGTTTATGATTAAGTGAAGCTTCAGAGTTCAAATGTGTTCATATTAGCTCCCATAATATATAGACATGTCTGCCATGGTTATTTAGGGATCCAGACATATGAAATGACTAGATTGTTATTTCATCATGATATATTTCATTTATCCAAGGCAGCAGGATCAAAGTATTTAATCTTTGTAAAGTAGCTTTTAAAAGCCATCTATATTTATTATTTTGCATTTTTATTGCTCTATTCTTTTAAGAAACTCAAGCCACTCTATCAATAGATTTTTTCCCTTATAATGAACTGCACAGAACCCCTCTGATACAGGTAAATGTGCATAAAATCATAACCAAGGCTGCTTTATGTGTTATAAATTTAATCTGGGTGAAGAAAAAAATGGAATCATTTAATCAGCTGAAAGTCTAAGACAAAGCTATTAAATATATCATAGAATGCTCCCAGGAAAGGCAACAGCAAAGGACATTTCTTACTGGTTTACACTAACAATAATTGGGCCATTCTTGGTTTTTGACCTTATATCTTTACTGTAACAAAAGTGGGGATGTCTAGCTCTATTTTCCAAAATTCTATTCAGACTCCACTTCAGGAATACATTTAAGACTGTGGAAATTCTAATCTCAAAAATACTTGCAAAAGTAGTATTAGAGAAAAAATTCATGCACATTATTATCACACTAATTATATATACTGTAATAGTGATATTCTATAACCTTACATAAACACTAAGTAAACAGAATTTATCCTTCTAGCAGTTATTTTTATCAAGAAAGGGTACAGTGTAGACAAAACCTTTGAGATTGATTGGTATATGGAATTTTCATAATTATTATGGGAAAGCCATACGGGAATTTAACAATAATAAAATTATTCAGAACATTTTTTCTCATCTATACTTCTCACTTTCAGATGAGGGAAAATATAAAATGGTGAAAATATATATCCACAAAGATTTTTACTTATTTTATACAGGTCCAAAATCTAGAGATAAACTAAGTGTTCCACAAAAGAGAAGTTAAACACAATAGTCACTTAGGGAATAGAATACAAGGTATTATAATACTAATAAACTAAAATGCTTAGAATACATGCTGCTAAGATGAAAAAAGTAACAAAAGTTTTCTTATACTATTATTAAAGGAGTGTAGACATTTTGTATGCCACTGACACAATAAATTATCAATAATTAAAGATTATTAATTAAAGATTGAATCTGAATAATTAAAGATTGAATCTTTTCCTTTAACCTCTTTATATCCATTTGGCTACCATTCCATATAAAAAAAAAACCCACCTGCATTTGCTGTAGATTTATATTTTTTGAATTTCATAGCTTGAAAGGAAGCCCTTCCATCAACTGGTTCTATTCTCTCCATTTTAATTCTCTCTCTTGTCAACAAACATACCAAGTACTTCAGATATAATGAATAATTTGAAATTTCCTAAAAATACATTCTCATCATTTGGGAATGTTGGACATATAATATCTGCATTTCTGCAATCCAGTTCTTTTCTCTTTTCAAGTTAAGTGACACTTGGTCTCACAGGGCTCCTAGTGAGTGAGGTGTTGGCAGCCTCCATGCCCATACTTTTTTTTATCACCCTAATTGTTAAATATCACAATCTGAGCTACAGTAGCATCCTGGATAATTGCTATGTTACATCATTCTCTATATTTCTAAGTTCTAGGACAGAAGCATTATGTAAAAAAACCATCAACACATTTTTTTTGCTTAATTAGTCCGGATGACTTTAAATAGAAATAATTTTATGTCTTACCATAGTTCATTATTATTAGGAGATTTTTTAATGTACCTAGTATGTCCATTTTTATTAAAAAATATAATTTGAAACAATAAAACTTCAGCAACTAATAAACATGGAATATTTTATTAACAACAAAATAAATGTGGGCCAGGCACAGTGGTGTATGTCTGTAATCCAGCAGCTCAGAAAGCTGAGAAAGGACGATTGAAGTTCAAGATCAGCCTCAGCAATTTAGTGAGGTATAAGCAACATAGTGAGACCCTGTCTCAAAATTTAAAAAATAAAACGGCTGGGGATGAGGCTTAATGGTTAAGGGCCCCAAATTCAATCCCTGGTACAAAAAAATATTCTATATGGTCAAGATGTTAGGTCAATATAAAAAGAAAGTTCTATATGGCTAAATGAACTACCTACCTGAGATTGCAGCAAGACCAGCCATTGAAAACAAGTTAATAAATAAACTTGGCCAAGTTCCAGTAAAACCTTATTTAGAAAAACAAGAGGACAGCATAGGTTCACAGTGGCTCAAACACTACTATAAAATCAATCAAATCAATGTAAAATCTCTTCTTGGTTACAAATGAAATCATGAAAGTGACTTATAGTTTAGAGTATTCAAGTTCTTTTTTTGGGGGGGATTTTTGTTGGATCATTTGCTTTTGTTCTTCTTATATTGCAGTGAAAATATACTAAACCTAAAAATAGAATGAGTTTACATTTTGGTTTTTCTGCATATTAAATTATATTCGAATCACTTCGAGTTTTTGAATCTCAGTTTCTCTTGCAAGTGGAATATGTTACAATAATTATGAGGTTTCAATAACACTCAAAAAACTCACTCTGCAAACTAAAATCCATTATATGTGTATAGCATTGGTTTCTCTGTCTTTTCCTGTGTCCACTTTTTTTCCACAGTCACTTCTGACTCTGATTAAACTCACCCACGTTCTCTACTTCCTTACCATACTCCTTTGTGCTCTAAACCTAGGGGTTTCACCTGGTGATCAGTCAAAGCCTCTGCCCCTCAGCTTGCTCCACCCCTCAGGGGGGCAGCCAGAGGCAGCTGCTATGAGTTCAGTCCTTTGGATGGTTCTCTCTACATTCAATAGTTGCACAAAAAAAGGAAGACATTCTGGGCCCCAAAACTCTTTTGGGAGATACTGTGACCATGTGTATGTGGGTAACAGGTGTGTGTGTAACTTCTATGCATTGCTATTGCACCTTCCCAAAATATCACCCCCCCCCACCCGCAACAAAAAAAGGATGTGCTCTTTAGGCTTTAAAAGATAAAACCTTAAACTCCCTGCTGTCACATGTAAAAGTTTTTCACAAATTAATTTTAAATTCTACCTCCTACCACTTTTCCCTTCTCTAGTTCAAATATGTTCTGTAGTCTGGTCACTCCAACAAACTCCTTTTCTCCAATGAACCATAGTTATTCAATTTTGTTTGATGTTGTCTCCTCTGCCCTTCAGATTTCTACTTGTCCCTGATGATGCTATTTTTTGTGTTCCTCTTATTTGTATGTCTCCTACAGTGAAAATTGATTACTTTCTTTTCTGTGTAACATTCTGTACTTATCTCTATGTGAGGACTTTCTTTTCATTATACCCTCAATTGTATAAACCTATACACATACAAATCTATTGTCTTCTTAAGTCAGCCTCATATATTCTTTCTTTATTTCTATTTTCTAGTTCAGAGCCTGGAATGGAGTAGACATTGAGGAATATCTGGTAAATATGAAGTAAAATTATGACAAAAGACATGATTTTTTGTCTCCTCTATCATAGAAACACTACTCTGACATTTTTAGCTGTAGTGTCCTTCTCTATATTTCCTTGATTTATATGGTAGCTCTGTAATAAGTTTAGGTAATAAGTTTAGGTAACTTAGCTCTGTAATAAGTTTAGGTAACTGTTTAAATTCTACTCTTGAAATCACAGAAGCTGGAAATTTAAGCATATCCAAATAGTTTAAGGGATCCATTGTTGACACATTTCCTTATTCTTCTCTGAAATTTTGCTTTCCTATCCCTTATATATCTTGTTTGGGTTGTCTTATATGAGATGACAGTTTGGGTAATGAAGGCAGGAAAAAGAAAATTAGAAGTTACTGCCTGTTAAGCACCATCTGTATCATATTTTTCCTTCCTAGTTACTCAAGAATCAGGTTTATAAATTGTGCTTTGGGCAATACTGTTCCATACCTTGTCAGTGTCCTCCCCCAAACCCTTTCCTTTTTATATGCTATATCGCTCTTCTAGTTGGATTCTCAAGTATTTTGGTACTCCCAATAAAAACTTAAGATTCTTCTGAAAGCCCTTGTCGATTTTGATAGGAATCTAGACCTGGATGGGATAATGTTTAAGAGTTAGATCAGAAATATAAGCAAGGGAAATTGAGATTCCTCTGCTTCCTGCATTCTTTTTTTGGCTTCTTGGTTTCCAAGATTTAAAACACAAAGAGGGATTACTGGGAATGTATTTTCTCCCAAGTTTTTTTTCCATCTTTTATATCTGGTAACTTAACTTTATTGTTTAGAAATACCCAGAATTTCACAGCACTAGATAAGCATAGTATCCTTGAGACCAATAGCTGTCAGTCAAATAATTTTACAACGAGGGATTTTATTTTTATTTTTATGTGACTTAATATACTATGATAAGAAAAGTTATGCTAAAATATTTATTGCAAAGCATATTGTTATTATTTCCCCATATTTTCTAAGTACAATATATAACACACATACACCACTTTATTGTGGCACATTTTCCTAAATGCTTTGCTTGGCTAAATGTGTATTTCTATGACAGGTCACTACCTGCCCCATTCCTCTTCCTACCACTAAAATGATAAGTCCTGGAAATAAAAGAGCATTCTTTGCAAAGGAAATTGGCATGAGAGTGGAAGGGATTATGAAGTAGCAAAGACAATTTTTAGAGAATTTTGAATGTCAGTTCAGGAATGCAAAACTTCTTAAAAAATAATGGAGAATTATTAACTATTTGTCCAGAGGAAAGGACTTAGGAAAACTGGTTGGTTGTAAATGTGTAGGAAGAATTGAATGATAGACTAAATGTAAAAAAAAAAAATATCCATTAGACAGATTGGGGTAACATTTCAAGGAGAAATTCTATGCAAGTTAAACCAACAGTTAAAAGGATTTTAACTAGAATTGTGGCAAGTGAATTTTCTAAAAGCAAAGAATGTTTAAATCAATTGGATATTGATAAAAAGTGAGAGGAATGGGACAGAAAAGTTTCAGAGACATCACCTAGAATGTCTCAGAATATTACTATTTTTCAGGATCATTATGTACCTTATACTAAATTAAAGATTTTTCTAACCCATGCCTCAAGACCTTCATCTGTTAAAACCAAAGCTCATTATATAATTCTTTACCTAGAAATTCAAGGAAGAAATATGACTGGAATAATATAGTTTTGACTAATGTGCAGGGGGTGGCAGAAGACATGATGTTAAATGGATAAAACTTTAATAAATTTAAAGAAAATTAATTCAGATGCAGAGATGATTTCCTTAAAATAAATTATATGATGATTCTGCAGTGATAAGTCACAAAAATAATATTACTTAATCATTTATTTCAGAGTAAATTATTTAAAAGTATTTTCATTCATAAGTTTAGAAACACAATGACATTTTTAAAGTTTTTATGGTAGTGATTTATACACACTAAAAAGTGTACAAATCACATGTACTGGCTGGTAAATTATCATATAATCAAACTATCTATATAATCGAAACCCAGATCAAGAAATAAAAGTTATGTGTATACCAGGATAACTCCGTAGGTTTCTTTTTTTTCTCTTTCCACATTTTTTATTGGTACATTATAGTTGCACATAGTTATGGGATTTGTTGTTACATATTTGTACATACACATAATATAATCATAAAATTTAGCCAGTATCACTCCCCAGCACTTCTGTCTCCCTCTCCTCCTCACAAACCTGGTCCCTTTTCCCTACTGATATCCCTTTGATTTTCATGAGACCCACCCTCCCACCTCCCCACACATGTATTTTTCTTTTTCCTTTTGCCTCTCTAGCTTCCACATATGAGAGAAAACACAGAACTCTTGGACCAGAGTTTGGCTTATTTCTCTTAACATAATGAAATGTTATTTAGTTCTATCCATTTTACTGCAAATGACATACTTTCATTTTCTTTACAGCTAAATCAAACCCCATTACCCAGGCTTCTTTTAAATAACTAACCATTTCATCTCTCAAGATACAGCAGTATCTATCTACTAATATATTGATTTTTTTTAACTTTATGCCAATGGAACCATTTGCTTGTTATTCAAATTGGTTAGCATTGTGAATGATTCATGTTATTGTATGTAACTGCAAAAATATTAAAGCTAAAATAGTGTTAAAATTACATATGTGATAAGTTTTAAAACCTTAGAAGCAGCCAATAGGACAACTTATACTTGTATTTATATATGTGTACATGTGTGTACAGGACAGGGTATATTTAAGTCTCAAGGTTTTTAAGTCTCATGCTCTACTGAGTGAGCTAGCTGGACATGTAATACATCTGTTTTTAAATATAAGATTAGTCTAGGGTAGATTTTATTGGATCTACTTATCTAATCTGAAAGTATATTACCAATAAATAAGTTTTCTTCATTGTTATGACTTACAGAGCACCACAAGAGACATTTTGTATGTATTGCGATATGAAAGTAGAAGTTAAATTGCACTTACATTCCTTTTACATGCCAAAGGATGATGTGAAGCTTCGGTGCTTTTGCTGCTCAAGCATACTATCACTGATAGGCTAATTGTTGTTAGAGTGGGATAGGCTGCTGTCCCACAGACATCAGCAAGATATTCTTTTTCTCCTTTTCTGAATCGTGGGCAAGCACATGTAGCTGCTGGAGCAGCAAAGGGGTCTATAATTTATGAAGCTGTGGCCAGATATCCTGCTCTGGGTGCTCTCATTTCAGAGTAAGTGTTATGTTTAAGGTTCTGGCAATGGGTGCCTACTTCTGCACATCTCAAACCTCATCGAATTTGGAGGTGTAGGGTAATGAGACTGCTGTGGAATCCAGGTCATCAGTGTGGGCTCCACGTTTTTTTTTTACTTTGACCTATTTTTTGTCAACTCTCTTTCCTCACTGCCTGCCCTGTGGATTTTAGTCCTAGTATCCAAGCAAGAGAATGGTCATTCATAGCGGAACAAATGCTTCTCCATGATTTACAATGGTATTAGGTCTGCAAATACACCCATAGTAAGTTGAAAATATCCTAAGTCGAAAATACATTCAATTCACCTAACCTATCTAATATCCTAGCTTCATAACACCATATACCATACATAGCATGTTGGTTCTTGAATCTGGTGATATCATGGCTAACTGGGAATGCAGCTTGCTTTGAGAGGGTCAGAGCATTTCATTCCATATTACTGTCTGAGAAGAGATCACAATTCAAAATTATAATAAATGTGATATTTACTATAATTTTTTTGTTATTGGTTCTATTTCTTAGATTATTCATTATATTGTTCTGGGAGAAATTTCTTAATTACCTGAAACTGACAAATAAGTTATAAGTTGTAATCACAAATTTAAAATAAGCTACAAATATAATATCATAGATCATTTATTTTCAAATTGTAAAATTTCTTTGTAAGCCTATAAATAAAGGAAAATTTTATAAAGAAAAAACTGATTAAAAACTCTAATGAAAAATGAAAACTTGTGAACATTTAAATATTCATAAAAGATGCTGCCACAAAATTGCAAAAATATTAGGATGCTATCTGACAAGTGTTAATGCCTTTAAAATGCAAATAGTATTTGCAAATAAATACAAAATATGACTATCATTTGATGAGTTTATTAGTAAAAGAAAAACACATTTTTAAATAAATACAGGAAGTACTGAAAATCAAATTATTTTGGTAAATCAACTGGAAAAAAATTAGGGTAGGAGAAAAATTATTTCCTTTATTATAATCAAAGTAATGTTGGACCATGTAGCTTAAATGGAAGGAATATAGACTTGCAGACTGAACACCATAGATAGTAAACAGCATATGTAGTAAATGACCTCAGTAACACATTTTTATTATCTAAATCTCACCAGATTGGGCAAGCATAAGTGAGTCCAATAAATAAACATAAATAGAACACATAAGTGTTCCACCATGCGGGATGCAGATCTGGGGCAGAAAACCATCTCAGAAGTCAACCTCTATCCCCTTCCAATACTCACATTCTTACTCCTTCCAAGATACTACTCTCTGAACTTTTTCCCCATAGCTTGTTTTCCAAAACTCCCCATAGTTTTGGAAAACTCCATATATTGTACAAGAAACAAAACAAATAAAACACCATCACTGATGCAAAATAAGTGAAATAAATTTTTTCAGTGAAAAAAGTCATATAGTTCAACCCGCCACTGCTAAGTTATAGAAATTAATCAATTTATCTTAATTTTTTAGGTCAAAATTGCCTCCTTTATGATTTATGAGATACAATCCTGGCAATCACTATATTACATTTAAAAATAATTCAATAATTAAAAACTCCCATTTTTTTAAGGACTCTTCAGTTGCTTTTCAGAGTATCTTAGGCCAATATCTCCATGAAATTTGTCCAGTTCTTAAAGAATATGTGCTAATTTGCTAAACTTAGGGAATGATCACTCAGAAGCTTTAAGGACATGACTGTAGATATTTTCCTTTCAAATAAGCAAAAGAATGTTCTAGCATACTATGATGTGCCAAATTGACTGGGCTAAGAAATGCCCAGATGGCTAGAAAATATTATTTTGGGGTTTCTGTTAAATTGTTTCCAGAAAATATTAGCCTTTGAACTGGTAGATTGGGTACAGAGGTCTGCCATGACCCTATCGGGGTACATCATCCAACATCACCCAAAGAGAACAAAAAGGCAGAAGATGATAGAATTCCCACCCCCCACAGCCCCCCATCTTCTTAAATTGGCTCTTGCATATTGGGACTCCTGGTCTGTGGGATTTTGAACATGACCTGGTTCGCAGTGTTTTTCACAAGTGGTCACTTTCCCTACCACCCATGTGTTCTAAGTCCTAAGTCTCAGAATGAGAGTTAGATCATTAGCTCTTCTAGTTTGCAGGACTGTGAACTCAAAGTGAATTACATCATTTGCTTAGTCTTCTTGGTCCTCTAACTTGCCTGTGGCAGATAGGAGGACTTCTCCATAATCATATGAGTCAGTTCCCATAAGTTTACACACACTCACACCTGAATACATAATATGTGTATCACTTAAATGGAGGACCTATGAGCTCCATTCAGGTTTGTGTTTTTCTGTAGAACCTGAGTAATGCATGCAAAACTTGGTCCTGATATGATATTTTCCTTCTGTTCAATGATGAAAATGATTAGAAGAAAAATGCTGCAAAAATAAGCCCATTTTATTATATAATAAATAAGAGTTTAAATGTTAATACAATGATTAGGAATGCAGTTTTAAAATACTCTAAACAGGAAAAACAGATATGTTCTGTTTCTAGTTAGATTGCATAAAAATAAAATTTACACCTTTAAATAAAATAAACAAAAAAGGACAAATTAAGCAATATTTTTGAAAACACTGCCTACTAGGTCATGAAGATAAGTGATCCTCCAAAGAAAGCAAACAAATGAGACAAACACATTGTTCTTGAAGTTTGCCAACATTTAATACTGCATTGAGAGAGTTTTCAGTTATGGCTCAGAACTGGTAAGCTCAAGTAGGGTAAAGCACAGAATCGAGGTGACACTGACAGTTTGAGGAAATCAAGTCAGCTAGAATTCACAGGATGAAATACTGAAGAGGAGAAAATTGCCCAGGGAAAAGCTCTAGAGATCAGAAACAGTTTCACTTAATTATTTAACAGAGTAATATCTGTATATATGTGTGAAGAAACTGAGACCAGGATAAGAATCACCTGGAAGGATTCAACTTATAGTGCCCTGTTGTTATGTAAGATTAGGAACAGAATCTGTTTCTATCACCCAGATTGGAAAATCTCAAGATTCATGGAGTATCAGTAGAAGATCAGAAGGATTTGACTGAACAGTGGAGGATAATCAGCCCTAGACTGAGCATTGCTATGTAACAGATCTCAAAATAAATATCTGACTATATCAAACTGTTTCACATAACTTCATTTCATATCAGATCAAAGCTGTGGGATATTTATAGGAATACCAAACTACCAGGACTCAAAAACATGCTTTCAGGTAACATAATTATCATTGTAGAAAATTCAAAAAATTCTACAATAAAGCTTCTAGATGTGAGTGTAACAAGGATGCATAATAAAAGATCAATACATAAACTCTGTTGTATTCCTAAGCACTAGCAATGTACACTTGAAAAAAGCATCTGTAATAGTGTGAAGATAAAGTACTTTAGGATAAACACAAGTAATATGAAATTCCTGCATACTAAAAATTACAAAACACAGTCTACAGGACATAAAGAAAAATTATATAAATGGAGAAGTAAATCATGTTAATGAGGAATGAGAATCTCATTCTTGTTAAGGTATCAATTTTCTCAAATAGAACTATAGACTCAATCTCAATAAAAAAACTCAACAGAGATATTTTTGTATGTGAAAACTGACAAAGTTAACCTAAAAATAATATAGAAATTCAATGGATTTATATAGGCTAAGCAACGTAAAATAGTAGACTAATGTTGGAGGAGTAGCACTAACTTCAAGGTCAGATATAAACCTATAGCTATCAAGATGATGTGGAATTAGCATAAAGACACTATTTTCTGACAAGAAGCCATGGTTAAAAAAATAGGAATGTATTAGAATTCTACAAGAAGAATTTCTCAGAAGAACCTAAAATACTACAAAGTAGAATAGTGGACCCTGGAGAGTGGTGGGCACTTCAAGGATGATCTCACCTTGTGAATCTGGAGGGACGGAGAGCACTGCAAAGCTCTGGGAAGTGGCTCTTAAAATGTGGATAAAACTTGTTTTATTACAACAGGATATCCTCAAATAAAAATATAGATATGTAAGGCAGTAAAGTCCTTTTATCAACTTGTGATGATTATCAGGAGTACGTAAGATTAAACTTCCTGTTATTGGAATCAATAGACCAGAAGCAGTGTATTCATGGTTTGGTGAATGCTAGGACCCACTTCCTTTATATAAAGTGTAGTGTTATCACATGCATTATTGTTGAGATTAGAGAATATCTAGAAAAGCAGAGAATTAAATTGAATTTATTGATTTTTTAATCCACGAGACACCAGACTCTCAAAAGAGTCCATATCTGCTTATATTAAAAATTGAAGGACAACAGTATTTTTCAATTGACTATGTATAACATGGCCATAAGTCTTCTTAAATTAATAGTATATTCATTGTTAGTCAGTTAGTGATGCTACAGCAAATGCCATTGACTGGGTAGCTTAAACAATTTATTTCTTATAGTTCTGGGAGCTGGAAAATCTACAATGAAGTAGAGGGTGGAGGAGAGATTGAGAGAGAAAGAGATATTTATGTCTTTTCTTATAAGGTCATTAATGCCATCATTGTGAGAGCCCCAACCTTATGACCTTATCTAAATGTAATTACCTCACAAAGACCACATCTTCAAATACCAAGACATTCAGACCATAGCAATCAGGTTTTCATAATTGCTAGAAAATAGTTACGAATACTCCAAGCTCATTTCCAGTGTTTACTACATCTCCAATTCTGGAATATCCCAATTCTTAACTTTGCTTCTTTCTCTCTCCCTTTCCTCCTTATGTTGTAACTTTCAAAAGTGAAAATTGGGAAGATTCAATAAATATTTTCTAAGAGATAATGAACAATACTACAAATGCTAAAAGCTGTTAGTAGATTGTATCCATGGAAGGAAACAGGCCATCATGTGCTAGATGTGAAGAATATGGCCTTAAAGAGAAATTTATTGTTCATTTTAGAAAATATTTGGTCATATGATTGACAAGGTAACTCGGCCTTTTTTTAGAGTCCAAACTTTTTTTTTTCCATTTTGTTCATCCATTGTGGTTACTGAAATACAATAAGCATTCCATTTACTGTAAAATTTTCTAACTTAGGGCAAATTATTATTATTCACTTTGTATTACAACTGGCATAGATATGGAATCCAGTTCCAAAATATCTTTCCTGTTTCATGAATTTCTTTCATATTACTTTTTTAATGTTAATGCTGTTGAGTAAACACTTTTCTTCCTCTGGAATCCCACCACATTAAATTCTTTACCTGATATATTCTACTCAAATATTTCAATTTTTTTGTATGCAAAGAAATTTGCAGTTTTCTATTTGCTTTCATGGTTCTTCATAAATTTTACTATAGCACTTATTTTATGATTGTAAATTTTTAACAGCACCTTAATGTCTTGGGAGCTATATAAAGACAGAACACTATGTTTTGTTAACTTGTGTGTCTGATAGGGACACAAGTGCTTCTGGCACAAGTGTTACTCATTATATTTGTTGCAGAGTAAATGGGAAGATCGGCTAATGATTGTTGCTGTATGGTGTATGTGGAAGGAAAAACTTGGCAATAAGATTATTTTTAATGGGCTTTAGGGGATCAAATATATTCCATGTATTTTGGAGGTAGAAATGTCAATGCTTTTTAGAAAACTTAATTGTGAAAAGCATTTGATGATTTAAAGTTCTTTGAAATATCTACTAGAAACTGTAATTGTCCTATCCCACTGATGATTCTTTATGCAATTATGATTTGAGAGGCAGAAATCATCCTTTAAAAATCAGAATCAGTTTATATAATCAGGCATTGCAGGAGTTTAAATATGAAGACAGAAAGGAGCACATTTTATTAGAGAATTATAGTTATTAACAGAAGTTCATTGTAGATATTGTTTTAATAAGGCAGAATTTTCATAAAAGACAATGAGACTTTATTCCAACAATAATGATCAATGAAACAAAAATATGTTTTACATTGACGACTCAAATGTGTATTCAAAATAATTCCCTAAATATAAAGAACAGAATGAAGCCAATTTGTGAAAATTAGTCTGCAGTGCATCAGCACTTATTCACTTTGTTAGCAATCATTGGAACGTACCCTACTTTCATTTTATAATATTTGCAAAGAGATGCATTTTGTCCAGAACATGGTTAAGTAATTTGGATTAAAATGATAATTACAGATTGTTTTATCAAGCTTATATCCTCTGATGAGAAAAATGAATTATTTACTCAGCATTCCCATGATCTCACTGATCACATACAAATGTTTTGGCAAAATTTCAAGGAAAGATTCACAAAAATTAAGAAATTATACAAAGTTGCAGTTAATAAGCATGCAAGATTGGGATAGAAATATATCCATCCAAATAATGAACATTTTTAACAGAGATTTTGGATGTCTACTTTTATGAATAGTTTATGTTATTGAAGTGTTTATTTTATATCAAATGATCTTAATAAATGAGCCATATTTCAGAATCAAAAGAAGTATAGTGTGGTGTCATGTGCCTATAGTCCAGCAACTCTAGGAGCCAAGGTAGAAGGATCAGTTGAGCTTACTAGTTTGAGTACTGACAGGGCAACAATGAGACCTCCATCTCAAAAAAATCAAACAAAACAAATGAGACCAAAAGAATATTTAGCCATGTAATAATCAAATATATTGACATGTGTGTCTTGTTTTTTCAGTTTTTAGTTTTTCTTCATATTGCACATTTAAGGTGTGTTCAATGTACTCCAGATACAGAAAGAAAGGTAAAGTACTAAGATATCTATTAAAACAAATAAGGATTGGTTCTTCTCAAGTTATTTGAAGTCATGTAGTACTTTATTGCTTGACTTGGTATTTTCATTTCTGAGATAAATGCCTGTTGTATGGTGATAATTAGTAAATTCTTTATTGACTAACTGAATGACTGCCTTTTTATCAATTAAATTTCAAGTGGAATTCTCAAGCAAAATACATAAATGATATTGCTAATGGAAACAAATGTGTTAATTTAAAAGCCATAATTAAGTTTTGTGGGCCCCGAATGTTTTCACTATTTGGATAAAACAATTAGCAAATAAAAGTTTACAGAAAAAAGAGAGGGTAGGCTTTTCTTTGACACAAACTTTACCATTTACATAGGAATGCTTAGCATGGGTTTCACTAAGTGTCAATAATGAGCAAATCCCAGAAAAATATTTGGAAACAACTCTGAAAAACATTAATTCTATTTATATGTGTATTTACTTTGAGTTTACTGTTCCTTCTCTAGTGCTACAAAGATAGCATTTTATTAGAGTATTAATAAGTAATAATTAAAATTGGATA
Organism: Spermophilus citellus; assembly: GCF_964194105.1. NCBI lineage: Eukaryota > Metazoa > Chordata > Mammalia > Rodentia > Sciuridae > Spermophilus > Spermophilus citellus. Next base: position 81,154,455 of record NC_138182.1, on the reverse strand, counting down.
TCTGAAAAGCTGTGTTTTCTATTCCATTAAGTTTTTGTTTCAGCTAGTAATTCAACTCTGCTCAATTTTACATGTTGCAAAGCAAACACATCTGGTTTTCAAATATGTTTTCTCTGTAATATTTTAAAGCAGCTAGTGATCATTAGGGATCATCTTGTAATAATACCTTTCTGTATTTCTAACAAAATATTTTCAAGTTTCTTAATGTTGGCTCTTTGTTTCTTTTGGTTAATGTCTTAACGATGTAGATTGCCGTTTACAGATTGATTAATTCCATTTCTTTCAATTTAATTGTCCAGTAACCTTTTAAAATGTACCTAAATTGTATCCCATACTGAATATGCTTACTTTGACAGTCTAAATCGTATACAAAAATTCAAACACTATGGAGAACTGTTATGTTATACTGGTAGCCCAAAGTGACATTCACACAGTGTTTTTTATTCGAAGTTTTGGTCAATGATTTTGAGCAACTATATCTTTTAAAGAAAGTAGAATAGACATTTCATGAGTAAATTAACAGCTTTGTAATTGGAACTTGCATTCCCTGATTCCTGATGATTTGACTGTGAGACTCTTCCTTTGGGCATTATCTACATATAAAGGTGAATAAGAAATACTTATTTTTCAAGGCAAGTAAATACATTGTAAAGGTAACTACATATTAACTATAATAAAATGTGTTCTGCTGTGGCACATTGAAAACAAGAGATTAATGCCTTCTCTATCAAGATAATGTGAGGAAAATCCTCAGAGAGGTGGTATGATGACTTTTTAAGGTTAGTTTTCAAGGATAAGTACATATACCATCTGTTTCAAATATTTCACAAAATAGACCTTGCTTAGTACTTGGTGATAAGCTCTGTCCAGAGAAATGTTTCCACCCATGATATTAATATTCAACACATTAGTGCAAAGACCAGCATTAGATGTAATTGCTCAGTCAGGAGTGCACTGACTTCTGATGGCCTGGAGGTAAGTGAGTGATGGCTACTATGTGTTATAAGGTTACAGATGAACGTCAAGTGGATGGAAGATGCTGTTGTAGTTTGCACTTATAGGTTTTATTGATACTCCGAGTCCAAATTGACCCTAAATTTATTTCTTTTTATTGAAAATTTACCTAGATAGTATTAAAAAATAAGGGTCCAGCATTGACAAATCATGATTGGAGAGATTTATTAAACTCCCTGATGTCACCAGACAGATCCATCTTGAAGAATAAGTCACAGGTCGTGAGAGTACAACCCACTGAGCATGAGGGAGGCTTCAATTACTGCCAGTACTTCCTCTTCCTTTCATTTTTGCACTAAACTCAATAAATTGTGCTGTTTTCCTTGTTCATAAAAATTCATAGTACAGACAGTTTCAGACATGTTGAAAAATATGGGAGAGGAGTAGGGAATTTTAATGGGGTGTGTGTATATTGATAGAGCTAGTTCTGAAGCCATTTGTTGATGTTGGCAAGAGGCTAAAGTAAGAGCAGACTAAAAGTTTAATTTATTGTTTCTACTTCCTTGGTCTCTGAAAAAAAAGGAGATCTTGGATAAGGGCTTTAAAACAAGTACTGCATTTAATTGCTTTTGCAAAGAAAATCTTTCATGTTGATAGCCATAAATATTAATGAGTTATAAGAATAGAAAATAAGATAATGGGAATACAAGTCTTCATCAGAATAACAATACATGAAAATCAGTTTGGGAGCTTCAAATTCCAAACCTGTTTGAGTAAGTTTTTCCTCACTAACCTCTTATTGAAAGCAACCAGAAAAGATAGCTCTCAGAATGTATAACAGTTGCTTGGATACACTATAACATAATCAAGGGAAACTGGATGTTACTGGTCAAGAGCACACAGAAAACTGAAATTCACTGTGAGGAGTTTTCCATGTTGGTTTTTTGGATCATACCTTTGAGTAAATTTCCTTTCTAAAAATATCCACGGTAACATAGGTAAATGGCCCTTTAAACTAACTCACAAGAAAGAAATGGCAACCTGGCATATGGAACTTGTTGGGGGTAGGAGACAGAAACTGATATATTGGAATTCTAAGACACCAGTATTTTTTCAGCAAGGGTCTGGACTGCAGGCAAGTACACTAAAGCTCACAGAAATAAATGTAAAAAATGAGTACTATATTTTTTATAAAACTTGAGATACTAATTTAAAATAGCTCCATAAAGTGAATCCAAAACAGATAATTTAAGCAATCTTATTTAGCAACATTTTAAGAAAGGGCACCAATCTAACACAAAATAAAAACAGAGCATCTCCCAGTTTTCTTTTAGAGATAAGCATAATCATATACAAAACTGGACAAAAACATTTTTAAAGAAGACAATTACATCTTAATTATTTACTTTGATATAGATTTACAAATGGCTACAGAAAATATTAACAAATAAAGTTATATGTAAAAGAGACACTATGTCATGATTAAATTGGGTTTATTCCAGCAACTCATTTTTGGATTAATATTTAAAAATCAATAAATTTACTTACAGAAAAGGGGAAATCTTTCAATGGATGCAAAGCAACATCTGAAATAATTCATGACAAATGAAACCATGAATCTATTTATGGTTGAATCCGAAACTAGGACCAAAATTAAATTTCTGAAATATCACAAAGTATAACTATAAAAAAACAGGCAAGAATAATATGTCAGACATTTTATCTGAGTTCAATGACATAAACATATCTGCATATACTACTCCTATCCAACAATGCAATTAGCTAGCATAAGAAAGATAACATATAAATTTTGAAAGAATAAACAATTAAGTTTTCATATTTAGTGAAAACTTCCAGTGGAAATTACAGATATTTCATGACAATTTTAAATAAATTTACCAGTTATTGGATTGAAAATTAATGTAAAAAATAATTATATTTACATATTTTAATATCAAATTTTTGGAAAATGAAATAAACCACTAGTCACAGCATCAGAAGCATGAAATAGTATTAATTTGAAAAACAATGTAAGAATCTTCACATAGATCTAAGAAAATACTTTTTACATGATTAAAAAATTTACTGAAAGAATGTTTATGTATAACTAAAGTAATTTGTAAACTCCTAGATTGAAAATTCTATACTGTCAAGTCTTCTTGTAATGATCTATTGACCAGAAGAAAGTCTAATCAAAATCTTAACATTTTTTTTCAAAATTGGTTAAAATCTATATGTAAATGAAAATTGGTTAAGATAGTTGAAATATTTTTGAAGACAGAACTGAAGATTTACATTGCAAGATATCAAGGACTTTTGGAAAGTTGCATTAATTAAAGCCAAATAGCATTATAATAAATACTTACATGTATAACAAAATGGAGAAACTGATGTCATGCATATGTGATCATCTACTTTTTAACAAAGTGACTACTACAATGACACTCTTATGACCTAGAATAGGAATGCTATTTTCAATACATGTGTGAATTTTGACTTGGGTTTCATTTACTCTCTAGATACCAAATTAAAGTAAACCATGGACTTGAGTTAGGCAAAAATGACATTTTTACCTTCCCAACTCTTTACATGAAATGTATGAGTCCTTTCATATGTGAACTTAGGCAGTAAATCATATGAAATCAATAGTACCTGTAACTTGGTACCAAAAGAAAACATAAATGTACCATTAAAGAAATCTTGAAATACTACTTTAAATCATGGCAATTTCAAAATTATTGTAGTTGTCCAATTCACTTTTAAATCACATTATAAAATATGTTTACAAAGAATATCACTAATAAAATTTAATATGTTTAATATGTTAACAATGATTCAATATAACAGCTTCTTATGTAATAATATTCTAAATTATTTTATATTTTGAAGTCTTATTCTGAAAAGATATTCTTAGCATTCTTCAGATTTGTAATGGAGTTGAAAACATGCTTATGGAAAGTATTGTATCATTTTAGTATCCTTATGGAAAACAAACATAAAACAACTGACCATATCTAAAATGATACAGAAAAATTATATATATATATATATGTATATATATATATATATACACACACATATATATATATATATATATATATATATAATACTATGTGAAGTAAAGGACAATAAATTTCTTAGAGGATAACATAAGGGAGTATCATTGGGAATTTTCAAGAGGAGCCACTTTTTTTTAAATAAAAAAGTACACTATGCAAAGATATTACTAATAAATTGGATCACATTAAAACACATGTATAGTTGTCATAAAGCACACTAAGAGAGTGAAGAGACAATGTATAACATTAGAGAAATATACATAATGATATTTGATATATCATTTATTCAAGAATGTGTAAATAACTTTTTTGAGATCAACAAGAAAAAAGAAAGTTACCTTGCTCGGGTAACCACCCTCTACTTTTAACTTCTATAAAATAAAATAAAAAATTGATTCCATATTCAATGATAAATGGACAAAAGACTCAAAAAGACATTTACATAAATGTTCCCAATGGATCCTAAACATGGGAAATGATATTGTACTGTATCATTCATCGGGGAAATACAAATTAAAACCACAGTGAGTTACCTACCTTCCATCAAAATATCTACAACATTTTTTGAAAGACTATAATAAACAACCATGAGAAACATTGAGTAACTAGCTCACTGATTGTGATACATATCACTATACATTAATAATAAAAATAAAGACAAATATATCCATGAATCAATGTAGAGGCATTTCTAGGATATATATGAAAGAACACAGATGAAGAGAGAATATTTTTTAAATCCTGTAAAGCATGGTGTTTTGAAGTCAACAGTACCTGTTGTGGAATGTTTAGGCTTAGCTTATTAACAAATCAGTTACCTCACATAGTTATTTTTGTGATGAGACATATAACATTGTTTCTACGTTTTTCAAGAATACAATAAATCACAATTCACTATTGTCGATCTTTATAATCTTTACATATTTACTATTCTACCTCATTGTACAATACATTTCTTTAAAATTATTTCTCTTATCTTACTTTAAGTATGAATTCTTTCATCAACACCTTCCTCTAATCACCCCTTGCTTGGGTAACCACCCTCTACTCTTAACTTCTATAATAAAATAAAAAAAAATTGAATCCATATGTAAGTGAGAACATGTGATATTTGTCTCTCTGGGCCTGACTTATTTCACATAAAATAATGTTCTCCATATTTATCCACATTGTCACAAATGGTAGTATATCTGCTTTTATTGCCCGGGTTTTTGAGGTCTTTTCTAAAATATCTTTTCCAGACCTTATTACAAAGTGTTAACCCTATGTTTTATTCAAGTAGTTTCATAGCTTTGGGTCTTATATTTAAGTCTTTAATGCATTTGGAGTTAATTTTTGCACATGGTAAAAAGTAAGAGTCTAGATTTTATTTCTTTTGCAAATGGATAGTCAGTTTTTATAACACCATATATTAAAGACATTGTCCTTTTCCCACTGTGTGTTTTGTCAAAAGTTGGTTGGTTACAAATGTAAGAATTCATCTCTATGCTCCCTCTGCTGCTCCATTGGTTGTGTGTGTTTGTGTGTGTGCTAAATGCCTTTGCCATGTTCTTTTGTTTATTGTAGTATGAAACTGGATTTGAAGTGCTTTGTGCTTTTTTTGCTTAAGGTTATGTTGGTGGTTCACAATCTATGGCTAAATGGCAAAAAGAAATAGGCAAAATAGTATCCTTTGCACGTTACCTTTTGCTTTAAAGTGAAAGGGAAATTAAAAATAATGTATCTGCTCATTTGAGCAAAAGAAAGCATTAAAAATAAGTAGGAAACTAATGAGACTGCTTCTCTCCTGGAGTCACTGTGAGAATGGAGTGAAACCTAAGAAATAACCAGACTTATTTGCATTGTTTTGGCTATTATTCCTTTAATGTAATAATAGATAAATAAAAGACAATGGGTAATACAGCAAAGTATAATAAAACCAAACAAATGAATAACACAATTAGAAGGAAAGGAAAGTAAAATAAATAACCCAAGTTTTTCTTGAACACTTTGTGTCCCATCATAATATTTTTTTTTAAAAAAATGCAAAATTGTAAATTAAGTTTTGAGCTGCAGGTTGTATTTTTGTCATTTACTAGGTAGGAACTCAGGATTCCAAAAGCACTTAGCACATATTCAAATATTCAGCAAAGAAGTAAAAATATTGTGTGAAAAGAGAGCAGCTTTTATTAGAGAAAGGTGTTACATGCATGAAAAAGGAGAGACTAGAAAGAAGTCTGTAGTATGAAACTGGATTTGGAGCATCAGTTTGAACCCATTATTTTTAATATGTGAAGGAGATTGAAATTTATATATTATAAATCAATATCTAATACTGTACCCATCACCCATTCTTTCCCTTCCATTTCTGACTCATCCTCTAAGGGGTAGTAAAATTATGGTTACATAGTGTCAGAATATCTTTTCAAATGATACTTAATTAATATTATAGAAGTTGTACATACTAACCTTAGAGCCCCTGGTAGATATCATTTTAACCAACTGATAAATGACAAAGTTGTTAGTAATTGGAAAAATTAACATCAGAAGCCTTTCATGCCTTCTGTTACTATGCACTATCCTATTTCTGACAACAGTGGATACTCTGAAAAAGTATAAACATGGGGCTGAGGCTGTGGCTCAGTGGTAGAGTGCTTGCCTAACATGTTTGAGGCACTGGGTTCGATTCTCAGCACCACATATAAGTCAATGAATAAAATAAAGGTCTATATATCTAAAAAATATTTTTTAAAAAGTATAAGCATACATGCATATACAAACATATATATGTACATACATGTAGACCTGCATACAACATATATGATGAATGTTAAATCTGGAGAATCTGGGTGAATGGTGGACTGGAAATCTTTGTATTATTTTTACAACTTTTCCATAAGTTGAAATCATTTCAAAATTTAACATTTCGTAAAACTCAAACCTAAACTAATAATTGGAGCATTAATGGTTTCTTTTTACTTCTATTTACTTTGGAGGTGCTCATCAAGCATTATGAAGAAGGTACTTCCTTCATTTAAACACTGTGACAAAAACAAACACAGTGATCCATTTCATCCCACAAATAAGTCGTATTTGATGTCCAGATAAGGGATCTCTGTCCCTAACTGTAGAAATCATATGATAAAAGACATTGAAGTTATGAAACGTAAGACTTTGGGAGCTTGAAAAAACACGGTTGTTTTAACTTCATTGTCTGTGTTTCATCAATTACTTTGTTAAAAACTGATTTAGTTTGTTCTTGAATGATTTTCTCTACTTGAGCAAGAAAGCATTTCATCGCCCTCTGCTGGGAGCCAGCTCTATAGTCAATTTTGTATGACATTTTTAATCAGTGGTTATTTTAAGTCCTGAATTTTCTTTTCACATTGAACTATATGATTTGTGAGACTCTACCCACCCCCTACCCCACAAGCTCCCCCTTTTATTGGGGATTGAACTCAAAGGTTCTTTATACTGAGCTCATTTTTTTTTTTCAAAGACAGTCTCCCTAAGTTGCCAAGATTGACCTTAACCTTGGATCTTCCTGCTTCAGCCTCCTGAGTCACTGGGATTGCAGGACTGCACCACCATACTGACTAAGTTTCCTATTAACTTGTTGATTTGTCCTATTTCCATTTCCCCACACCAGTTCTGCTATTTTATAGTATTTAAAGCACTGATAGCCATATAAGTCAGAATTCCATTTTATTCATAAAGGGGTTTCCTACCTCAATTCTTCTCCATTAATCTTTTACTTTGATTTTTTTCAATGTGTAAATGCATAATATATGGATTATTGAAATATAGTTCCTGAATTTCCTATGTGAAAGGAATGATGCTTTTAAATATTTTCTTACAAATGCTATGGATATTAATAAATTGTGTACATTTGAGATATTAATAAGAAATGGATTAGAGTCATATTTCTAATCCAAAGTTGATTTTATAATACTAATGAGTTTTAAATAATTATTTCTTTCTAAGGAATATTTTTAAATATGAGTTTTAGAATTTACAACATGATAAATATACACTTGTTGCAAATTTCAATAAATTTGCACTACATTAATATCTTAGCATGAATGTGAGATATTGGGTTACTGTCATTTAAAAAAAATGATATTTATGAAAAGAAAACTAGGTGCTTAAAATGAATGAAATATGTTTTTAAAAGTGGGACATGCTACACACACACACACACACAGACATATATTTTCTTTCTAACATATAGTCTTAAACTGTACTCATAATAGAAAATTACAGCATTAATGGATACTCATTCCAAAAATGATTGATGATAATTAAAGCCATTAGTCTCTTCTCACTGCATTTTAATGTCAATGTTCACTAATACTTTTGAATGTTAGAAACATTTATTTTATTATTATTATCTTTATATGTAGTAAAATTTTTATAAAATATACATTTTAAGTAAAAACTCATAAGGGTAAATATTCTACAAATGGTTACCTATCTATGTATGTGGATGCACATTCTTGAATTTTAACATCACACATATTATATCAAATTATTTAAAGACCCCAACTAAATTTTCTGACTTGCAGTGGTTTTGGAAAAATAGGCATATGTCACAGATATGAATTTCTGGATGTTAAGTGGAAAAGCAGTAACAATACTGATAATTCCTATTTCTCTGCTTCACTTGCATTTGATACCATGAAAAGGAAGAAATGAGTTCTTTAGAGAGTTGGACTCAACATAAACAGCTCCTCCCACATTCCTTCTTTGGTTGGCCCTGATTATTTTTTCTATCTCTTACCCTTTAAATATCACTGATGTTGCCTATTTTTTTCTCCATTATGCTCAATTTTAAGCGATGTGAACCAATTTCAAATTTTTTTATATATGTAATTTCATAACATTGTTTTATTATTGTTCTAATAGCTTAAAATTGGTGCTTGTAATAATAAAATTTCCAACATATCTATCTACAGAACTGTGAACAAAATGGAGATATTGGGTACTGAAGAAAGTTAATTGATAAATTTTTTGGTACCCCCATTTGAACCAACACTAGCTTTGGTTATCATTGTTAGTATGAATTGTACTTACCATGGTGAGGCTTATTGTATATTAAAAAGCAGAAAAGAATTTTCCTAAAAACAACATTGCAAGATTTGATGTCTTCTTACAGCAAAATCTTGTTTGTTCATAGTCTTAATGATGAAGCAAATCACTTTCCTTCTATTCCTATAAACTTACTCTCATTTTAACTGCCTACAAGTTAACATTAAACATTTCATTTTTCTAAGAAGTAAATGTAATATAATTTCCCAGCTTTGCTTTTCATAGCCTTGTGGATATAAGCATGGGGAATCATTAAATTCATAGTTTAGCTTTTGTTCTTTGACCTTTCAATTCTCACATATTCCTTCTTGTTGGAGGATCAGAGAAGAAGCCTTCAGTAAATGTGTCATGATGTAATCCTTTATATTTAAAGTCCAGTTCCCACTCCTGCTGTTACATCATCAGCTTCTGGGGTAAGTGTTCTCATTTGGATAAAATTTGAACATTTCTATTAGCCTTTTCCTAAGTGCACTTATAAATTCTTTTTAATCACTTCTATGAAACAGAAAAATAATAATAGGTCTTTAACATTTCTTAAAAGACTGTTTTCATAATATAAAAATAATATATTCATGAAACAAGCAAAGCTAGAGGTGTTAATCACTTTAAAGCTCTAATCTTAGGTGCAGTTATGAATCAGTCTACTTCATGGGGGCCCAGAGAATTCTAAATTGGAGTGGGTATAAGTTATAGCTCTTTGTTTTTTATTTCTATATATTTATTTTGCAGCAGGGATTTTTGTCTTCATATTTTCTCACCTGCACAATAGATTTTTCATATTCCAAATGACTATGTTATTCAGTCATCACAATAATGTGGTCCTTTTGTTATTATTGATGATGTCCATGGAATTAAAATTATTTACCTCATATATATTGACGTATACATACATGTAATTATATATATTTTATATATATGTAATATATTTATCTAATATACATTACATTTGTCAGTGCTAGGATTGAACCCAGGGCCTTGCATATGTTAGTCAATGAGTGCTTTACTCTTTCTGAAAAAAGAAACAATATTTTGATATTTATGGTTAAAAACAAATGCCATGAAATTATTACAGACTTAAAAGTCTTTAAAACTAAACATTTATAAAATGGCTATTTATTTCTGAAAGATCAAATATTAAATTAAGTATCCTTTTCATGATTTGGTGATAAGTAAATAGAATGTTAAGAATATTAACATAGTATATCTGCCTTTCTATAATAACAATAAGGATGTGTTATCTGTATAACTTCCTAGCTAACTGGTGACCAGAATACTTCATCCTGAATCAGGATTTGACTAGTATAGAAAGAAAAATTATCAAATTTTAGAAAGTGGCAAGTTTCTCAGAATGAGATAAATCCTCACAAATCTATCCAGTATATCAGTTCTGCTACTACAAAATTCCCAAGAAAAAAATTATGCTCTCCCCAAGTTTATACTCCTATCCTAGTTAAATGGTATTTGTCTTGTGGACAGAGAATTGTATCCATTCACCCCTTTTCTGCTGCACACATAGCAAAGATATTCATTTGGACATAGAATGAACAAAAGGAATATAATAGTAAAATAGTCTCAAGTTTTCTGAATTTTTCAAATGAATGTCAATTTCTACATGTAAGAAAATAAGGCAGTGGAATGAATCTGACATAATTTTCCTATGTACATATATGAAAACACCACAGTGAATGCAACCATCATGTAACTCCACAAGAATGGGGTCCTAATTAGAATAATCCATGCTTGCATAATCATATCAAAACAGATCCCACTGTCATGTATAACTAAACAGAACCAATAAAAAAGAAAATAATTATTTCAGTTTTCATTAAATTTATTCTGAACTAAGTAAAATAATCCAGAGATCATCTTTCTGAAGTATAGTAAGAGCTAGAAGAAATAAAGATCTATTAGATAAGAATTCTTTCTCATTAATGTGAACTTACTCATCTCATTTCTGACAGCATGTGCAGAGAGCATTAACATCCAGTTTGACCTTATTGGTCGCTAGGCTAGGATCCTCAGCTTTTGGTGCAAGATTCATGTATAATGTAAAAGAGGCATATGCCATATTATCATTAAATATAAGCAAAAATGCTACACTTGATCTCTTATAAACTGCAAATCTGAGGTAACCTAAATGCAAATTTACTTAGTTGATGAATCACACAAGTGAAGGCAAATGTTTATCAAGTTTCAAAGAGAGCCAGAGTACAGAGAAGTTTAGGAAACATAAATCTAATGGCTAATTTACTAATATATTTTCCAAAAAACGAAGAAGATTTATAAAAATGCAAAAATTAGAATTATATAGGGAAAATATAGAAGACATTGGACATTCTGATCTCTGATATACCCAGGATGCACTTGGAAATAAAAGGGTGGCCATTTCTCTCCCTCTCTCTCTTTCTCTTTCTCTCTCTCTCTCTCTCTCTCTCTCTCTCTCTCTCTCTCTCTCTCTCTTTCCTTCTCTCTCTTCTCTCTCTCTCTCTTCCTCATGTGAACACGCGTGTGCACACACACATATACACACACACACACAACCACTGAGAACTGTTTAAAAGATTCCCTTCCTTGGGGTTTCACACATACTTTGGTTTTATCCCAGTGGTCATTGGACAGACAGCAGGATAGTCGCCTGTCAAGTGAATGTGTGTCAGCTCTTGTTCTTTGTTTTGTTTTCTTGTTTTTCAGGTTAGAAAGTTTGCAGCCACATCCAATGATGATTTGGGCTTGAGTAATAGAAGCTGACTGATGAGAAATTTCTTCCTGAGAATTACTGCAGAAGGTCAAGGAAATAAAAGGAAGGGATTCAGCTCAAGATCAAACACTTCAGTGAAGTGATCATCAGGTGATAAACTCATGGAAGACCATCAGGGAATGAGGAACTCTCAAGTCTTCCATGAATGACTCCAAAAATTACGCAAAGTTAAGAGAGACAGCAGGGAGACTCAGGGTCAGGGTCCTAGCCTAACAAAAGTAACTGAAGTAAATTTCTGGTCAGGTTTCAACAACTTTATTAGAAATACTCAATGCCCCTTGTAAGACCTAGCACAGATCTCTAGTTCATTAGGACATAAGATGATAAGGTCAAGTGATTGTCCAAAAGGCTCAAAAACTTTGAATAGAATGATAACACAAAAGTGTCCTTTATTTTCTTTAGAAATGCTAACATTCAGTTGAATCAATTAGGAAAGAAAAAAGTTTTTAAAAATATTATAAATTTAAAATAGGTGGAATATCTATGTTATGGAAAATCCAGCTCATAAGTTGGCTCCCTTTTTCAGCCACGCAAATTCTAAAAAGCCTTTGTTAGCTCTTGAACTGAAATCCATGACAGCAAACATTACCTTTCACATTTACATGGATAAAACTTTAAAAGAAATGTTAAAATCCAAGAAAAGTATCTTAAAATTAAACTTCCAGAAATTATATTGTAACATATAATCTCACCTCTACAAGTTTATAAAAAAAAAATCTGAAACAAGGGAAAAGACCATATATTCATAGCACTTCAATTTTTGTTGTTGTTACGTTATAGGGATTGCTACCTACCTGTCTACAAACCAAACTCTCTCACATTTCTTGTCTAGTAACATTTAGAAACATTTTGAAAACAAATGGAAATCTGAAATCTGATTAAAAACAATCATCATTGATATGCAACTAAATCCCTAAATCAATGGGTATATTATCTAATACATTATAATTTAATTGATTTATCCCCATTTAGTATGCTTAATATTGAGCAAATTATTCAAATCCTTTTTTAAGAAAGGTCATGACTCATATGCTCTTTGTCATACTATATGACAGATCAATTAACAATTAAATCATGCCTATCATTGTGTCTTGCATTTTTTATTCACTTATTTATCAATTCAATATGTATTCTTTGAAGAACACTTATGACAGGAAAGAATAAGAAGCCAAACAGACTAATGTGTGCCTTTTATAAATTTTATGTCTATTAAAAGATACAGCAAATAAATATTAAATAATATGCAGATTTAAATATATGACAACTATGGTGGTGATCAGTGCTTAGGCAAGGGGGAATGAGAAATGCTGAGGGTGGAGGCTGCAATTTGAAATAAGGTTAGGAGGAAAGGCTACAGTGAGCATATGATCTTTGAGGCTAGAGGACAAGTGAGAGAGTAAGTATTGCAGATCATACTGGAGAAGAGGATTCCAGAAGAAAATCGTAAATGCAAACGTCTATCTTTGTGTGAAATCTCTACAGGTAAGCCCAAAGACAGATCACGTGGAAAAGTAAAAGCAGTAAATATGAGGATGGCATTACTCTGTGGTGTAAGTGCTTGTAGAGACCAGCCAAAGAAACCCAGGCAGGGCAAGCATTTCTCCACACGTAATGCTAAGTCAGAGAATGTCAGCATGATCCTGTTTATATCAAGAATACCTTGCTATAAATTAATGTTTTGATTTTATAAACAGTGAATAATTGCTGCTGAGGAATTGACTTTGCCTATCTCAGTACCAAAAAAAAGTAATATCCCCCAGATTTTTGGTGAAGAATTAGATGTGGGAAGTGAAGAAAAAACTAAAAAAAAAAAATTGCCAGAGCTAATTTTCTATATTTAATGTGGATAAGGGAGTAAATGTATTTTCTATCAAATGAGATAGAGAGTATAAGAATATAAGCCAGCACTGCAGCAAGAAATACACGTTCATCTTTAGAGATAACGAGTTTCAGGTGCTGTTGATAATCCAAGTACAGGTGTCTAGACTACATTAGGTACTCATTTTTTGAGCTCAATGGGAAATTCTCAGCTGAAATTTTATTTCCAGGAGTCTTCAGTATATACATAGGAGAATAGATGACATGTCTCTAATACAGGAGAGAGAATAAGAGCAAAGCTGAAGATAAAATCTTGAGGTAAATGAACATTTTAAAGACTAGACAAAGGACACAAAAAAGCTTTAGAATCCAGAGTTACTCAGAAAGTGTGATTCATTTATAATACTATATCTGGGAAAGGGTGTATAACCAATTATAGTCATTCCTATGGTATTCACGGAACATTGGTTTCAGGATTCCTGTGTTGCTCAGGGCCCTTATATACAATGGCATGGTAGTTTCACACAACATTTGTACATACTTTAAATCATCTCCAGATTACCTAGAATATCTAATATAAAGTAAATGCTAAGTAGATAAATGCTGAACTACATTTTTAGGGAATAATGAGCAAAATAATCTGTAAATGTTCTATACAGAAGCAGATTTTTTTTCTGTCAAATATTTTCACCCTCAGATGCAGAATCCATTGAGAGAGACAAATATCAGCTATATTAGAGGTGAAATTGTGAGTAATCTCAATATTCAATGAGAACTTTTTAGTTGAATATAATATACCCTGACTCATATTAAAATAGTAGATTTAAAAGAGGGTCATATATACCCTAACCTGAAAAATGTGAGGGTGTTTTTTGATGTCACAATACCAAGGAACACAATTCACATGAATGGACTTGAACCATCTGGACAGTTCCATGCAATAAGCAATTTTTTTTTTATTGGTTGTTCACAACATTACAAAGCTCTTGACATATCATACTTCATACATTAGATTGAAGTGGGTTATGAACCCCCAATTTTACCCCAAATGCAGATTGCAGAATCACGTCGGTTACACATCCACAATTTTACATAATGCCCTATTAGTAATTGTTGTATTCTGCTACCTTTCCTATCCCCTACTATCCAGCCTCCCCTCCCCTCCCTTCTTCTCTCCCTACCCCATCTACTGTAATTCATTTCTCTCCTAGTTTATTTTCCCATTCCCCTCACAACGTCTTATATGTAATTTTGTATAGCTATGAGGGTCTCCCTTCATTTCCATGCAATTTTTCTCTTCTCTCCCTTTCCCTCCCATCTCATGTCACTGATTAATGTTACTCTTTTCTTCCTACTCTTCCTCCCTGCTCTGTTCATATTTGCTCTCATTATATCAAAGAAGACATTTGGTATTTGTTTTTTAGGGATTGGCTAGCTTCACTAAGCATAATCTGCTCTAGTGCCGTCCATTTCCCTGCAAATTCTATGATATTGTCATTTTTTATTGCTGCATAGTACTCCATTGTGTATAGATGCCACATTTTTTTTATCCATTCATCTATTGAGGGGCATCTGAGTTGGTTCCACAGTCTAGCAATTGTGAATTGTGCTGCTATGAACATCAATGTGGCAGTATCCCTGTAGCATGCTCTTTTAAGGTCTTCAGGGAATAGTCCGAGAAGGGCAATAGCAGGGTCAAATGGTGGTTCCATTCCCAGCATTCCCAGGAATCTCCAAACTGCTTTCCAAATTGGCCGCAACAATTTGCAGTCCCACCAGCAATGTACAAGTGTACCCTTTTCTCCAAATCCTCGCCAGCACTTGTTGTTGTTTGACTTCATAGTGGCTGCCAATCTTACTGGAGTGAAATGGTATCTTAGGGTGGTTTTGATTTGCATTTCTCTGACTGCTAGAGATGGTGAGCATTTTTTCATGTACTTGTTGATTGATTGTATATCCTCCTCTGAGAAGTGTCTGTTCAGGTCCTTGGCCCATTTGTTGATTGGGTTATTTGTTATCTTATTGTCTAATTTTTTGAGTTCTTTGTATACTCTGGATATTAGGGCTCTATCTGAAGTGTGAGGAGTAAAAATTTGTTCCCAGGATGTAGGCTCCCTATTTACCACTCTTATTGTTTCTCTTGCTGAGAAAAAACTTTTAAGTTTAATTAAGTCCCATTTGTTGATTCTTGTTGTTAACTCTCATGCTATGGGTGTCCTATTAATGAATTTGGAGCCCAACCCCACAATCTGTAGATCAGAGCCAACTTTTTCTTCTATCAGACGCAGAGTCTCTGGTTTGATATCAAGCTCCTTGATCCATTTTGAGTTAACTTTTGTGCATGGCGAGAGAAAGGGATTCAGTTTCATTTTGTTGCATATGGATTTCCAGTTTTCCCAACACCATTTGTTGAAGATGCTATCCTTCCTCCATTGCATGCTTTTAGCCCCTTTATCAAATATAAGATAGTTGTAACATTGTGGATTGGTTACTGTGTCCTCTATTCTGTACCATTGGTCCACCCACCTGTTTTGGTACCAGTACCATGCTGTTTTTGTCACTATTGCTCTGTAATATAGTTTGAAATCTGGTATCGCTATACTGCCTGATTCACACTTCCTGTTTAGAATTGCTTTTGCTATTCTGGGTCTTTTATTTTTCCATATGAATTTCATGATTGCTTTATCTATTTCTACAAGAAATGCCATTGGGATTTTGATTGGCATTGCATTAAACCTATAGAGAACTTTGGGTAATATCGCCATTTTGATGATGTTAGTTCTGCCTATCCATGAACAGGGCATATTTTTCCATCTTCTAAGATCTTCATCTACTTCTCTCTTTAGGGTTCTGTAGTTTTCCTTGTATAAATCTTTCACCTCTTTTGTTAGGTTGATTCCCAAGTATTTTATTTTTTTTGAGGATATTGTGAATGGAGTGTTTTTCCTCATTTCCATTTCAGAAGTTTTGTCGCTGATATACAGAAATGCCTTTGATTTATGCGTGTTGATTTTATATCCTGCCACTTTGCTGAATTCATTTATTAGGTCTAGTAGTTTCTTTGTAGACCCTTTTGGGTCTTCTAGGTATAGAATCATGTCATCTGCAAATAGTGATAATTTAAGTTCTTCTTTTCCAATTTTTATGCCTTTAATTTCTTTCATCTGTCTAATAGCTCTGGCCAGTGTTTCGAGAACTATATTGAATAGAAGTGGAGACAGAGGGCATCCCTGTCTTGTTCCGGATTTTAGAGGGAATGCCTTCAACTTTTGTCCATTCAGAATGATGCTAGCCTGAGGCTTAGCATAGATAGCTTTTACAATGTCAAGGTAAGTTCCTGTTATCCCTAGTTTTTCTAATGTTTTGAACATAAAGGGATGCTGTACTTTGTCAAATGCTTTCTCTGCATCTATCGAGATGATCATATGGTTCTTATCTTTAAGTCTATTGATGTGGTGAATAACATTTATTGATTTCCGTATGTTGAACCATCCTTGCATCCCAGGGATGAATCCTACTTGATCATGCTGCACAATTTTTTTGATGTATTTTTGTGCCGCAGTCTTGGCTGGGCACAGAATCACGAGCCACTCAAGCAGGAACAAAACTTTATTTTGAAAAAGCCGCCAATACTCTGTAGGCGCTGGCAAGCCAAAACCGGTCCTCCCACGCGGGCCTCCACCGGAACCGCGCGTTCCCCGGAACCGGGGGTCCCCCGGACCTCCCCCGGAATTCCCTCCTACTATCCTTCCCCAACCAATGGGAACTCTCCATGAGTCCCGTAACATGAATCCGGTAGCAGGCCAAGGTGAACAGCGGGAGTCCAATTTCCATATGAATGTAAATCTTAACATAATTATCTCAGTGGCTAGCTGGCGTCACTTTACAACCAAAGGTGCCATACATCCTATATTTGCTTGTGGCTCCTAGCATTTTTGTATTTGATTCGCCAGAATTTTATTGAGGATTTTTGCATCTAGGTTCATTAGAGATATTGGTCTGTAGTTTTCTTTCTTTGAGGTGTCTTTGTCTGGTTTTGGAATCAGGGTGATGTTGGCCTCATAGAATGAATTTGGAAGAGCTCCCTCTTTTTCTATTTCCTGAAATAACTTGAAAAGTATTGGTATTAATTCTTCTTTAAAGGTTTTGTAAAACTCCACTGTATACCCATCCGGTCCTGGGCTTTTCTTGGTTGGTAGTCTTTTGATGGCTTCTTCAATTTCATCCATTGATATTGGTCTGTTCAAATTGTGTGTATCCTCCTGACTCAGTCTGGACAAATCATATGCCTTAAGAAATTTTACGATGTCTTCACTATCTTCTATTTTGTTGGAATATAGGTTTTCAAAATAATTTCTAATTGTCTTCTGTATTTCTGTAGCATCTGTTGTGATATTGCCTTTTTCATCCCGTATGTTAGTAATTTGAGTTCTTTCTCTTCTTCTCTTCGTTAGCATGGCTAAAGGTCTGTCGATCTTATTTATTTTCTCGAAGAACCAACTTTTAGTTTTGTTAATTTTTTCAATAGTTTCTTTTGTTTCAATTTCATTGATTTCCGCTCTGATTTTAATTATTTCTAGCCTTCTGCTACATTTGCTGTTGTTTTGCTCTTCCTTTTCTAGGGCTTTGAGATGAAGTGTGAGCTCATTTATTTGTTGTTTTTTTCTTTTTTTGAGGAATGATCACCAGGCGATGAATTTTCCTCTTAAAACTGCTTTTATTGTGTCCCATAGATTCTGATATGTTGTGTCTGTATTTTCATTTATCTCTAAGAATTTTTTTGATTTCCTCCTTTATGTCTTCTGTAACCCATTGATCATTCAGTAACATATTGTTCATTTTCCATGTGATGTAGGATTTTTCCTTCCTTCTTTTATCATTGATTTCCAGTTTCATTCCATTATGATCAGATAAAATGCATGGTATTATCTCCACCCCTTTATATTTACTGAGGGTTGCCCTATGGCATAATATATGGTCTATTTTTGAGAAGGATCCATGTGCTGCTGAGAAAAAAGTATATCCATTTGATGATGGTTGATATATTCTATATATGTCAGTTAAGTCTAGGTTATTGATTGTGATATTGAGTTCTATAGTTTCTTTATTCAACTTTTGTTTGGAAGATCTGTCCAATGGTGAGAGAGGTGTGTTGAAGTCACCCATATTTATTGTGTTGTGGTCTATTTGATTCTTGAACTTGAGGAGAATTTGTTTTATGAATGTCACAGCACCATTATTTGGTGCATAAATATTGATAATTGTTATGTCTTCTTGGTGAATGGTTACTTTTAACAATATATAATGACCTTCTTTATCCCTTTTGATTAACTTAGTCTTGAAGTCGATTTTATTCGATATGAGGATGGCCACCCCTGCTTGCTTACGAGAACTGTGTGCGTGGTATATTTTTTCCCATCCTTTCACCTTCAGCCTGTGTATGTCTTTTCCAATCAGATGTGTCTCCTGGAGGCAGCATATTGTTGGATTTGTTTTTTTAATCCATGATACCAGCCTATGTTGCTTTATTGGAGAGTTTAAGCCATTAACATTCAGAGTTACTATTGATATATGGTTTGAACTTCCATCAATGTTTGATTGTTTATCCTTTTTTTTAAAAAAATTTAGTTTGTTTCTCCGTGATTGTCTTTCCCCTCGCCCTCTGTCTTTACTGAGGCACTTCCCACTGATGGTTTTGGTTATTGTTTTTCATTTCTTCCTCGTGTAGTGTTTTGCTCAAAATGCTTTGCAATGCTGGTTTTCTGGCTGCAAATTCTTTTAACTTTTGTTTATCGTGAAAGATCTTTATTTCGTTGTCATACCTGAAGCTTAATTTTGCTGGATACAGAATTCTTGGTTGGCATCCATTGTCTTTCAGTGTTTGAAATACGTTGTTCCATGACCTTCTTGCTTTCAGTGTCTGTGATGAAAAATCCGATGTTAACCTTATTGGTTTACCCCTGAATGTAATCTGTCTCCTTTCTCTTGTAGCTTTTAATATTTTCTCTTTGCTCTGTATATTGGATATCTTCATAACAATGTGTCTTGGCGTTGGTCTACTGTGATTTTGTGTGCTCGGTGTCCTATATGCATCTTCAATTTGTATATCTGTTTCCTTTTTTATCTCTGGAAAGTTTTCTGTAATTATTTCCTTCAGCAGGTTTCTCATTCCCTTGGTTTGAATCTCTGTACCTTCTTCTATCCCGATGACTCGTAAGTTTGTTTTTTTTATGTTATCTCAGAACTCTTGGATGTTTTTCTCGTGATTTTTTACCAGCCTTTCTGAGTTGGCTAGACTCTTTTCAAGATGGTATATTTTGTCTTCATTATCTGACGTTCTGGCTTCTACTTGCTCCACTCTGTTAGTGATACTCTCAGTTGAGTTTTTAATTTGGTTTATCGTTTCCTTCATTTCTAGAATTATTGTTTGATTATTTTTTATAATCTCTATCTCCTGATAAAGATGCTTAACTTCTTCTTTTAGCTGTTTATGTAATTCATTCTCAATGTGTTCTTTTGCTGCTTGAATTTGCTGTCTTGTATCCTCTTTAAGGTTCCATTCCATCTGTCTAAGGTGTTACTTGAGGTCTTTATATGACCATTTTTCTGATGACTCTAGGTCCTCCTGAATATTTAGGCTGTCCTGCATTGTTTGTACTCCTTTCCTTCCTTGCTTCTTGAAGCTGCTCATGTTGCTTCTTGTTCTGTTTGACTGCTGTGTTACTGTTTACTCCTATAAATTTATTTGATGCTTGGGAGGAAAGGTATTAGAAGGGAAGGGAAGAAGTCACTAAAGAGAATGAGAGTAGGCAGGTAGAATTCAAGGAAGGGGGGATAAGAAAAATGAAAAGACAAAAGAAGAAATAAATAGGAACTAAAAAAAGAAAAAAATTTAAAAAAATAATAATAATAATTTAAAAAAAGTTAAAATTAAAATTAGAAGAGAAAAAAGAAAAAGAAAGAAAAAAAAGAAAAAAAGAAAAAAAAACAATGAGATAGAAAAATGAAGATGAAAGAAAAACCCAAATCAAAAAAAAAAAAAAACTAATAAATGCCGTCTTAGAGTTTGATTAACTTCTCTTCCAATAGGTGGCGCTGTGCCCACCAGGCCAAGTTTCTCCTGTCAATACGCGGGAACCAATCACTGTGCAGCAGCTCCTCCCAGACTGGGCGAGTCTCCAATCCTGAGTGCCTAGGGCCTCCTCTTGTGTCTAGTCACTTCCCACTTTTCCTCTAGCCAGGCCCCTCTCACCACAATACTGGCTACACGCCAGGTCTGCTGCTCCCGGGAGCCCCTGTTTTCATGAACGACTGGGCACACTCTTCCAGTTTGCCATTCCCTCAGACCCTAAGTTTGTAGAGCTTGGGGCTGAGAATCCTCAGCGAATTTTACTTGCCCTCCGGTAGCCACTCCCCTGTAGCTGGTGCAAGAGACCTCAGCAGTCAGCCCTGGTGGGAGCGGTAGTCCCGCGCCGCGAGTCCAGCACCACCTCTGATTCCCTCGGGCTGGCTGTAGCACTCACGGGAGAACTGGGAGGGGCCCTTAAGGTTTCCCCGATGTGTGGAGAGGGAAGGCTAGGGGGATTACACACCTGTAGCAGCAGGTTGCAATGAAGTTATCTCCTCCGCCGCAGTCTGGTGACGTCAGTTCTCTGCCATAATGGTGTCTCTTGAAAATGGCGACAGTTCGTTTCCCTTTGCCGGGCGACCAATGCAACGGGTGGGTCCTTACTGTCTCTCTCAAGCCCCGTTTGGAACCT
This sequence comes from Spermophilus citellus, assembly GCF_964194105.1. Classification (NCBI taxonomy): domain Eukaryota; kingdom Metazoa; phylum Chordata; class Mammalia; order Rodentia; family Sciuridae; genus Spermophilus; species Spermophilus citellus. The sequence continues at coordinate 81,133,039 of NC_138182.1, read as the reverse complement.
GTGGCCACTACTTATGAAGGCTCGGTAGGCATTTACCTCCGTATGATGAGAAGGGCTGACCAGTTGTTTCAGCCGGATGGATTAATGCTGAGTCACAGCTGTTTGTCTCATCTTTTCAGACGTGGCGGCGCGGGGCGCGGAGCACGGAGTGGCTTACTCACTTCCCGCAGCCATCTTCCTCTTCTCGCTTGACAGAGCATTTCAATAAGCAATTTTTTTCTTCCAAAAAAATTGGTTTTGTGTTTCAGATGATAATTAAAGGCCTTCTTATTGGGAGGTAAGTTCCTATTTCTTTTTATTTTCTCTCTCTCTCTCTTTCTCTACCTACCCCCCCATCTCCAAGAAGAAAACTGAGAAAGGTTCTTAATTAAATTTAAGATGTAGCTGTGCAATTATTATGTGCTAATTATGCTTCTTTTGGCTCATGGGGTTATCATAGGAACAAGATTCAGGCTTTTGCTTCCATTAAAACTCATCTGGAGGGCTGGGGATGTGGCTCAAGCGGTAGTGCACTCGCCTAGTATGCGCGGGGCACTGGGTTCAATCCTCAGCACCACATAAAAATAAAATAAAGATGTTCTGTCCACTGAAAACTAAAAAATAAATATTAAAAAATTTCTCTCCTCTCTCTCTAAATAAAAAAAAAGATCATCTGGAGACTATTATGATAAGCAACCATAAGCTAAGCCAATCTCAAAAAACCAAAAGTCAAATATTCTCTCTGATATGTTGATGCTAACACACAATGGGGAGTGGATAAATGCTCAGTAGATTAGACAAAGGCGGATGAAGGGAAGGGAGGGGGGACAGGAATAGGAAAGACGGTGGAATGAATCAGAGTTAGCTTTCCAATGGACATATATGAATACACCAGGGTGAATCTCCACTTCATGTACAACCACAAGACTGGGATCCTAATTAGAATAAGATGTACCCTATGTTTGTATAAATATGTCAAATTGAGCTCTACTGTCATATATAACTGAAGAGAACAAATAAAAAAAGAAAATGTAAAATAAATAAATAAATAAATAAATTTTACTTTTGCTACCAGACACTCACAGAGTCATGTTCTCCCCAGTCACAAACAAACTTGCTTTAGAGCATTGGCCTTTCCCTTGATTGCATGCCTAGACAAATGTCATAATCCAAAATCTTATAATCTTCAGATACTCTGGACTTAAATGGAATTTTATACTTCAGAGCATGGACTATCCTGTCCCCATAATCTCAGGGTTAAGAATCTGGATGAGCAATCATAAGATCAGCTTGTGAGTACAAGGTAGATAAATGGAGATACTAACTCCAACTGGGTTAATATTCACTAATAGGAAAGAGGAGACAGGAAATATCTAGGTGGATAAATTTCTCCATATTTTTTTTCTCCTGTGCAGTATTTCATGGGACAATTTCTGTGTCAACCAGTTCAAAGAAATTCCATGAATGTCTCTTTGTAGATTAGTGCAATGTCCAGTAGAGCAATGAATTACTTTGAAATGGTTTATATCCTTTCCTGGCTCACTTTACTTTCTCACCTTTGCTTCTCTGGTTTTCCACTTTCTTTATAAAGTAGTAATACCTTTAATCCTTGCTTTAGACTATATTTTTTAGAGAATGTGGAGTACAATAATTGGACACCTATTATTAGAGTTTTACCATTATCTGTATATTTAAGAATTAAGCCACTACTTTGCTGTGTAATTCCATGGTCTTTCAGGTCCACTCTCTCCCCACCTTTATTTCATATATATGCACATGCACACACACACATGCTGATATGTACACAAAGTATATACACCTATTCACTTATTAATGAACATAATCATTTATAATGAGATGAAGATATTTCATTCTCTTTGCAGATGAATGAACAGTTCATTTCAAAAGAAAAAAATAATAAAAACAAGATACTATGTTATGGAAACTTTGACCTTAAGAACAGGGAACTATCTGATTCCAAAGTAGAAGAGGAAGTGAAAATATAGTGTGCACAACAGAAAGAAAATAAATTGATATAAAATAGAGGATAGAACAGATGGAAAGGGAAAGGAAGGAAGGAAATTATGTGACAAAAAATCCAAGAATATATTAGATGGCAAAGAGTGTGTGATGAATGATATGCCCCTTCAAGGATTTCTCTGTGCTTTTCAGTAGACCATTATTGATTTCAACTGCTTGTTGTGATTGGATTTCCTATAGAATCAGGCAAAAGTACTGAATTCCATGATTGGATAAATGTGGGCTAAAATGAATGGCTCGAATGTCACCAGATGGCATATGATTTGTTTAAGGAGGTTAACCCAAATTCTCATCTGTATCTGAGATTGTTTTACCTAGAGAACACATCCAAATGTATTACTCCAAGAAATTACTCAAATTCATAAACACGACTATAATGTTAACATTCATTTTTATATGTTTAATATGAGGCAAGATCATATGCATCATTCTTTTTAGTATTTAGAACAATTTGTGATTCAGACTAGTTTTCATACCCTTTTATATTTGAGGAAATGTGCTTATGGGGAGCAACAATCTGTTAAAAACACCCAGCTCCTCAGTGACAGACTAGAACTCCAGTTTCACTATTAGAATTCCAGTTTCACCTCAGATTCTTAACCATTTTGCTGGGAGGTTAGGAAATTTTGATCAGCTATAGAAAAAGGTAATTATAATGTTTCACACCAAATACTTCCTTCTTTCATACAACTCTAGAGAATACAGAAGTAGAAAATACTTAGTCTTTTATATTGTTATTTATTTATTATATATTGAAGTAATAAAACCATACACAAAGATACAACTTGAATAAAGAAGAATAACATAAAAATTTATATATTTTACTAAAAATCATAAATGAAAACTGAACAGAACAGATATGGTTGAGGATATCTTTATTTTTTCATATATACTCAATTTTCAAGGACAAAAATTAAATGTTGCTAGAAAATAATAAATAGGAAGATATTGTGAAACAGCATTTTATCTAATGAATCAAATGCATATTTGTGTGTTGTTATGATATATATATAATCTACATACATACATGTATGTAAATAAATATACACTTACACTGTAACCATTTTGAATACGAATCTCATTAGCTTTCCTGTGCTGTAAATGCTGTCCATGCATTGTATTTGGGTATTTCTTTGTCAGGCAAATACAGATGCACATCACAGCAAGTGAACTGCTCTTTCAGTGTGGTGATTATTATAAGCAATTTTTATGGTATTGGTAATGATCCAGAACTGCTTATGACTTTGATATATCTAGCATTTGTCAGCAGTCAGCAACTTTGTACCAAATCAAAGTGGAAGACTTTTTTTTGTCTTCATAAGCTATTATTTGATTGAGGATCTTATAAAAGACATACAGTTCTCCTGCATTGTTTCCACTGTCAAATGCTTTAGTTAAACTACAAACTCTCTGCATGATTGGAGTGGGTGAAAAGGCTAGAGGTTAGTATTTTCAGTTTGCTCATGGTGCTACTGAAATGAGGTTTATTATCATATTACTTTGTTTTTTTTTCTTTTTTAATCACAGTACAAATATAAAGGAGGCTTGACTGCATGCACTTCATTTAAAATATCACCCTGAAGAGTCATGCTTGGTCAAATTCCCTGGAGGGAATTCAAGTCCCAAGGACTGTTAATACAACGGAGTAAATATACTTGTTTTTATATCTTGATGATGCTTTTTCCATTGATTCACATTTCAATTTGTGCATGGAATGTTTTCATTTTTCTGTAGTTTTTGAAAAGTATATATTTCTCATTAATTTCACGACAAAAGCAAATCTTTAAAAATGTTTTTCATCTCCAAAGACTGTTTAAAGATTATTGTCAATCACTATTCATATTTCAAGCATCAATATTTTGTAAGCACATTTGTTAAGCAGAAGTGATGCTTGTGGGTACATATATAAGTCTCGTAGTAGTTTGGTTATTTATACAAAAGAAAAAAGCTCACTAAAACCAAAAGTGGGTATGCAGCAAGTATCAAATGATCATTATATTTAACCAATACAAAAGGATGTTGCAAAGGAAGGAATCATTTGGGGATTTAATATTAAGATAGGTTCATAGTGAGATGGATATAAATTTGGCCTTTAAGGAAGGAAAGAGTCATACAGAGTTTAAAAATATTTCCATTTAAGAGAGTAATTAAGAAGTGTCAAAGGGCAAGAAAATGCTTAATGCATCTATAAAGAATAAGGACATACCTGTGAGTATGACACTCAAATTGCCAGTGCCTTGGGGAATGCTGAATTTCAGCCCTAGAAGGATGGACTCAAAACAATGTTCTAATAGTTTTATTTTATATATAAAATAATATATACACACACATAAAAATTCTCTGGATGTACTTTATGAATTTGATATCATTATATTTATTAATGTATTATCTCTTTTCTTTTGCAAATAGGATTTATTTATTTATTTAAAGCGTTCTTTTCTAAAATATTTATTTTTTAGGTTTAAGTGGACACAATATCTTTATTTTACATTTATGTGGTGCTGAGGATCGAACCCAGTGCCTCATGCATTCTAGGCGAGCACTCTACCACTGAGCCACAACCCCAGCCCCAAATATGATTTATTTTAAGAGCAGTTTTAGGTTCCAGCAAAATGAAGCAGTACCTATATATTCCTCTCTCACCCCCACACATTCATAGCCTAGTGAACTTTCAACATCTTGCATCAAAATTATGTATTTGTCATAATCCATAAACCTATATTCATACCTGTGAAGTCCATAGTTTATATTAGTGTTCACTCACAGTGTTATGCATTCTATAGGTTTGAACACATGCAGAATGGTATATATTCACCATTACAGTGTCATACATCATGGTTTCACTAAAACCCTCTGTATTCTATTTATCCACCCTCCTTCCTAACTCTGGCAGCCACTTCTCTTTGTACAACCTCCATAGTTTTGTCTTTTTCAGAATGTCATATAGTTGAAATCAGACAGTATTTAATCTTTTCAAATTGGCTTCTTTCACATGAGGTTTCCTCCATGTCTTTTCACAACTTGATAAATTACTTTTTAGTACCAAAAACTATCTTGCTGTCTGGCTATGTTACTGCTGATTTCTTCATTCATTCACCTCCTAAAGGCCATCTTGGATGCACCCCAGTTTTAGCAATTATAAATAAAGCTTCTATAAACAACCATGCATACGTTTTTGTGTAAACATAAATTTTCAGCTCCTTTGGGTAAATACCAAGGAGCTTTATTCCTGGATCATAAGGTAAGGGTATGTTTAGTTTTGCAGGAAACTACCAAGCTGTGTTTCAAGGTGGCTGTACTAATCTGAATTTTCACCAGCCATAATGAGTGAGAGTTTCTGTTGCTCCACATCCTCGCCAAAATTTGCTATTATCAGTGTTTTGCATCTTGGCCATTTTAATAGATATGTAGTCATTGATATTTTAATTTTGCAGTTTCATATAACTTATAATGTTACTTGCCAACTGTGTATCTTCTTTGGTGAAGTTTCTGCTGGGGTCTTTTGCCTGTTTTTAATTAGTTTTTTATTGTTTGGTTTTCTGAATTCTGTGATATTTTGGATAATGTATTAGTCAGTTTTTTTTTTTAATCATTGTGACCAAACTGCCTGACAAGAACAACTTAGACTCATAGTTTAAAAGGATTCAGTTCATGTTTAACTGACTGCAAGGTAGAAGCATCATGGCAGAAATGTGTGGGGGAGGAAAGTGCTTAGCTCATGTCATCTGGGAAGCAAAGACAGAGAAAAGTGGGTGGTAACAAGCTAAGCCCTTCCAGAGCATACCCCAACATGACATACTTCCTCTAAATAGATTCCACTGTAACATGGAATTAGGCAGTCTGGTTTTCTGTCTCATTATTTCAGGGACAAAATCTAAGGACAAATTGTAAGAGGAAAGTAACAGGATTTATTAGAATAATAGAAAGAAAGCAGCGCTCCCAAAGGGGAGGGGCCCCAAGAGAGGGATACCAATGGGTGTGTATTGTTTAGGGCTTTTTAAAGGCATATCTGATGGCCCAGATCAGGTGGTTGGTGGGGTGAGGGATGCCAGCATGGACCAATTAAGTTCTGAGTTTCATAAGTCAATAAGAAGTTTATAATTTCAATCTCTTATTTACATAATTAAGAGGACAGTTCCACCATTATGGTTTGACATGTCTGTTGGAGAAAGGAAGCCCTTCAGGTAGGGGTCTACTTTGTGGTTGTTCATACCTAGGGGTAAGAGAAAAGGGAATAAAGGCAGGGCTGCTAGGGTTGAAGCTGTGACGAACAGAAACAGTCTCAGACAGAGTAGCTGTGATTGAAGATGTCAGGGAGCAGCAAGGCACAGGATGTCCTGCACACAAGATGCCTCCTTTCAGATTAGCATGGTATCTCCTCCCCTTCTTTTCTTCTCTAAGACCCTTATCCTATCTGCCTGTGGGAGATTTATATTCCTGCCTCACCACTTCCTAGTAGTCCTTTCAACTATCTGGTGGATTAATCTACTGTGAGGTAAGGACCCTCATGATGCCATCATTGCTTAAAAGTTGTGAAGAATAGGAACAGGTATTCTAAGACAGAGTAGACCTCTAAGACCTCTGAACCTTGATGTACTGGGGACTTTGTTTTCAAAACATAAGTCTTTAGGGAAAAATTTAGCTCTAAATTGTAACAGAATACAATCCTCTATCAGATATATCTTTTGCCAATTTTTTCTTTCAATTTGTGACTCTGATCATTTTCTTTATGGTGACATTCATAGTAGTGCAGAAGTTTTTAATTTTAATGAAGTCTGATTTATCAAGTCTTTCTTAGATTATGCCTTTGGAGTGCTGTATCTAAAATGTCACTGTCATATCCAAAATCCTCTAGAGAATGTCTTATGTTATCTTCTAGGAATTTTATAATTTTGCATTTTACATTTAGGCCTATGATGGATTGGCCGTTAATTTTCTGTATCTTGATTAATCTTTTGCATCTACATCTCTATTATTTCAGCATCATTTGTTTTAATGAGTACTATTTTTCCATTGTATTTTGTTTGGTCATATGTAAAGGAAAAGTTCACTATTTTTGTAGTTCTAATTTCTTAGGTATCTATACAGTTCCACTGATCTGTGTGTACATTCTCTTACCAACTTATCTTTCCTTATGTTGCATTACAACATTTCCCATAACTTGAAGTCTACTTTAATTTCCTTATTGGCTTTTATCCATAGGACATTGTTCATGAAAAATATGAATTTTACTTGCCCTTCCTACTTCTCATTATTTTATGTGAGATGATCTCTTATTGTATTTTCAAATACTTCAAGAATCTGTGGTTAGCAACCTGTGGCATTGCTTTCATAATTCCTGTTATTTTATGATCAGAAAATTGTGAAGAAAAACTCATTGTCTTTATGTTGCTGTACATTTTACTCAGTAAATACTTGTTGAAAAAAAATATTCTGGGAACAGATTTTTTTTTTACTTACTATGTATTATGATTACCTATAAAAATAGTGAACTGAATTTTAAATATTGGAATTCATGATACCAAGCCATAACCGCAAAATTTTTGAAAATGGGCTCTAAGTCTCTTAGGATTTTGTTTAAACTGTATTTCTAACTGCAGTGTTGTCTGTATATAAGTTTTTCCTGTCTGTAGTCAAAATACCTTTTAATAAGTAGAGCTGTTTTCAGAAGTTAAGGAATAAACCCCAAATCAAGGCAGAAGAGAAATAAAATAATACTTTTAATAGTTAAGAATATGGGTAATATTTGCCAGAAGGAGATTTCTTGCATCAACTAAACTGAAATTAAAAACAAAAAGAAAACCTGTTTACACAATCTTAGTATAATTAGAAAAAGATAGGGTCTCCTGCATGTTTCAAACTCATTACATCGAGATAAGGGTCAATGAACATTTGACTCTGGTGCTCATACAGTGACCCACTCTGACATCTCCATCTTGAAATTCTTAATAATTTCTCTTTGAACTTGTATTTTGTAAAGAAGCCTGACGAAACCATAAATCCCGAGGATTATCAGTGGAGTTGTGCACCATATTCTTGTGGGCCGTTCCTTGCTTTTCTATTTACGTTTAGTGTTTGTGACACTCCTGAATTGAAAATGTCAGTGAATGTACAATGCACAGAAATTCACCTGAAGGGTAAAAAGGTAGGCCTATGTTAAGATTTGGATAATTGTCCCCAGAGGCTCATCTGGCAAAGACTTGCTACCTAGGGTATCAGGAGAAGTGGAACCTTGTAGCCTAATGGGAAGTTCTTCCATCACTGGAGATTTGCCCTTGAGAGGAATTATGGGACCCCTCCCTGTAGTCTTTTTTTTTACTGGCCATGAAGTGAATAGTTTCCTCTGCTTTGAGCTCACTGCCATTGCCATCTAGCATCCCCATCAAAGGCCTAAAGCTTTGGTTACCCCTGTTCCTGAACTGAAAGCTCCAAAGACATGAGCCTAAATAAAGGTATTTTGTTGTGACAATGGGAAGTGACTAACACAGCATGTTCTATCCATAACTAAGTAAGATGGACATTGCCTTCAAAATGCAGGTCTCCCTTTCAAAGTATTTTGTTTTGTTTTGTTTTTTTCAAAGGAAGAGAGAAGATAGTGGTATTCTGGGAAATATAAAAGACCAAAATACACCATCTTATTCTTTCTTATGCATGTTACTTCCCTGTATTAGCCAAAAATTTATACTGAATATGCTAGCCTATAGGGAAAGGAAGAAAAGGAAATAGTTCTTATTCTGTTCATTTCTTTTTTCTTACTCATCAAGAAACTGAAGTTTATATAATGTGTGCATGTGCTTAGAGAAGGTGTGCATAAAGATATGAAAAGTAAAGGGTTTAATTAGCTCTAGGTAAGGTTTATATTTTTTAATAAAAATGAAATGCATGTATTATCTACAATATACTTATTGTGTATTTGCTCATTTAAGATTGACTCTGTACAAAATACAGACAAATGGTAACATGCATATTAGTAATTTAAAATTTTATTTTTTGTTTACTCAGAGCAACTTTCCATAGCAAAGAAACACACACACATACACATGCACACATACACAGAAAACAAGTGAAGAGAGAGAGACCATATAATAAATGAAAAATATTATACTTTATTATCATTATGATTTTGGTAGGTGTCCCCCAAAGGGGTCATAGGCTTATTTTGCCCAGTATGGAAACTATTGGGAAGTAGTGGAACGTTTAATAGGTGGGACCTAATGTGAGGCTTCAGATCATTAGAGGCTGTTGGTGGCCCTGATGCTGAGCCTACATGGAGGGAATCCTATCTTGCTCATTGTGCAGGAGGGAAGTCCTAACATAGAATGCTATGTTTTGGGACAGTGTGCTGTCAGAACACTGGCAAGCACCATTTCCTTGCTCCCTCGACAAGGAGTTATTCCCCTGTTGATGCAAGGTCAGCTAATGTGGCAGTCTCTGGACTCTTGGTGTCTGGACTCCTGTAGATGATATGTTGTGTATCACCTCTGGCCTATCATGACTGTTGTATGTAAATTGGTGCATACTCACTATAAAAGCCATTATTGCTGCACAATAAAGCTGACACTGTTCTCTGAAACAGGGGTTTCTCTATGCTCTCAAGCTCACCACAGTCGATACTGGAAGGGCAGGTCCCTTAGCAAGAGGCATGCTCTCAGGGAAGATTGTGGAATGCTAGTCTCTTCTCTCTGCCTCTTGGCTGCCATGAGATGAGCACTTTGCTCTCTGTCACATACTTCAACCATGATGTTCTGCCTCACAGGACACCAGAGCAGTGGGTTAACTCATGGACTGAAGCATCCAAAACTGTGATCCAAAATAAATCTTTCTTTTTAAAAAAAAAAAGTTGATTGTCTCAGGAATTTTGTTACAGTGATGGAAAAGTGATTAATATCTTTACAACCTATTTTTCTATTTATTGAAGAGGCCACATATTTTTACTTTATTCTATTCTCCAAATTAGGTTCTTTTGCTGCACAGACAAGCAGATAAAATTCATATTCCTTATGTGTATTTGGCTTCCAAGAATGAAAAAAAAAATACAGTTTCTACTTCTAATCTCATCAGTCAAATAAGTTACCCCTTTCAAGATTGTTGTGGGCAAAGAGTATAGGAAAAACAGAGGCTTACAATAAGAAAACTTTCTCCTTATGAAGGGAAAAAAAAAACAAGACCAGAGAAAGAAGCATTGATACTGATACCATGGAAATTTTTCTTTTTCTTTTTCTCACTTAACCCACTGAGGTGAGGCTACAGCCAGTGTAGGATATAGAATTCCTTACTGGAGGTAATTAAAAGTCTATAATAGTCATTTTTGCTCTAACAATAGCTCTTTAAATATTTTGAGGTTTTATATTGTAATGTATTTGCTGTATCTCTGAAATTGTTCAGTAGATGATATTTAGTCATTCAATTCTATGATTAACAACACATCCATGACTGAAAAGTCATTCTTCATTTTATTTTCATTTCCAAATAATGTCCTTCTAACTTGCACAGTAGAAATGGTCAGTGATTCAGCAATGATATAAAATAAAATAATAAAGAACATCAAATGATAAAATGCATAATAAATATGTATCATTAATAAAATTCCATTGACATAGAAATGAGTCAAATTTGAGTTTAAACCCTTTTGTACTATCAAATTCTCAATGAGAAATTAAAGTACAAGGATTTAATTTATTTGCAAAGTTCCAGTACATTAAATTCCAAAGAGTTTTAAATCCTAAATCAATTACTTCATTTTTTGAATTAAAAGTTCTAGGTAATTAAAATCTTCCCCAATGTGTTATTCTTTTTAACACTTGGACAGTGGGTTAATTCTTCCTGGTAAGGAGCTTAGCTTTCAGGAATTGCATATTGGTGTTCTTTTATTGTAATGGTAGAATTTATTCACTATGTTCTTTAAAACTTTTTATTGATTCAATGACATGTATCTCAATATTTTACTTACAAAGGCCTTTTGTATTTTATAATAATAAACATGGTAGTACACTAATCATGCATATGAAATTCTATACAGTTTTTATAAAGTGGAAACACCCATATGTCCAATATTTGGACTAAAAAATAAGTATAACACAACATCACCAACACCCAACCCTGAATGCTTTCTCTTTAATTACTACCTATTCCTCTTTAATTTCTATTCATTCATCCCCAAAGGCAAATACTCTATTGACTTTAATAATCTCAGGTTAATTTTGTTTGATATGATTATTGACCGAATCTTTGGTTTTGTTTTTTATCTTCTTTTACAAAACATTTTGTTTATAAGATATACCTATGGTTTTGAATGTAGCAGTAGTATGCTCATTTTTATTGTTCTGTGCTATGGATATGAGACAACTTATTCATTGTACTCTTGAAGAGATACTGTTGTTTTCATTATGGGTCTACCCTGATGTTTGTCTCTTGGTGTACACATATATTAGTTTCTGTAAGGCATGTAACTATGAGTGATATTAGTTGTCAGTTATACATTGGCTAATATTTCATTGATATTTTTGAATACTCTTTTAGTATATCTGGACAGTAATGTGTGATGTGTAATGTTTTATGTACTTGACTCTATAAAATTAGACAGTGTTTGGATTTTTAAAGTTAATGATTCTAGTCAAGATGTGAGATGTAGTCATATTGTATATATATTATTTTAATTTCTCTGTTGAATAATCAAGTGAAGAAGCTTTACACTTAATTCTATGTACCATGTTTTTAGTTAATAATTAAATTCTGTTAATGAAGAGATGGGGAAAACAGATATGGAGAAGTTAACACTATCTTCCAGTCCCCTAAAGTTTTCAGAGATTTATTTCCTCAAGTAAGTCTTTTTCTCAATTTCATCTACTTATTAAGATCCTTCTACTACCAGTCCATGTCAATACGTTTGCTTTCTGAGCCTCTGCATTAAGTAGAACTCAGGGTCAAACTATGCAATGAGCACCCTCAGGTTAACAGAATCAGTGAACAATCCACCTCTATGCTTTCTTGATGCTTTGTCATATCTGTGGGTTTATTAGGATGGCATGGCTATGTTGATAGTATTTTTACTTACTTATGAGATACACTTGGTCAAAAGTTTATTTCAAATTACATAAAATTCAGTGCTTTGCAGAAACCTAAACATTCATGTTGCCTTGTAGAGGGCTTCTTGCCTTTGCCTTAGACTTTAGGCATTCAGTCCACTTAGCAAGCCACTCCACCTCTAGAAAATGCTGCCTCTGCAGAAGCAGATATTTTCCTTTGGATACACCATGATCAGCTGCACCTATAAACTGCACTGATGTGAAAAATCCTGAAAAGCATCACTGAACTTAAAATCTCCCACCCAGGGAAAACTGGAGTCTCAGTAGATTCACAGGTATCTTGCTTTATAGAGACAGTATGAAATTAAGCTTGTCTTCTCTTTGTAGAAACTTATTCAAGAATTAAAGAATTGTGAAAAAAATGCCACTGTGGCAAAGTTACACCAAATGTACCAAAGCTCAAACATTTGTAGGCATAATTTATACATTGAAAGTTTATTCTTATTTATAATGACTGATTTATTTTGTATCTCCATAACAAGAACTCACTACATCTTACAAGTTGTCAGCTTTAGATAGTGGTGTCATCCCAATCTTCTACAGGGGATACTTTCAATATATAAGTACAGATACTATCCATGGGATTAAAACAGTTCTAGAGTACCCATGGATTCATAGACGGATCATGAGGGAGATTGAGGGATCCCAGAGGAAGGAACCAAGGAAACCAGATGAGGACAGTACAAGGATACACAGGAAACTGTAGAGGTAACTATCATCTGGAATCATTGTGCTGCCATATGTAAGTTCATGAAGCAATTGTTCCATGAGCTCCAAACAGCTTTTGAACCATGAGTTGGCTCACATAATAGTGAAGTTCAGTTCACTTGTTCCTGATCTCACTTCCCATCAGGTTACAGACAACATGCATTTTTCTTTTTTTCTATAGACACCATGAGTACCTTACAACATTTCGTTCAGTGTTTTAAATGGCAGGTGACCACAGAAGTAAGATATGTGCTCCCAAAGTATCTCATGTCTCACATCTAGCACCTACTTTTGTTGTCTTTATATCAGATGATGTGGATAATGAAATGTGTATTCCTTGTGGCAGTGTAGACTTTAAAAGAAGTTATAGGTTGGGTGTGGTGGAGCACACCTGTAATACCAGTGGCTCTGGAGCCCTGAGGCAGGAGGACCACAAGTTCAAAGCCATCCTCAGCAATTATGAGGTACTAAGCAACTCAGTGAGACCCTGTCTCTAAATAAAATACAAAATAGGGCTGGGGATGTGGCTCAGTGGTCAAGTGCTCCTGAGCTCAATCCCTGGTACCACGAAGAAAAAAAAAAAAAAGAAAATTGTAATTAAGCTCACAGAAACTTTCTTAAATCTTGTGCTGTGTGTTTTATGCCTCACATAAATCCATTGCAGTTTCTGAAACGTGCACACTAATTTTTCCTAGTTTTGAGTGCACAGAATCTAATTTTCTTTCATTTATTCTAATTTTGTAAAAGTTCAATCAGAGTCTTCAATGGGTAATGTAGGATAATATAACTTGAATTTTTGCAAAATTCTGAGGGGTCCAGATAAAGCATAAGCAAAGAAAAACCATACAATCCAAATTCAGAAAATCTGTACTATAGAACAAATAGCGTAGATTATCCAAATTAGCTATAGTTCAACATACAAGGTTGAGTACCAATCGTGAAAATCCTCGAATGGAATGGCAAGTAATTTTGACTTATCTAATTAGAGGCAAGAGAGCCTTAGAAATTTGGGGGTAGAATAATACAATCCAAAGTGCAATGTTTTAGACTTAAGAGTCTGGCATGCAAGGCTATTCAGAAATTTGAGATCACTTTGGCAATACAAGACTTTAATAAAAAATTGCCAATTAAGATAAAACTTCTCCCCAGACCAAATTTATAACAGCAGAAATGAACATCAATTGTTGAGTAAATAAACTAATAAAATTCACAACTAAGGGATGAAGTTTAGGTGACTGGGATTAGACCACTCTTGAACAGATTTTAAAGTAGGATGCTTTAGGGCAGGAAGCATCAAGGTCCCTTTGGTAGCTTTGTCAAACAGAAAGATGTAAGGATTTCTATGATCTCATGAGAAGTGAATCAGAAATGAGTAAACTGGCCTTTACCATGATTTGAGTTAACTGATGACTCAAAGGCTATGTTTGGGACTCATTTGGATGAATGGAAATACCTTTTATAATAGTCAGCAGTCATTTCAAATATGAGCTATGACCTGAAGTTTTGTTTAAGAACACAGACTTTCCATTAAGGACTCCAATTTTCTAGCTGGTCATGTAAAAATTTCTTACCTGCTCTGAGCCTTGTTTTCCTTTTCTTTCAACTGAAAGGCCAGAACCTATAGCCTAGATTTATGATTTAAAAAAAAAGAATCTAAGCATTAAGCAAACTGCAGTGCACCGTTTAGAACTCATGATTCATGATGACAATACTTATTGATTACGATGATGATGAAGTTATTGATGAAGATGATATTGATTATAGCACTGATAGTGATAGTAATGATTATGATTGTTGATGATGTAGATGATGATGGCTAATGATGATTATGATGATTTAGAGCTGTGTTCTCTTTAATTTAGTAAAGTCTCCTGTGCTAGTATTCTTTGGGCCAAATGTATAGCATCTGTAGACCTTTCACTGTGTTTTCCTTATGAGGCTCTCTGAGCACATCATTACATAAAGTGCAAATTTTTTTATGAACAGTTTGACAAGATACATTTCTAATCCTCAAGTGATGAAGAAGTCATTCCCACTAATATAATCCTGCTCTTTCAGAGCCATTTTTCAAGCACAGCATCTGCCATGCCCTTGCAGTAATGTTAGTTAGAATACTCTAAAGATAGATTTAGTTTATGTTTGTGTTAATTGTGATTGATTTCAAAAACTAATCACTATGCTATATTTGGGATAATTTTACACATATTCAAATATATTTGTTAAAATAATTCATCAGTAGTTACAAAGTAACCATTCCTATATTTCTCCATGAATAATATCAGTGACTTTGCTGATTTCTTAAAATGTACATCAAAGATTTTCACGGTAGCTGTGATTTTTTTCTTATAATTAATAAGTTTATGAGGTCTATTTTGCAAGTAATGGTTTATTTTTCTGATTTGTTTGAAATTTTATCTGACTTAAAAAATATAATTTTCAGGGTTGATGAGTCTGGTAAGCAGGGATTCCAAACAGAATATGGAAGAGAACTGATAGTTATCAAACCAAATAGTTTTTATTTTCCCCATGTTTAAAAATCTTTAAATATATGTACGTAACTTTAGTGTTAGTTCTTCAATGTAAATAACAAAATAATGTCCTCCTCCTCCTCCAACTTGTTAACTTTTATGACATCCTTTCAAAGAAGTATACCCATTGCTTCAGTAACAAAATAGTAGCTACTTACAATTATGTACACACTCATAGAAAAAACATTCTTATTTTAATAGACTTGTGTAACTGTCACATGATATTTATGAAAATTTTCTAAAATAGGAACAAGTGATCATATTATTTTCTAATGCATTATCTTTATTGAGTATTTGACGTTAAATCATTATCTCATTTAATATTTGACATTATATCATTATGAAAATCATTATAATAAAAATATAAGCTTACCTATTTTATTGTCTAATGATGATTCCCAATTCCAAATCACATCAGACAAATTTATCATCATCTATCTGGAATGATCAGTAACATAGCCACGTGCCATGGCACACACCTGTAATCCCAGTGACTCGGGAGGCTGAGACAAGAGGATATGGAGTTCAAAGCAACAGCAAGGCACTAAGTAACTCAGTGAGATCCTGTCTCTAAATTAAATATAAAAGTGGGCCGGGAATCAATAAATGTTATTCACCACATCAATAGACTTAAAGATAAGAACCATATGATCATCTTGATAGATGCAGAAAAAGCATTCAACAAAGTACAGCATCCCTTCATGTTCAAAACTCTAGAAAAACTAGGGATAACAGGAACATACCTCAATATTGTAAAAGCAATCTATGCTAAGCCTCAGGATAGCATCATTCTGAATGGACAAAAGTTAAAGGCATTCCTTCTAAAATCTGTAACAAGACAGGGATGCCCTCTCTCACCACTTCTGTTCAACATAGTTCTCAAAACACTGGCCAGAGCAATTAGACAGATGAAAAAAATTAAAGGCATAAAAATAGGAAAAGAAGAACTAAAATTATCACTATTTGCAGCTGACATGATTCTTTACCTAGCAGACCCAAAAGGGTCTACAAAGAAACTATTAGAGCTAATAAATGAATTCAGCAAAGTGGCATGATATAAAATCAACACACATAAATCAAAGGCATTCCTGTATATCAGCGACAAATCCTCTGAAATGGAAATGAGGACAACCACTCCATTCACAATATCCTCAAAAAAAAAAAAAATACTTGGGAATCAACCTAACAAAAGAGGTGAAAGATTTATACAATGAAAACTACAGAACCCTAAAGGGAGAAATAGAAGAAGATCTTAGAAGATGGAAAAATATACCCTGTTCATGGATAGGCAGAACTAACATCAAAATGGCGATATTACCAAAAGTTCTCTATAGGTTTAATGCAATGCCAATCAAAATCCCAACAGCATCTCTTGTAGAAATAGATAAAGCAATCATGAAATTCATATGGAAAAATAAAAGACCCCTAATAGCAAAAACAACTCTAAGCAGGAAGTGTGAATCAGGCGGTATAGCGATACCAGACTTCAAACTATACTACAGAGCAATAGTAACAAAAACAGCATAGTACTGGTACCAAAACAGGCGGGTGGACCAATGGTACAGAATAGAGGACACAGAAACCAATCCACAAAATTACAACTATCTTATATTTGATAAAGGGGCTAAAAGCATGCAATGGAGGAAGGATAGCATCTTCAACAAATGGTGCTGGGAAAACTGGAAATCCGTATGCAACAAAATGAAACTGAATCCCTTTCTCTCCCCATGCACAAAAGTTAACTCAAAATGGATCAAGGAACTTGATATCAAATCAGAGACACGGCATCTGATAGAAGAAAAAGTTGGCTCCGATCTACATACTGTGGGGTTGGGCTCCAAATTCCTCAATAGGACACCCATAGCACAAGAGTTAATAACAAGAATCAACAAATGGGACTTACTCAAACTAAAAAGTTTTTTCTCAGCAAAAGAAACAATAAGAGAGGTAAATAGGGAGCCTACATCCTGGGAACAAATTTTTACTCCTCACACTTCAGATAGAGCCCTAATATCCAGAGTATACAAAGAACTCAAAAAATTAGACAATAAGATAACAAATAACCCAATCAACAAATGGACCAAGGACCTGAACAGACACTTCTCAGAGGAGGACATACAATCAATCAACAAGTACATGAAAAAATGCTCACCATCTCTAGCAGTCAGAGAAATGCAAATCAAAACCACCCTAAGATACCATCTCACTCCAGTAAGATTGGCAGCCATTATGAAGTCAAACAACAACCATGCTGGCGAGGATGCGGGGAAAAAGGTACACTTGTACATTGTTGGTGGGACTGCAAATTGGTGCGGCCAATATGGAAAGCAGTATGGAGATTCCTAGGAAAGCTGGGAATGGAATCACCATTTAACCCAGCTATTCCCCTTCTCGGACTATTCCCTGAAGACCTAAAAAGAGCATACTACAGGGACACTGCCACGTCGATGTTCATGGCAGCACAATTCACAATAGGAAGACTGTGGAACCAACCTAGTTGCCCTTCAATAAATGAATTGATAAAAAAATGTGGCATTTATACACAATGGAGTATTACTCTGCATTAAAAAATGACAAAATCATAGAATTTGCAGGGAAATGGATGGCATTAGAGCAGATTATGCTAAGTGAAGTCAGCCAATCCCTAAAAAACAAATGCCAAATATCTTCTTTGATATAAGGAGAGTAACTAAGAACAGAGTAGGGAGGAAGAGCATTAGAAGAAGATTAACATTAAACAGGGATGAGAGGTGGGAGGGAAAGGGAGAGAGAAGGGAAATTGCATGGAATACAAAATTACATACAAGAGGAAGTGAGGGGAAAGGGAAAAAAAAACAAGGGGGAGAAATGAATTACAGTAGATGGGGTAGAGAGATAAGAGGGGAGGGGAGGGGAGGGGAGGAGGGATAGTAGTGTATAGGAAAGGCAGCAGAATACAACAGACACTAGTATGTCAATATGTAAATCAGTGGATGTGTAACCAATGTGATTCTGCAATCTGTATACGGGGTAAAAATGGGAGTTCATAACCCACTTGAATCAATGTGTGAAATATGATATGTCAAGAACTATGTAATGTTTTGAACAACCAACAATAAAAATTAAAAAAAAAAAAAGAAAATGAAGTAAAATAAATAAATAAATAAATAAATGTGAGCTGGGGATGTGGCTCAGTGGTTGAATGCCCTTGAGTTCAATCCCCAGTACCCTTCCCCAAAGAAAGATCCAAAACATAATGCATAGAATAACTGATATTACTGTGCAATTTAGTTTCTAAATGCATCATGTAATTTATTTTGTTGCAGAGTACTAGAATTGATTTGGAGGTAGCCTAATGTATTTTTCACTTATTATCATACTGTTACCTTTGTTCTTTTCAGTCACATAATGTTTTAAATTAGTAACTTGAGGTCATTTCATTAAATGATCTTGAATATGTAGAATATTCAGCAAGGCATGGTTATTGCCTCCAAATTCATACTTATTGCACTAATGGAAATTTTAATCTAAAGAAAATCACTTTCATGTAATTGCATCTAATTTTAAAGAACCTTTACAAAAGCTTATGTCTATAAATTTGTGTACAGCTAACTCTCATTAAAATGCCCAAGGGATGAAATTTTGAATAAAGGCAACAAAACAATTGAGCTATACTTCAGGTTAATCTTTCTTTTTCTGAGATATTCTTAATAGACCTTACATTTATACCTATTCAGAATGTCCACAATAATAATTGTGATCCTTGTTAAGAAGGTATAAACAAAAATGTATTAAGTTTGGCTTCTATTTTATATTCTATAAATCAGAAAGTGTTTTCTAAGTGTAAAGCTGTCCCCCAATTAACTTTTTTTTTTTTAACAAAACAACTCTAGAGATGTCAAATTCAATTACTAATGTTAGGAATGATGTTCTAAATTACCTTGAAAAGAACAAGTGGTAAATATACAAAACTACTGATCCAAAGAATCACAAAAATATGCTATTTAAAAATGCATATAAAGTCCCAATTATTTTGTACCAATTTCTACTCAATATAATATTTTCTGCCAACAACAACAACAAAAAAAGTGAAATGCTTTTCTGAAAGGAATGGAATATAACCCAAATTGTAGTTATTCTCCTACTGTAGTTTGAACACAGTTAAATAGTTATCCCAATTAATATTAACTTAATAAAAATATTGATTATATATTATGTGTGTGGTCAATATAAAGTATCGAAGCTGAAACAAAATTGATGGCAAATTTTGACCTTGGATACCAAACAAATAATTTAGTAGAATAAACACATGGAAAAATCTTTAAGCCTCCAGTGTTACACAAGTTAAATGATTATTCAGCACTATTCTGTATTTAAATCTAGAATTGATCAACTAGAAATTCCTAACTTGAAAATCAAATATGGTATAAAATGTTAAAAATCAGCAGGTAATATATTGTCAAATTGTGGAATAGCTTAAAAAATTCTTGTTTATAAAAATACTAGGTATGCTATTGGTGATGAAATTAACACAGGATAAAAGTAGCAAAAATCATACTTATTACTCCACTTGACAAGTTGTCACATTTTTCATCTATTTAGATTATTCAAATTTACCATGGCCTAATATCCAGGAGACTTGTTTCTAGGTCTGAAATAAAAGCTAATTTCACGATCATAGGTATGTAGATTAGAGTACACCCATCAAAGATTGGTGTAGACTGGAGTTAAGCATAATTTAGAGGGGAAGCTTAACACTGAATTTTTTATTTACTTATTTTTCATTTGTTTTCCTCATTCAGATCAGTGTTAACATTTATTAAATCTACATACAGCTTTATTAAATATTCACCTCACTTTTACCTCGGTAGATTTATTCAAAGTTAATGATAAAAGAAAGAAATTATTCATTGCTATACAATTTCTGGAAATGACCCTGAGAATTGTCAAAGAGGATATATCCAAAAGCTTACACGTAAAGAATATTATCAAATCCCATAATTCCGGTTGCTATGTTTTGTAGATTTGCCTTCAATGAAAGTGACAACACATAAAGCTATATCCATTCCACTTTAGAAAATATATCCTTTAGAGTAATTTTTAGGATAGTTTTGGTTGTTGGTATCAAGTTTCAACTGATCCTAGATTTTAGAAGTAGTGGATTATTTACCCAAAAGGGAATAGCAATTTTAAGCCCATGTATCATGTTTTGAAAAATACTGACTTGCATTCCTCTTCAGATTACTCTGATGTAAAACAGTTCAATGAGCTCTGTATTTCCCATAGGGTCCTGTTCTCTACAGATGCAAAATATTCTTTTATTATAAGCTTTGTCAAAGGGAAGGAAAAATTTATTCAGCACATCATTTTACCAAAAAAAAAAAAAAATCAAGTGTTTAAAGCTCAACATTGACTATGTTAAGGAAGTTGTCATCTGATTCACATTGAGCCAGACTGAGAAATATTATGTATTGCTTGTGCTAAAATATTGAAATATAATGGAATGTAAGCTAATACTTATTTTTTCCCAGTCAGAAAATTCAAGCCCAGAGGGAGAAAAAGGACGCATTTTCAGATAAATTCAGGAGGCATAGTTTGCTATTCTGTAGTGTCACTGTTTTTTTCACTTTAACAACCAGAAGAATAACTAGATTTAATATGAAATATTCCCTATGATTTTCAGAAAAGAAGGCAGCTTATGATGTATAAAAAGTTACAACAGAGCTTCCCAACTCATCTGAGTTTATATCCCTCCTTCTAGTTTTTATTTAAGTTCAAAAAAGATGGAAATTGAAAAGTGTATAAGGTTATTTTCTTTTTTGTCATAAGTTAATAGAAAAGGACAGCATAATATTAATTAACCCCCACACAGTAGCAAATGACTTTGTTATTATGATTATCAGCAGCATGTTTTGCATCATACCTTAAACACTTAAATTAAGTAGTTCAATCTTAATTACTAAATGAGATAGTCCTGTGTTTGTTCGTTTATCCATAGCCTTGCTATGCTTTGTAAGATTAAATAATCACTTCTAAAAGAAGATAAAAGGATTACAAAAAGAAATATGATTACATTGTAACATTTTAAGCTTCATGAGAATTTGCTATTATTTTTCTGTTTGTATGTGAGAAGCTGAGATTGAGAACTTGTCAAATATCACACAAAAAGTAAGCTGGGGAACCAGAGTTCAGACTCTGGAAGTTGGGCTCCAAATTCAATATGAATTGAGAAAAAATAATATATGATTGGTGAATAGTAAAAGATTATTATCCATTGGATACCTATTTTTATCTAGTTGGAGTTAATGTGTTAAAAACTTATTTTATATGCTCTCTATCCACACCATTTCATGTGCAGTAGTGCCGCAGTCTGGCTGGGCACAATTCAGGAGCCACTTGTCAAAAGAAACTAACTTTATTTTTAGAATTACAAACGCCAAACAAAACAGCTCCTCAGGAAAAAACCCTCAGAGCCCAACTGCCACCCCAGCTTCCCCAAGCCTCTCACCCCCACACAAACCTCACCACCTCCCACAATCCTCCTGCTCTTGAGGCTGATTGGCTGGGTCGCATGGGCGGAGCCAAAGAAGTCCCCTAATGAGCAGCTCCGTGGAGGAGCCAATCAGCTAGATGTTGCTGGGGCCGCTGTGAGCCAATCATCAGCCGGCAGCTGGAAGTTTGCTGGCAGCTGGAAGTTTGCTGGGGCCCCTTTGGCTGTGGCTCTCAACACAGTAGTCAGTGAGGTACAAAGTAAAGAGATTCAGAGCAACTGTGTCTGCTCCATAAACCTGTCCTCAGACTAAATCTGTGGTGGAAATAATAGGAAGATATATATACAGCTGAAGGTCAGTCACATAGCAAAACTCTTGAAAAATTTTTGGTTCTTAACTCCATTCTGTGCTAAACTCAGTGATATAGTTCCTCCCCCCTTATTTGAAGGCAAGCAGACGTATTAACCGTATTTCTATCTGCTTTCTATGTCAACAATTTAGCTTATTGAGAACTAGAAGGGATAAGGAGAAATGTAATTATTTACATACATATTCCTGGTACTCACAATTATTGATGTCAAGGAAATTATTAAGAGTGTGAGAAATGAGCCTGCTGCAGTACCCAATTTTGGAAATCACACATTTAGACAAACAATAAGTTAGAAAAAATACCTTGCAATTGGAAAAGTAGATATCATTATAAGTAAGATATAAGAAGCATTTGTCTGAGTTTCAGTTTAAGACTGATATCTATGGTTTGGGGCCTAAAATCGCTTGCAACTGTCTGGGAAAAATGCCATTCCATTAAAAATTAGCTAAAAGTGTATGTTTTCTATAGTGAGTCAACTGTACAGGTGCTAGAAGTCAACTGAGCACAATTCATGGCAGCCTAGGACTGCCTCTGCAACTTTAAAAGAAGACCATTCTGCTGATTCTTATCAAATATGGTATAGGCTGAATGATTTTCACATAAAGAAACATTTTTATTTTTTTGTGTATGTGTGTGGAGGTTGTTTTGTTCTTTTTTTAAATTTTAGTTATACATGACCATAGAAGCATTTTTAAACAGTATTGTATGATATTCTATAACCTCACCAGAAGATTTCTTAATATGGCAAGTCAGAAATCAGTTTTAAAAAGTTAATCATCCAGGTAACTTGTAAGTATTTTCATCAGCAACAAAATGCCAAAATCTAGAAATTATGTATGTGATTTTTACTTCTGGTTAATTGAACAATATCGGTCCAAAACCCATACAGGATCAGTAAGAGGAAAGTTATTGTATGTCAGAAGAAAGAAACTTTTGTCAGATAACACAAATGACTTTAATATTTACTGCCATCTGCTTTTGCCTGTTCTAGTCATCCCTCCCAACAATCTTGCAGTTTCTTCTCAATTGCAATACAGAGCATGGGATTAGAATGCTGTAGGAAAGAAAACATATCTTTCTTAACCATTGCAAGATTCCTTGGGTGAGATCCTCCAAAACAAAGGAGATTATCAATAAAAAAGTAATATGAACTTATTTAGTATGTTTACATAGCTTGGGAGGCTTCAAAAAAGACCCCAAAATACAGAGAAAACTGTAGTTTAGGCTCAGATTTGACAAAGAGTAGACAGTCATGTAGACATATGATTAGACAAAATGAGTATGCTTGAGTGGTAATAAACAGGAGAAATTAGACCTGTTTGTTTAGATTCTTGGTATCTCTATGTTTCTTCTCTGAGCACAGGGAAGAACTCTCTGGTATGAGGATCTTATATAAAGTGTTCTTTAGGGGCTAGGGTTGTGGCTCAGTGGTAGCATACTTGCCTAGCATGTGTGAGGCACTGGGTTTGATTCCCAGCACCACATATAAGTAAGTAAATAAAGGTCAATCAACAACTAAAAAAATTTTTTTAAAAAAAAGAGAGTTCTTTAATCTTCCACTGTAGGAGACAAGTCAGGGTAAATACAAGAGTAACTCGCCTTCTCCTAAAGTTTTCTCAGATTCCCTTAGTTTAAAATATTCAGAATGCCAAAATATTTTGGAATAGCACATCCCCAACCATATCAAGGCCCTTCCTGAACTAGATTATGTCCCCTGTCTCACATCTGGTTGACTCACAATACACGATGCTACAGTCATACTGCATAGTCACAATTCTTATAATCCTAATGTAATTTTATATACAATTCATCTATAAATTTCTTATAACAATTTCCTTTGCAATTTTTCCTGTCCTCTCAGATCTGCTTGTCAAGGGTCTGTTAATCCTGTTAGACCCTGGCTAGGCATCAATTTACTTCACTTGAGACATTTCCTGGATTACTGGTCTGTAACATATTGCATAACTCCATCAAGGTACTGAACATTTTATGCTATAATTAATATTCATGAAGCCATCTTTCTTACTAGACTGTAAATTTGTATATGAGATTTTTAAATGTATACACATATATCCAAAAAACTGATATGGAAACTATTTAATTATATGCTTACTACATTAATGAAATTATGATTCAATTAACTAATATAATACCTAAACTATTTTTAATATCTGCTTCCTTCTTTGTAAGCCCATTAAAATTATAGTAGGCTTTACTTCTTTCTTTACCATCGGTATTTTAAACATGACTTGACAATTGTATTCTCAATTGTTTTCAAATGAGTGAATGAACCAATAAAAATTCTGAGTTAATAATAAGCATCTTTATTATTATTTATTTGGATTTTAAATTATTAGAAATATAAATATTTACTTATAATCAATACAGAATAAAAAGGACTCTTAGGTTGACTCCGGTAAAGTTGTGTTTTTTTAGAAAGAAAAAGAAAAATCACTAACAACAATATCCTTAGAAAGTAAAATCCACTTGTCAGAATGATCTTGGCAATTGACCTGCTGTCAAGCACTCTAACCAAGGTTGATTAGGCTTTCTATTAATGCTCTAATTTTTGTCTATATAGTTCTTTTTTTTTTTTAATGATGACTAGGTGGGCAAAACAATGTTCCATTTATACTACTAGGTGACACTAGTTGACACAGTTACACTAAAATTTGTCAGGGTTTGAAGGTTGGAAGGCTCTATATTTCAAAAAGGAGTTTACTAAGAGGAGTTAAGAAACACCTATTTTCAGTGTTGAGTTTTTTTTTGTGTCCTTTATGTATTTTGTGTATTAATCCTCTTTCAGAAGAATAACTGACAAAAAACTCCTCCCATTCCATAGGTGCTCTCTTTACACTGTTGTATAGAAACTTCTTACTTTGATAGCATCTCACTTTTTGATTCTTGATATTATCTCCTGAGTTATAGGACTCCAACTCAGGAAGTTGTTGCCTGCGCCTCTCTGTTAACGTGTTTTCCCTGGATTTTCTTCCAACATTTGCAAATTTTCTGATCTGATTCCAAGATTTTTGATCGATCTTGAGTTGACTTTTGTGTAGGGTGAGAAACAGGGATCTATTTTGATTCTTCTACATCAAACATCTGACCCATACAGTAAATGGATAAATGAATTGAATAGACATTTCTCAAAAGAAGTATAGATGACCAACAACAATATGAAAAAAATGTTCAACATCTTTCACATTAGGGAATTGCAAATCAAAACTTCATTGAGATTCCACCTACTCTACTATGAATGGCAAACATCAAGAATTACAGATGACAATAAGTGCTAGTGAAGATGTGGGGGGAAAGCAACACTAATACACTGATGGTGTATTAATGTAAATTAGTACTAATGTAAATTAGTATAACTACTCTGGAAATAAGTATGAATTTTCCTCATAAACCTAAAAATGAAGCTTCCATTAGGATCCACCTATACCCTTCCTCAGTATTTATTCCAAAGAACTAGAGACAATATACTCCCATGTTTAAAGCAGCACAATTTACAACAGGCAAGTTATAGAACTAGACTAGATGTCTGTCAACAGATGAATGGATAAAGAAAAATTTTGTCATTTGCAGGAAAACAGTTGGAATGGGAGAATATTATGTTAAGGAAGATGAGTCAGACTCAGGTAGTCAAGGGTCATGTATTTTCTTATTTTTTTGTGGAAGCTAGAGGAGAAAAAGGAAAAAAAAGGGACCTCATGAAAATAGAAGGGAGAACATTAAGGTACAGGAAGGTGATCAGAGGAGGGAGGTGGCAAGAGGGAGGTTTTGGGGAATAAAATTGATCAAATTATGCTATATGCATATACAAAAATGCCACAATGAAACTCACTACTATGTATAATTAATAAGCATAAATAAAAGTTTTCAAAAATTTTATTCAACTTTTAAAATTGAACACACACACACACTTTATATTAAATTTTTCCCCAGAGCTTTATAGATTGTCATCTCATTTCAACTGGCTCATAAACATTGCTCAGCTATCACTATTCTCTCCAAATAATGAGATATGTGGATATGAAAATATTTATTATAATAAAACATTCAGTCTCCATGTCAAATCTCAGTTAATACTCTCATATTTTAATTTTAATATGATTTAAATATAGTATTACAAGTAAATCCATGATATATTAAAACCAATGCAGTGCATTTTAAAAATTTAATAAATAGGCAAATTTGCAAAAGTGAAATAAAACTTGTTCAAAAAATGGGAAAATGAGAAATGATAGAATTCTATATTATATTTGAATTTCACTAGAAACTCAAATTCTTGTCATTTTCTATTTTCTAGTATTAATGCAAACGATGTTTCTAGACTTCTGTGCTCTATTTAAAATCTCATTTTTTTTACAATATATTTTTTGTTGTTGTTGTTACTGAAAAAATATATAGACTTCTTTCATTTTTCTTCAAGGAAATAACAACTGTTTGAGTCTGAGGACCTTTGTTCTAAATATCAGTCCCAAAGATCTAAAGCCTTCAAAAAGCATGTCTGTAATGGAAATTCCTATCTCAATGTTAAAATGACAGGACACTGAAAGTTTAAACATTATGTTATTGAAGCCTCTTTTTTCTTCTTTGATTATTAGTCTTTAAAGGCAAAAATTGTTCAAAACTAAGAGTTTATTTTACTTCAGAGTGTGCACACAATCCAAATTTTTTGACAGAGATTCTATCTCGAGAACTAAGCCCTTTTCAAAAGCAAGCTATGTCCTTCTAATTCACAGGGCTTTAATGTAGCTCTGGTAATTAAAAAAAAAATGGGATGATATATTGATACTTCTACCAGCCTTTTTCTCTATCATAAAAATTCCTACATTGCCAGAATACTTGCATTTCTGTTACATCAGTCTGGTAGTTTACTTAGTTTTATGCTACATTTGATACTGTTGTATCTTGGAGCTTTGACATGAGGTATCCACCTAAGAAATATTGAATTATAAGGTAAAACAGATCAAGCATGTTGTAAAGTAAATGCTTAATTGTTGTGCTATAATTCAATGAAGACATTATTGAAATACATTTGTACTTGATTATTCATCATAAAAAAATCCTACTAAAATTAATTTCAAACCAGAATCATAACAAAAATCTAAATTTACTCATAAGTAAAAGTAAATTATCTGACTCAGGAAATTAGATTAACTGTGGTACAATTAATGCTCTTTTAATATAAGGTATGCCTGATTTAGGACATTGAAAAATGGCAGAGGGAAAATGTTAAAAATATGGAAATCTTGAATAAAATGTAAACTAGAGCCCAGAGCTAAAATGTGAATGACCAGAGCTTTGGTTTTTAGATACAAAAATGAATAAAGTTGGTGTATAATATATGCAATGGAAATTAAAGAACTATAAATGCTGAGGCCACATAAAAGTTTTTGACAGTGAACTAGCCCAATTTCTTTATCTCCTTTATAATAGATTATTGAGAAAAATAGATGAGATGATGAAACCATATAAAAATCAATTTAAGTCCTATATCAGGAGATTATGATACATTTTGTTGATGTTATTATCATTTTTAATAATATAAATTTCAGACTAATAAGGCATATTATATCAGATATTAGTCCATTTCTGAGCAATGGGTGAGAAAAAGTACTTCTGAAAATGAGATCATGTTAATATGCCCCTTCATTATTGCACAATACTATTAAATCATTCTTTTTTGACTTATTTGTTATTTATTTATGTGTCAATACATAGAAACATATAATTGTACATCTTTATGGGGTTATATATATAATATTTCAATATAGGTACACATCATCTAATGTTTAAAACAGGTTAAAAATATCCATCTCCTCCATGTTTGCAGTGAAAGCGTTCAAAGCCTTTCTTCTAACATTCTGATATGTATAGTACATTATGTTTATTTTTACACTCCCTGCTGGGCCATAGCTCACAAGAACTTGTGGTTTCCCAATTAATTGTAACTTAGTAACTATTGACCAACCCTCCCTCATTTGTCCCTATCCCCTCTATTCTGCCAGCCTCTGGAAATCATTCTACTGTAATTTTCCTTGATTCCATACATAAATGAGCTCAAGCAGTATTTTTCTTTCTGAACCTGGCTTATGTCAATTAACATTAAGATCTCCAGTTCTATCATTTGACCATGTAGTGTCAAATGACAGGATTTTGCTCTTTTTAATTGTAGAGAAGTATTCCATTGTGTGTCCACATAGTGTTTGCCTTTCTTATTTTTTAACTGCTACATAAAAACATAAAAATGTACATATTAATAAGGTGTCATGTAATGTTTTGATACATGTATATGTTTTATAATGTTAAATCATATCTCTTGAATCATTTACAATTTTTCTATGGTGAAAACTGTTGAGAGCCACAGCTGAGTCGGAATGGCCCCTGGCATTTTGCCAGAAGTAATGGTTGAGAGGCGAGCCATTAAGATGATGATAATTAAGTTAAGCTGTGTATAATTGCTGTGACTGGATGATGCTGGATTGAAACAGACTGTGTATTCAATTGTATATAGACTCCTGCTGCCTCGGGCACCCGCTACTTTGGAGTTCTCGTGGGGATTCCTGGGGAGTTTGTGTTGGTGGGTGAAGTTCCGGTGGAAGGAGTTCGGTTGGTGTGTGGTGTCCCTGAGAGGGCCGCATGGGGGAGTTCGGAAATAAAGTTTGTTCCTGCTTGAGTGGCTCGTGATTTTGTGCCCAGCCAGACCTTCAAAATCTTTTCTTCTCAATTTTTGAGGTATACAATATATTATTGTTATCTAAAGTCACCATACTATATAATAACATACCAGAAAAAATGGCTGCTAATAATAACTTATTTATTGATCAACCTTTCCCCACACTGCCCCCCTACTATTTATTCTCTCTGGTCTCTGGTTAGTACAATTCTATACTCAACTCTATGAGATCATTGTTTTCAGATTCCACATATAAATGAGATCATTTAGTATTTATCTTTCTGTGCCTGAGTTATTTCTCATAGCATAATGTACTCCAGTTCTATCCATGTTGTTGCAAATGAAAGTATTTTACTCATTTTTATGGCTAAATATTATTCCATTGTGTACATGTACCACATTTTCTTTATCCATTCATCACTTGATGGACACACTATTGCTTCTATTTCTTGGCTATTGTGAATAGTGCTACAATAAACACAGGAGTGTAGTTAGTTACTTAGTCAACATGACAAGTTCGTTTGCTTTGTATATAGACACAATATGGGATTAGTAGATCAAACATTAGTTCCATTTTTGATGTTTTGAGGATATTTTACAGTATTTTCCACAGTATTTGTATTAATTTACATGCTCACCAACAGTGTGCAAGAGTTCCATTTTCTTACATTCTTGCTAGCACTTGTTATCTTTTGTCTTTGAGATAAGAAACATCCTAACTGGAGTGAGGAGATATTTCATTGTGGTTTTGATTTGTATTTCCCGTATGATTTGTGATGTCAAGCATTTTTTCATATACCTTTTGGACATTTATATGTCATCTCTTGAGTGGGTCTATAGACCATTTTTTAAAGAGGTGATTTGGTTTTTACTATTGAGTTTTTTAGTTTCTTATATACATGATCTTGATATTAAATCATTGTCAGATATGTAATTTGCAACTATTTTCTCCCTTTCTGTAGGTTTTTCTTATCACTCTAATGATTGTTTCCTCTATTGTACAGCTTTTTTTGCTTTGATGTTATCCCATTTGTCTATTTCTGCTTTCGTTTCCTGTGCTATGGGGATCCTATCAAAAAAAAAAAAAGAAAATAAATCCTTCCTCATTTCTTTGTCCAGAAGCATTTTTCCTGTGTTTTCTGACATTATTTTTAGAATTTAAGGTCTTACATGTAATTCTTTAATCCATCTTGAGTTCAATTTTATAACTGGTGAAAGACGGCCAACTTTTTAATTGAGTATTTTTCTGTTCCCATTGCTGACTTTTAAGAGTTCTTTGTATATTTTATATAGCAGTTCTTTATCAGATATGCTCTTTGCAAACTTTAACTTTTAAATATATTTTGTTTCTATAAAGTAAAATTTTAATAATACTTTACAATATCACTAAACTGTATTCATGTGCCACTTAAGTTTTATGCAGATTTCTTGTTTCTTATTTCTCAACCATTCTCCTACTGTTGTAGGGATAGCCCATGCAGGGTGCTCAAAATAACAGGAAAAAGTTTTATTTGGCTGCAGCCAGGTTCAGAGGGCACAGCTTTTGCTGTAATCAATCAATCCCTGAACCCTGAGTTCCAGCAGTTTTCAGAATTTTATATCCAGCATGTAAGGGGAGGGGTTTTAGAAGTTCACAAAAAAGCAGCTTTTTCTTTCAATGTTCTGGGCAAGTTAACCCTTCAAGGACAACATCTGAGAAGGGGACAGATTCTTATCCCCTTTCTTTCCTCCCCCTGAAAGCTGTTATCATGAAACACAATTGGTAACTTCTCTTATGTTAGAAATGTAGACATTTCTGTGAAGCTTCAGCTCAAGGCCAGAAGCCTTGTTTACACATTTCTACAAACTAGTATACTGGATAAATGTTTGTAAAAAACTAATAAGGGGGTGTCCAGCACCTGGAGTGCTAATTTCTTCCAGGCTACCAGCCAAGTAAAATAAGCCAACACGAAAATAGGAAGTTTATTATGTTGAAGTCTTTTGTAGAGAGTTTTTTGCTGACAGTCCTAAAATCAGCCATAATGAAGATTTCTGGAGAAGTCCAGTTATGATTTTTTGTGGAGGAGTGGGTGCCACTATACTATCTCCTGTTAAAATAGCTCACTAATAATTGTTTCTCCATACCTTAATAAAGACAGTTATTATTTAAATCATAAAACATTGTCCATAATTTTTAAAATATTTTATGATATAATTTTGCTAAATTTTTGGAGATGGTCTTCTAAAATGAGCTATCATGCTATACCTAAATATTTTATAGCAGTCTTTCTAAATGAAAAGGCATATGTTAAAGCATATGAAATTGTTCACTTTGAGTACATGTATTTTATTTGTCAATAAGACTTAATAAAGTTATTAAAACTTAAATGACCAATATGTTTAAAATATGTGAATATTACTACATTTAAATTATAACTCAATAAATAAAAAATTGTATAAAGATATTGAGAAAAAAAAGCCTTGAGTTTATTTCTATTATTTTGAGCCCACATATTTCAAGTATATGTCATGACAATAAAGTATAGTAAAATGTGTTGTTCCAAATTTGAAGAGTAATAGTTATGTGTAGATATTAAGTAAAATTATGAATTTACATTTATCTGTGCAATTCAAGTTCTGTGTGTGTGTGTTTGTGTGTGTGTGTGTGTGTTAAAGACAGTCTAACATGCCAATGACACTATACATTATATCACTAGGCCAACATAAATTAGAGTTGTCAATAATTACAAGATTGCCTCTATCTAAATTTCCACACTATAAAGAATAAATATTTTACTTTAAATATCAGCTTAACTTTTATTAAGTTTAAAGACTGTAAATTGCTTATAGGTAAATTGTTTCCACTCAAAGTAAACCTTTGGTAAAAACAAGTATTTCTAATATTTTCTTCTAAAAAAATAAGCAAGTTTATATATGTATCCCTATATACACATTTACATATAAGTATATATATATATATATATATATATATATATATGTAAATGCATACATGATTATTTTTACCTATATTTATACATGTATACAGTTGCACATACAAATGTATTTCACAGACATATACTATTACATATATGGAGGTGTGTGTGTCACTCATACAAAAGCAAATTATTTTAATCCACACATATTATCTTAAAGGTAGGTAGTGTATGTATCTACTTTCCTCATTCCATTTTATATTTTCCAATTTTGGTAGTAATACATTGACTAAAATCCATGCAATTCCAGTACTCAAAACTTAAATGTATATACTTTCAATAAATTTTATGTATGAATTGGTGGCAAAATCTTAATAAATATCTATAGTTATAATACTAATCTAATAATATAAGAAAAAAATAGAGACATAGTGAAAAGAGTGTCAATTACTCATTTTGTATTGGTGATTAGGCATATGGTGATCCCATATGTCTATAGCAATGTAATGCCCACAATTTCTAAAAGTTGAAATATTAAGGAAATTAGCTGAATCATATAAAAAATTGTTTCACTTCAAAGAGGGTTTCTAGCCTCATGATAACAGTGAATGTGTAGTTGTAAATACTAAGTATCTTCATGATAATGTCATGTCATCAGTAGATTATTTTAACCCAGTTACTCCCCAGTAGTCTTTATTCCATAGTCTGAGGCATAGAATGGCTAGTCAATAAATGGGATTAGAAAACATAATGAACACTGCAGGGGTAGTGCTTTAGCAAGGAAACTGATGGTCATGGAAGAACTGCACTTAATCTTATGCACAATTAAACACAGCACCCAGTCCCTAAGTACCCTGCATTGGTCTTCATGTTTCACAATTTACTTAGAGTCTGAGTAATTAGTCATGGTAGTCAACTCCCTATAAAATTTATACATTTTCTGTTTTTGTCATAGATAATAAAGCACACCTTTAACATTTGGAGGCCAGAGCTTTTGTATAAACTCTGTTTCATTCTTTTCTATTGCATAGAAAATCAAAGTAGGTAGTTAAAAGCACTTGTGTGTTTCATAAGTAAATTGCTATACTCCAGAAAGAGAATGTTGATAAAAATTTATAATGTACCCATTTAAAAATATTTCAATCATTCAATTCTCATTCCTTGCTATATTGATTTTCAAAATACTAAAGCTGATACCAAATAAAGTCATTAAATTAAATTCATATTTATAAACTTCATTCATTTACTTTTGAGGGAACATATTAAGAACATGATTAATTGAACCATCTTTATCAAACAGTGCATATAAGTAGTTGGGAGTGAAATTCAGATAGGCAACATAAGATCAAGGTTTTCCATGAAATTTTATAATAAAAATTGCTTTCATAAATATTGTGCTTGATCTAAAATATTGAAAAAAAACTGGTGGGGAAATCCCTAAATTAAAATTTCCTACTAAGTTTCAGGAAAAATAATTCTGAGAACATTTTTAACACAGGAAAAAAAATCCTGTATTCCATGTTCCTTATGTATTTTTCCTCTCTAGTCATTTTGAAAATTGAGCATACAATTGAAAAATATACCACTGAAATTAATACTTTTAGTCCTTCTGCTGTATTGTCTTAAGTTTTATAAACCTATAATTGATCTTATAGTCACTTCACTATGATCTTCTGTTTTACTAAGCCTTTTATTTTTGTTACTCAAATACCCCATAAGAACAACTTAGAGGAGGAAAAGTTTATTTTGGTTCACAGCAT
This sequence comes from Spermophilus citellus, assembly GCF_964194105.1. Taxonomy (NCBI): domain Eukaryota; kingdom Metazoa; phylum Chordata; class Mammalia; order Rodentia; family Sciuridae; genus Spermophilus; species Spermophilus citellus. The sequence continues at coordinate 81,099,502 of NC_138182.1, read as the reverse complement.
CAGAGTTTCAGTCCATGCCAGGCCAAGTCCATTGCTTTGGGCCCAAAGTGTGACAGGACAACATGGCAGAAGGGCCCAGTGGAGGAAAGCTGCTCAGTTCATTGTGGGGTCAGGAAGCAGAGAGGAGGAGGGAAAAAGGGTCACAGGAAAGATGCACCCCTAATGGCCCACCTCCTACAACCACTCTCCACCTGTCCACACTTTCCAGTCCATTCATTCAAACTAGCATGGACTGAATAGGTTATAGCTCTCACTATCTAATCTTATCACCTCTGAATATTCTGTGGAAACACAAAAGCTTTGTGGAGGACACTTCATATCAAAACCACAGCACCTTCCAAAACCTCTCAGAAATATATTATTGGCATTAAACTTCACTTAATCTCTAAAGTTCATGCTTGAGTTAGCCTCACAATATTTTTTTCTTCTACACATACTCTCCTGATTGTATCATGTGGCTTAAAAATATCTGTACATTGATGATCCAGAGATACTTATCACCTGTCCCCATTAACCTTTTCTATGAATTCTGGGTTACAATAATCTACTGATGACATGACATTATTATGAAGATACCTAGTAATTACAACTACACATATTGCAAGCCAAACTTTTGATTTATCCTCCTAAACTTGCTCCTTACCTTGACTTCTCTGTATCAATTCATAATCTATCAGCCTCTTTAATTTATCTTCACACCTAGTGTGTACCCCATCAGAAAGTCTTACCAGCTCTATCTTTAGTTTATATGCATTATTGAAACCCTTATTTCTATCTCCTTAGTTTTAGCCACTATTACCTCTCTCTAAAGACTTCCAATGATCTATTAACTTGCCTCTAAGTTAGCATTTCTTATATTCTATCTTCAAAATAGCTATCAGAATAACCTTCTTCAACTATAAGTCAGAAGATAATCTTACATAATGATTAAAACTTCCCTGTACTCTCCATATAACTTAGAACAATATACTTCATACCTGAAAAGCCTGTAAAACACTAAAAAGTTTGACCTACTTGGCTTTAATTCCATCTTCCAAACACTCTCCTACAATCATTTCTCTCAAGCAAGTGACACCTGTTGTCACCTCCCCAAAAGGTGTCTTATTTTGGGGTCCCAGTATGTCAACCCAGTGCATGAATTGCAGGTAGCAGAGGTGCTAATAAAGGCACAAATTACCTAGGAATTGGATGAAATTTCACTCAGGTTGAGTAGTGATCCTTGTTCTCCACTGACCAATGGGTGTCTCCCACTATCCTCTTGTGTTGCAGGTAAAGGATTACTTTACTTTCCCATCAGAAACTATTTGCGGATGACATGATTCTATACCTAGAAGACCCAAAAGGGTCTACAAAGAAACTACTAGAACTAATAAATGAATTCAGCAAAGTGGCAGGATATAAAATCAACACGCATAAATCAAAGGCATTTCTGTATATCAGCGACAAAACTTCTGAAACAGAAATGAGGAAAAACACTCCATTCACAATATCCTCAAAAAAAAAAAAAAAAAAAAAACTTGGGAATCAACCTAACAAAAGAGGTGAAAGATTTATACAAGGAAAACTACAGAACCCTAAAAAGAGAAGTAGAAGAAGATCTTGGAAGATGGAAAAATATACGCTGTTCATGGAGAGGCAGAACTAACATCATCAAAATGGCGATATTACCAAAAGTTCTCTATAGGTTTAATGCAATGTCAATCAAAATACCAATGGCATCTCTTCTAGAAATAGATAAAGCAATCATGAAATTCATATGGAAAAATAAAAGACCCAGAATAGCAAAAGCAATTCTAAGCAGGAAGTGTGAATCAGGCGGTATAGCGATACCAGATTTCAAACTATATTACAGAGCAATAGTAACAAAAACAGCATGGTACTGGTACCAAAACAGGCGGTGGACCAATTGTATAGAATAGAGGACACAGAGACTAATCCACAAAGCTACAACTATCTTATATTTGATAAAGGGGCTAAAAGCATGCAATGGAGGAAGGATAGCATCTTCAACAAATGGTGTTGGGAAAACTGGAAATCCGTATGCAACAAAATGAAACTGAATCCCCTCCTCTCGCCATGCACAAAAGTTAACTCAAAGTGGATCAAGGAGCTAGATATCAAATCAGAGACTCTGCATCTGATAGAAGAAAAAGTTGGCTCCGGACTACATATTGTGGGGTCGGGCTCCAAATTCCTTAATAGGACACCCATAGCACAAGAGTTAATAACAAGAATCAACAAATGGGACTTACTTAAACTGAAAAGTTTTTTTCTCAGCAAGAGAAACAATAAGAGAGGTAAATAGGGAGCCTACATCATGGGAACAAATTTTTACTCCTCACACTTCAGATAGAGCCCTAATATCCAGAGTATACAAAGAACTCAAAAAATAAGACAATAAGATAACAAATAACCCAATCAACAAATGGGCCAAGGACCTGAACAGACACTTCTCAGAGGAGGACATACAATCAATCAACAAGTACATGAAAAAATGCTCACCATCTCTAGCAGTCAGAGAAATGCAAATCAAAACCACCCTAAGATACCATCTCACTCCAGTAAGATTGGCAGCCATTCTGAAGTCAAACAACAACAAGTGCTGGCGAGGATGTGGGGAAAAGGGTACTCTTGTACATTGCTGGTGGGACTGCAAACTGGTGTGGCCAATTTGGAAAGCAGTATGGAGATTCCTGGGAAAGCTGGGAATGGAACCACCATTTGACCCAGCTATTGCCCTTCTCGGGCTATTCCCTGAAGACCTTAAAAGAGCATACTACAGGGATACTGCCACATCGATGTTCATAGCAGCACAATTCACAATTGCTAGACTGTGGAACCAACCCAGATGCCCTTCAATAGATGAATGGATAAAAAAAATGTGACATTTATACACCATGGAGTATTACACAGCACTAAAAAATGACAAAATCATGGAATTTGCAGGGAAATGGATGGCACTAGAGCAGATTATGCTTAGCGAAGGTAGCCAATCCCTAAAAAGCAAATACCAAATGTCTTCTTTGATATAATGAGAGCAACTATGAACAGAGCAGGGAGGAAGAGCAGGAAGAAAAGATTAACATTAAACAGAGACATGAGGTGGGAGGGAAAGGGAGAGAAAAGGGAAATTGCATGGAAATGGAGGGAGACCCTCATTGTTATACAAAATTACATATAAGAGGTTATGGGGGGAATGGGATAACAAACATGGAGGGTAATGAATTACAGTAGATGGGGTAGAGAGAGAAGATGGGAGGGGCAGGGAAGGGGGATAGTAGAGGTTAGGAAAGGTAGCAGAATACAAAAGTCACTAATATGGCAGTATGTAAAAATGTGATGTGCAACCGATGTGATTCTGCAATCTGTATACGGGGTAAAAATGGGAGTTCATAACCCACTTGAATCTAATGTATGAAATATGATATATCAAGAGCTTTGTAATGTTTTGAACAACCAATAAAAAAAAAAATAAAAAAAGAAACAGATAAAACAGTGCAGTTGAAAAGGTACCAAATAACACATAAGCTTCCACCAAAGAAAACCAAAAAGCATGCATAATTTCTAGAGGAGGAAAAGATATTCCCAGTGATGTAATGTGCCCACCACAGGCAGTAGGACTCTTTACTTCTATGTAAAAGTAACCCCTCTCAGCCTAAGACTGTTAGGCAAATATGCAAGGGCCAAGGTTCCACAGGCTGTGCATGACTTTTCTCTCCATCAGTTCAATTCTGATCCTTGCTTGGCTGCTAAATAGCAGAAAAAGCAGATCCAATCTGATAGAGCACTTCTGTCTGCAAATGTGGAAAAAGAGTTGTGCCTAATGGGGTCCCTGAACAAATCTTCAAGATGAAGTTTGCTCACAGACCCTTTGGCAATTTGAAAGAGCACTTTACCAGGGTCATTAGGAGAACCAAACAAAGGAGGGCTATGAATCTTCCCTTGATGACAGTTCTTAGCTGGAACACTGAGTGTCTGGATTGAGCCAAGATAAAAAGTTAAAAAGTTAAAAAGTTACTCCTAGCAGACACTAGGGGTATACAGCTGATGATTGTTCAACCTGAAAAATGGATCTTCTCTAGCTCAGTTTTTACTTTCCATAATTCAGGTTGTTGGTAAAAACATACGGAAAGAAAAATTATGTGAAGTTCTTTCAAGCCTGAAGTGCCAGAATAGATGTGTAATGGAAGTCTTCTCTTGTGATGTGATAAGTAATATTAAAACAGCAAAGTTGAGAATTTGTCTGCATCTGGTTTGGTAGCAAAAGATCCACCCAAAATTTTGAATCAATGGTATCTTATAGAAGGTCTGAATTCTTTCCCTGTCCGGGTATGAAATGGGAGGGACTTCACTCTGGAGAGAGAAATCTGACATTGTTTGAGCTTATTTCCTCTCACCATGGCTATGCTGATTTTTAGTAAGATATTGTTGTGCCAGGCAACAGAGGCTTTTGTAGGGAAAAGAGGGAACATTGATATTCCCAACCCCCTCCTGAACCCAGAAATGCTTCTTTCCAATGACTGGGATAATGATTGCCTGGGTATAGCTATTCAGACTGTTTGTCCCAATCCTGACACTACAACTACTGTGGGAATCCACTGACCCTGCTGTTTGACTCAAATTATGTCCCAGTCTTTCACCCCAGAAATGAAGGTCATAATCTAATATATCCTAGAATACTGCCCACCCATATGAAAGGATCAGAAGTCCTAGACATGACCAGAGAATTCCAGTATTTGGTCAATTACTCCCCCTTTCCTATGGGTGTCATGCAATTCAAATGCAGTGTCCAAAGTAGTACTGTCATCAGATTTGAATATGGAGGCCCTGATGACAAAGGTGGTACCACAATAGCTGCATTAGTCAGTTTTTCATCATTGTGACCCAAATACCAGAAAAGAACAGCTTAGAAAAAGAAAAGTTTATTCTGGTTCATGGTTTTCATGGTCTGCCAGCTCTGGGCCCAAGGTGAAACAGACTGTCATGGCAGAAGGGCATGGTGGGGAAAGCTATTCTGCTCATAGCAGTCAGAAAGCATGGCGGGGGGAGGGTGCATGGAGGGAGCACACACACAGGAATGCAGGTACAAAATATAGTCCAAAGGCATATCCCCAGTGACCTACTTCCTCCAGCTACCCCCTACTTGCCTACACTTACTACCCAAAATAGTAATCCTTTCAAATTCTTAATCTACCAAATGGATTAATCCACTGATTGGGTGACAGCTCTCCTTGTCTAATTATTTCACCTCTAATCATTCCTTCATTTTCTAATATGAGGTTTGGGGGCATATTTCATATCCACCATGACAGTGACTTAGACCAAATTCACACAGGACAGAGTATCACAGTGGGGGGGGGGGAGGGGAGAATACAAATGGATCAGCCTACTAAGATTGGGATTTTTGCAGGCACAGCTTAATCAGGCAACTGCCTCATCTTCTGCCTTCCCAGTTCAGCATTTTTGAACATGAGCTATAAAGTCATGTTTTTGATTTTCCTTTTTGTTTGTTTGTTTTGGTTTTACTAGAGTGTAGTATTTAGAATCCAAATTTGTTTATCAGTTCTAAGTTGTCTTTTTTGATGGCCTTTGTTTATTTGTGGTGTGTACTGCCTATTTAACTGTCATCACCCCATTTTCTTAATGAATATGAATTAACTCTGTCCATTGTGTATAGCAGTGAGTATAATTCCTTCACTGAATTGGAATCCTGCTGGATATTCAAATGAATGGCAGAGATATATTAAAGTCACATTAGTGGCCTTATGTTTTCATTGCAGTCTCATATTTGGAATATGAGTTCATGGCAATGACATATTATCAGAATCCATAATTGACAACACAGTCTGATATGGTAATTTTCTGTACTCATGTGGAGCCTGTATCTTGGTTCATGTGTCCCAGTTTTCCATGTCACATCACTTGCTATCACCAGCAGAAGTCCACACAACACTGCTGTATTTTTGGCTTTGGTTTTTCTAAAGGGTGAGTGTTAACTGCTTGTCTGTCTTTGGACAGCTCAAGTTTTAATGCTGCCTGTAGCACTGCGATAGTTAGGTGCTCTGTTTTCATTAGGTGCCAACAACAGTCTGGAAATTTCTGCTTGAAGGGAGATGTATGTGGTGGATGCTTTGGGTAATTTACATATGCAAAATTTGAGGGGGTCATTGTACTCCAGTAACAATCTCTTGTCACATGGCCCCATCTTCATGAGGAGATATCACCCGTTGTTCTATAGAGTTGTTAGGCTCAATTGACCTGGTCGTAGGACCTGGGTCTCAGCATATTACATGGCTTCTAAAGCCTGTTGTTCTGGGTCTTATGGAAAGGTAGTCCCTTTGCATACAATTTAAAGAGGCTAACAGTATCCAGATATGGTGCATGTTGTCTCTAATAGCCAAACAAACCTCCAAAGTATTGGGCTTATTTCTTATTGGTGGTGGCTGCCAAAGATATAACTTTTTTGTCTGGGTTATTAGGAATATCTTATCCTAATATTTTTTTCTATCTCTGATTATTGTCTAAGGTGGTTCCGAAGAACTGCATTGGTTGAGTGTGTCCCTAGATTTTATGAGGGTTTATGGCCCAGCCCATCTATATCATAGTGTCTGTGACCCCAGAGATGGTCCCCTTATTGTAGACCTAGCCCAATCCAGTGGAGGCATATGTAAAGAAAGTGAGGGAGTTTCTAAACTAAAGTTCCTAAAGGTATGCTGCAGGCTGTTGCACATGATCTTGATTTTTTTTTCACTCTTTTTTTTTTATTGGTTGTTCACAACATTACAAAGCTCTTGACATATCATATTTCATACATTAGAATCAAGTGGGTTATGAACTCCCATTTTTACCCCAAATACAGATTGCAGAATCACATCGGTTGCACATCACATTTTTACATACTGCCATATTAGTGACTTTTGTATTCTGCTACCTTTCCTAACATCTACTATCCCCCTTCTCCTCCCCTCCTATCTTCTCTCTCTACCCCATCTACTGTAATTCATTACCCTCCATGTTTGTTATCCCATTCCCCCCATAACCTCTTATATGTAATTTTGTATAACAATGAGGGGCTCCCTCCATTTCCATGTGATTTCCCTTTTTTTCTCCCTTTCCCTCCCACCTCATGACTCTGTTTAATGTTAATCTTTTCTTCCTGCTCTTCCTCCCTGCTCTGTTCATAGTTGCTCTCATTATATCAAAGAAGACATTTGGTATTTGTTTTTTAGGGATTGGCTAGCTTCACTAAGCATAATCTGCTCTAGTGCCATCCATTTCCCTGCAAATTCCGTGATCTTGATTTTGCAAAGGGATAAAGGAGCTGAAGTGTCAGCCAAATCCATAACAGTGCTCCAGATTCCTAAGTGGGCCACAGCTGCCTTGGTGATGACAATCATGGCAGGTAATACAAGGGACCAGTGTTGGCACCTTACTATTTAATCTGTTGTAAAATACTTCCAGTCTCCTTAAGCATATTCTACAGGACATAACTGGCTGTTTAACTCCAGCAGGGTCATGTGTAATGCCGCTGTATGCAGCAAGTCCTATATCAACAGAACAAAATTCTTTTTTCTACCTGGTACTGCTTTTTTTTGAATAACCCTTCAGGCCTGGGGTTACTTAAATAAAGAATAGACACTTTACTCTATTACAACATGTAATGATGAAACATATCCCTGATACAGAAGTGATTTTTTTTGACACAGGTAGTCAAAATGTCAATATTTATAATGCACTCAGTGACGGGATTCATGATAACTAGAACCCAAAATGTCCCAAAGGGTTCTACCCATAAATATATGTGAACCTCTGTGTGAGCCATATGAACCATAGGTTGCCACATCTGTCCCCAGGCCTGCTAATTTGTTTTAGTAGACCCTTACAGGAAGCCTGAGATTATTATAACTTGATTGATAATGTTCAAGAGTCCCATAAAAGTTTGAATCTAGTTTTTATTTTCTGTTACCTTGTTAAAGGCATCCCACGGAAACCCTAGAGTCTTTGGCCATATGCCTAGTCATTGTTTTTGAAGGGATTAGGTAAATACAAAAGCAATCGTCCTCTTTGTCTGCCTCCTTGTGCTAAGATATGGAATCATATCTTTTTGTTGACTTGTTTGGGGTGTAAGGAAGCCTGAGCATCCCAGGAGAGCTTTGTCCGTGAAATGCATGCAGGGCAGCAGAGGGCTGCTATGTGGAATTCTAAGTTTTCCATTCTCAAAATCCCTCCTCTTTCTTTTTCTTTATTGCTTTCATGATGGACTTAGACTTCAATTTAGAGACACCTTTCTACCTCATAGGATTGATAGAGGTTTTTTGAAGTGGTCTCAGTAATTTTTATTTTGTTGAATTGGTGACCAGAGAATGGATGTACCACTCTGTTATGACTTGAATCCTTTATTGTGAGGGGACATATCCTCTGAAGCAGCAGTGATAGTTTGTGCCACAAATGGACAGAATATATCTCTAAATTCTGTGTGCTGACCTTTTTCATCTCCCCTCAACACCTCTTGTACCTTTTTTTGTTTGTTTGTTTTTGGTCTTTTGACATGGATTCACACTATTTATGTTTCCTCTTTCCAAGCCTGAGTCACTGAAATTCACTGAAACCATTATATGATTGGAAATATTCTACTTTTCATTGCAAAGTGGACTATTTCTTTGGAGCTTCTCTCTCAGTTTCCCCATGGGCATCTTTAGGGCTATCATAGGGACAACAGAGTCTTCGAAGGAGAAAGTCCTGTCACATGAAGCCCTGCAGTATAGTCCAGGCAAGACCAGACTGTTCACCTCCCTAGACTCACGGTGAAATAGTCAAGTTTTTATAGAGTTTAACTCAAGAGCCATTATAGTGTTATGAATACTATTTTAAATAGGGTCTTATTAATGTGGAATTTCCCTATAGTTGGGACTATTGCTCTCATGTTTCTCTTGACACAGAGCAAAAGTGATTTAAAGCTTTATGGTAGCTATGCTTTTAATTATCCTGTTTGATGCTGACAAAAATATGCTGAGTGAGTGATTAGCTTTCTTAGACTGGGTTACTTGGTTGGAGACATTTGGATTGGCAGTCCCCTTCAACAACCAGGGTCATGGACTGCAATTCATGAGGTTCCTGTGGCTTTTGTCCATATTTATTCTTTAATTCTTGTACTCTATTTTAAGGAATATTCTTCACCAGAAGTCTTTGACAATTTCCCCTTCCTGTCTTGTGGGGCAAAATTAGTAGCATATCTATTCCTGAACACTTCTTATGTCTATATAAATGCCATGGGCTTTGTAGTTACAATCTGGCACCTTGGAACATTATCTTTCAAGAGAAATGTATTCACTTTCTGAAAACAAAAGGCCAATTTCTAGAGCTGGAATAGGTTTAAGCTCTTAGGTGCTGATAGTTTACATGTGAGATAGGCTATTAACAAAGCACTCTTGAATTACTCCTACAATAGAGAAAACCAGGTTCTTTTTTGTGTGTGTGGGGGGGAACTACCAGTGTATACCCATTAGAAATACGTTTTAAATAATAAAATGAATGAACCCAAGTCATGTAAACCTAGAATTAAGAAGAGATTATTTCCTTAGAAATATTATACTTTTATTAAAGTCAATTAAAACTTTAACATTCATTTTACATTTAACTTTTAGAAAATTGTCTCTCTTCATATGATAAATGAGGTTGGGGGAGAAGTAACATTGCAAGTAGAAATTTTTTATTATAGCTAAAACTCTTCGTGTTGCACTGAATAAATATCAAGTGAATAATTGAATGAACTTTGGACTTTATGAATTCTCATTTTACCTTCCAATTTGCTACGTAATTCTTCCAGGTCTGGGACCTACAAAGAATTGAAGGGCTTACCCTTTTGTCATCATTCAGAGTTCGTATACAACAATAAAATGGTAGAAAGCCAAGACAGAGCATTGCACCCTGATAATTTGTCTCAATCTATCATGGCATCTATTCATTAATCAAAAATTTTTAGGGGTAATTTCTCAACTAGCCAAAATAATTATGGCCCATTATTATTAAGGGCAAAGCCATCTTTTCTTGTAATACATATTTACTAGGATCTCTGTATTCAGAAGAACTATACTAGAACTCCAAGATACAAAAAATAGAGAGAGCTTCAGCTCTCCACAATTGAATGTCAAACGCATTTAATTAAAAATGTTAAAATTCAACAGGATTGCCAGGTGTGGTGGCACATGCCTGTAACCCCAGCAAATCGGGAGGCTGAGGTAGGAGGATTGCGAGTTCAAAGACAGCCTCAGCAAAAGCAAGCTGCTAACCCACTCAGCGAGACCCTGTCTGTAAATAAAATACAAAATAGGACTGGGGATGTGGCTCAGTGGTCAAGTGCCCTTGAGTTCAAACTCCAGTACCGCCCCTCCAAAAAAAAAAAAAAATTCAACAGGATTAATATTTTAGAAATTATATGAATAGATTGTATAGTGTAGAATAACAGTAGAAATACAGGGATCTGTGAAACAAATGGATGTTAAACACAAATATGCATGTGACATCACAGAAGAGAAGAATGCAATAAAAAAATCTGTAAAATATAGATTTATCAAAGAGATGGGACATTGATGAAAATTCTAAAACATCACTTTGATCTTAGCATAAATAACGTAACAGGAGTGGAAGGAAGATATAAAGGAAGATTTTGAGCACAGAAAAGAGTTCAACTAAGAATTAGAAAGTTCAGGTAAAAAAAAAAGTTTAACAATTCTGAGCTACTTAACAGGGAGGAAAAATTGCCAAAGTCTTCCAGTAAAGAATATTCATTAAAATTAAATTAGTACCTCAAAAGAGAGCTTTATCAGATTATTATTCTGCAAATAAGTAAGAGGTGTACTAGCTAAAGAACACTGTAATTAGCTTGAGAATAAAGCTGACACACAGATAATGTCAGAGTTGAGAATTTCAAACTTTTTCAAATAAATAAATCTGGGATTCTTATAAGGAACATTCATGATCTCATTAGAAATATGGAGCTATAAAGGCCAACAAATTCCCTGAATTGTTTAAGCTAGTGATGTGTCAAATAAGTTCAAAATTATTTGATGGACTGCTTTTAATATTAGAATAGCAGCTTTAAACATTTACAAAACTATATAAAATTAAACAGCTTTAACTTAAAATTTAGAATCAGTACTTCAAAATTATGAAACAAATCTGTTGCATAGAAATATATCAAATCAAAACCATGTTGCAAAACAAAACATACTCAATGAATTCATTATTGTGAACAAAATAACATTTAAATATAAAAAGATTTAAATATATTTTAAATGTTCTAAATTACAAGTGAATATGTAAGGACACTACAGAAAAAGGAACACCACTAGGTTTTGATATGTCACCCCTTAAAAAAATGATTCAATACATGTATTTATAAAATACACATGCAGTTAAAATATTTTCAAAGGGACTAATAAAAATAATCCGGGATTTTGATGACTTACTTACTCTAGTAAGATAGAACTTAATAATAGAAGTAGCAATTATAATACTTCCACTTGGTATTACATAGAGAAAAAAGAGAGCTAAAGAGCTTAATGTAGTGACTAATTTAAAAAATCAATGTAAAGAAAGACAGCCCACAGTCAAACTCAATATCAAAGGAAAATAAGGACAAATATCAAAGGAAATAATCCTAACGTAGCCACACAAATTCATAATATTCTGCTATTCACATCTGCTTGTGGAGGAATTATGAAGTCAGAATTAATACAGACAAAACAGTATTTTCTCCAGTTGGAGATACTGCTTCAATGAATGAAAAATAGTGAATGACTCATGAAATGATATGGTTGGATTTTACTAGGTAACTATTATTGTAGAATAGTCAATTATTATGAATACCAGCTCCTCTTAAACTTAATTGCTTATTATATACAGAGAGTAAATTTTTACTTAAACAGATATAAAAATTTGAATTATTTTAAGTTACCTATTTTTATAGTATACTTAGAACAAATTTTAGTATACAGATTAGAGTAGAAGCCTGGTGATTTCTCAAATATGAAGAGTTGAACATATCTTAAATGATCATAATATATCATAAACTATCCTAAATGCTCTAGATATACTAACCCATTTTATTTTTACAGTTATGTAGACTAGACACTTCCGATATCCCTCTCCTACACATTTGTTTGTTTTGTTTGTATGAGCAAGCAAAGGCACACAGGCTATGCTTCACAGGTAGTTACCAGGTAAAGAGACCAAGAGGGAAAGACCACATATTAGCTTCTCCAACACTTAGTGACTGGACAGAAGAGAAGAACCCAGAGGAGAAAGCTGATAGGGATACCCAAGGCATGCACGGTAAGGAGGATTTTCCAGAATGAGGAAGAGTGGAATTCATTCCAGTGTCATTCAGGAATAGGTGTAGGGACCATCAACAACCTTGAAGGAATCCGTTTTGCTGATGTGAAAGTGATGTTGAGAAAATTAAAGTCTGATAGCATTAGGTGGAGATAGTGAGCTGGGTTTTTTGCGATAAAATTTGAAGGACAATACAAAGCGGGGAAATAATTGCAGAGACTATGCTGTTATTGAATACCTCTATCACTATTTTTATCATCACCTCCACCACCACCATAATTGTTTCCTGGTCTGAAGCTCTCAATGTTCTTGTGTTTGTTTGTTTGGTATCTACCCATTTGTTAGATTTGTTCTTCTATAATGAAGTTTCTTAATGAATATCTATCTGAAGTGGAATCCCCAGAATAGACACCTACCTCACCTAGTACAGGTGGAAATACTGCTTTTCTTCAGTTTTTTTTTTTTTCCCAGTCTGTTTGTGAGTGCAATGGCAGTTCTTTGGAACTTATTGGGACCATTCCCTTCTCCCTGAAGAGACAGCTAGAAATATGCTGATCACATACAGGCTATTACTTAAATGGAAAGAGGTTTTCTTCAGGAATTAATCAGATGTTGGGCCCAGCAAAGAAAATTTACACAGCAGCAGCAGTTCTACTTTCTTTTAAAGAGGAGGGAGAATTGAGTAGATTAGGGTGAAAAATGGATCCCTGATACTAAAAATTTGGTGAGAGAGAACACATAAAGAACAAATTATTTTTTACAAGAAACTCTTGAATGGAAAATTGTCCTAACAAATGGGTATTCAGTCTCCACTTTATCACTGCAGAAGATCAACACATAGGACACAGGCTATTTAAAAACGGGTTTGTTCAAAGTACAATCATATGTTGTCAAGTACTTTTTAATGCAAGATAAAAGGTGAAGCTGTGAGCAGCATGTTAATTTCAATAGAAAAAAAAATCTTTGTCTTACCAAGGTCAAATGAAACCTAAAATATATTATAGCAAGTGATAATTTACCAGTGACAGCATCGCTATAAGGCATGTAATACAAGTTGATAGCATGGAATTGTTGGCTATGTTCTTTGATTAAATAGCCAGGGCTTCATTTCTTTTTGAAAAATGCAGAACAATGTGGTTCTTGTCAGCCACAGAACATGATGTTCTGGGACATTTTGTGTGATTTATGCAATTTATATTAGGCACAACTCTTATAGCATCAAGCCCTTGCCACCAGAGTGTAAAACTAAAGTATTATTTCAGTGGGGATAGGAGAGAACACTTTAAAGGATTCATTAATGTGACAATCCAAATAACTTTCATGGCTTTCCATATTCATATTAATCTAATTCAGAATGCTGCTGTTAAATTAACATTTATTTTTTATGACATTGCGACCACTTGTAATAGACAACTAAACACTAAACTCATCCTTAATGTGCAAAGCACACATGCTATTTTCTCAAAATAGATATTATTATGCTTTTGCTGACAAGAGCACATATTGCAAGTCACAAATAAGAATATTGCTCTCAATGGTATAATATAATCTTCCGTTTCATCATTTTTATTTTAAAAACAGCGTTACTGAATTATTTCACATTATCTTGCCACAGCAAGATGGAAAATAATATGAGCAAAAGATTTTTAAATTTATGTTGGTGATTAAATGTAGAGAAACAATCCACCATAGGGCTATATCAAAAATTTCACTTGTTTATTATGGAGAGGAATCTAGCAAACAGGAATAATGTATGGTTACAAATATTTGGATAACAAATCACTGAACCATGGTTGGTGACTCCCTAAGTGTTTTTCCATTGGGAGCATCAGGGTTATCTGGAATAAACAATGTATATGATAATCACTTGCCAGTTGCTAATAATTTACTCTGTCTTCTACTTCTATAGGAAACTAATCTCTGACAAGAATACCTAACACAGAATGCCTGGAATTGTTCTCAGTTATCAATTGATATTATGTTAGTCCACTTTTGGACTTTGTCACAAAATACCTGAAAAAATCAACTTGAAATAAGAAAGATTTATTTTGGTTCAAGGTTTCAGTTCATGACCACTTGGCATCAATCCCTTTAGACCTTTGGGGATGCAGAATATCATGATAGGAGGACATGGTAGAACAGAGCCGGTGATCTCATAGTGTCTGGGAGGCAGAGAAAGAGAGAGAGTGAGGAGGGTGCTGGGGACAAGATATATCCTTCTAGGGCATGCCTCCAGTGACTCGCTTCCTCCTACTAGGCCCCATTCCCTACAGTTTTGCATTCCTTTATAATTCATCCAATTATGAACCCAGGTATAGATTGAGTCATTGATGAAATCAGAACCCTCATTATCCAGTCACTTCCCAGAAGCCCTGGCTCTAAACATGGCTGAACTGAAGACCAAAGCCTTCAACACATGAACCTGTGGAGGACATTCCAGATCAAAATTTTAACAGCTACTTTATCATATTTTCACAAATTCAGTCACTTAAAACTATTCTAATTTATCATCTTAAGGTTCTAAAGGTCAGAAGTCCATAATGGATCTTACAGTGCTCAGGGCTAAACTCAAGGTCTCCTAGACGTGCATTCATTTTGTGTTTCTTATATTCTGTTTTAGAAGAGACCACATTTCTTGGGTCATGTCATCTCCAGGGATTTGCATCACTCAAAAATATTATGTAATATATAATATATGTATTATAAAGTGTGCACTATATTTTTAATAAAAGAATATCAGACTGCAGACTACAGCATTTATGCCAGCTTGTTGAACACAGGGACCTTGACTGGCTTTTTGCTGCTCCTATGCAGCATTGCTCTTTGCAGGGTCACTTCCAAGTCTCTGACTTGTCTTTTAAACCACTAACATTGGTTTTCTTTTTTACAGAACTGACTAGCTCAAATTGAAAATTTAGAAAAGATGAATTGAGGAAAGACATGTAAATGAAATATGTTTAAATTTGACAGGGGTTCAGCACACAAAAAAGTGAGTGATGGTTTAGCATTTTATAGGACCATATTTGAAAATACAAAACCAATTTCTTCTCGCACCCTATTCCCTGTGTTAAATTGGATTGTCCAATCACATTGTCAATCCTTTTTAATATGTGTGTGTCCTTCATTCCTTTCCTTCTTTCTCTAACTTGTTGTTGCAAGTTTCTTCATTGGTTTCTTGGTATTCAACTTCATCTTTATTCTCTATATGGAAAAAAAATAAATCTTTCTAAATAACCACTTCAAGATTCCGTTCATATTATTGAGTACATTTCTCAAATGAGTGAATGATGTTATATTGTCATGTGCCTTGGATCTTAATTGGTTCAATACATATTTTAGCAAAGCAAAGAATTAAGGCTGATATAAAATTTGAATTTTCTATTAGTCACAATGTTAATTCCCACAAATAACATATCACCTGCTTATAGTTTGAATGATCTTCATGTTTTATCTTCATATTTTATATATACAGTAGAAAATAACAATTTTTTTCTGCTAACAAAAACTGGTTTTGTTGTTTTAGTGTAAATAATTTATCCTTAAAACATTTGTGAATTATTTGATTTTCTTTTCATTTTACAGTTAATTTTGTATTAAAATATATATTCAAAAACATTATTTTATCTACTAAAAAAAGTATAGTTTTTGTTCTAATGTATTTCAATGAGAAAGCAATAAACTGTACTATTTACATTACTAATGTATATTATTTGCCTTTATTTTTATTTATTTTTGGGGTACCAAGGATTGAACTCAGGGGCATTCGACAACTGAGCCACATCCCCAGCCCCATTTTATATTTTATTTAGAGACAGTCTCACTGATTTGGTTAGCAGCCTACTTTTGCTGAGGCTGGCTTTGAACTTACGATCCTTGTGCCTTAGCCTCCTGATCCACTGGGATCCCAGGCATGAACCACCACGCCCCGCAATTGTTTGCCTTTAAAATTAACCTAAATTAGAAATAAAATTACAAAATGCTTAAAAATATAACTATTTTTAGATGAAAAAAGATTTTTTGTTTCAGTCATAAAGCTATTCCTGTTTTAGTGTAATGTGTAAAATAGTCTTATATAATAAAAGCTTGGAAAGAACTGCCCAAGATAAAAAGTTTAAATTCCCTGAAGACAGCATTTCTAATGGTTCTATATTACACAATTATCTTACAGTTTTTCCCTCTCTTACAATCCCTGTGTACCTGCTGAAAACAGCATTTCATGAACCTTTTTGAAATTATCTTTTATGTTGATTTAGGCATTAACTTTCTTTGCATTACTATAAGAGCAAAGAAAACACCCTAAACTAATTGGTCTTTGAATATTGCAGCCACATAAAAATGCTTTTTACTTTCACTAATTCTACCACTCACTTTGTATACATCACATACAATATTATAATGTTCATCAATAGATAGAATCATGTTTCTCAAAGAACTATTTATGATAAACTTCAGAAAACCCAATACTAGATCTAAAACTTATTTGATTTCTATGCAATAAAATTTATTGATGGCTAAAAATAAATAAAACTTTATTAAGTCAAGTCTATAGTAAGTTTTTATATTTATATTCTTATTTAACTTAAAAAGAAACTTTATAGAATCAATATCAATATCCCTACAGCTATAAAAACTAATAACAATCATTTTAAAGATAACTCTTTAAAGTAATACCAAGAGGAGAGGACTCTAATTCTAATCCCATGCTCCCTCTACTAAAATTTATAGCCTTTGGATTGAAAATAGTCTTTGACACAATATGATAAAATATTCAAATTTTAATCTCTTAAGTTTCTCAATGGCTAAGTGCACACATTTTAAATTTAAAAAGCCCCACAAATCTGTTAACTTTTTTTCCTACTTCCTGGTACTCTATGTGAGAGGCTTAATTTCTTGTTTCAGTCTGGAAATTTATTTTTTTTTATGTAGAAGGAAAAAACAATCTACAACACAAAATATCTCTTATTTGGTTTCCATGGAAATATGACTTTCGTTTTTAATCTTATTATTTTAAATCAGAATTTAAACATCTTTCTTTGGACTTCAGTTATTCAGTACTTTAAAACAAATGTGTTTAACAAATATTTGTTAAGCTTTGATTAAAGGAATCAGTGATTTTCTAGTATTTGTATATGTTTATTATGATAGATACATATGTGTAGATATATTCATTAGATCTACATTAAAAATTAAAATTCATTAAAATCCAAATGTTATTTGTCACCAAAACTGTTGAAAATGAAGTTTTTATTTGGATTATGTATATAACAGACACAGTAATTCTATTTTTTTAGAGCATTTGAAGCTGCAATTTATTAAATATATAAAAGTTGCTGGTTAAAGAACCAAACTTAATTCAAAATTCCATATATAAAATTTGGAAAAACATTACCTAAAATTAGTAATTATTTTTAAAATAATAAAATCAAAGTGATGCCAAATGAGAACATAATAAATACAATAATTTCCATCTTTTTCTCCCTTTGTAAAATAACTAGACAATGCTCTTATGCCAGAAACAAACTGGGAAAGGAGTCCTGTGTTTTTGTGTATATTTGTACTCTCAAAGGTACTCCAACTTAAATTAGGCAGACTCTACCAGTTTATAATGATGAGAAACAGAGATAGGAGAACAAGACAGAATTTAAAAATCCACAAATGTCCCTGTTAGTCTTTAATCTCCTGACTCTTTTATATTCTTTGTCAATATATATCCATATTGAAGAATCCCCCATGCTCAGAGATTTTGGTGGTTCTAGTTAATCAGGTTCCTCAGGGATGACTTCTCTCCTTCTGTTTGACTGATATAAGAGATGAGTCTTTAACACCATCTGGTTCTCAACCTATCAATTCTGGCAGTGTTCTTACTGAATACATACCAGTAACAGTCTGGTAACATGGGCCAGTTACAGAGGATCAGAGGATGCTCTCCATCTGGACACTATTTTCAAGGGTTGAAGGACCATTCCCTCTTTCTTTTATATGTATTCAGATTATGTTAATTAGCATAAATCCTACTATAGGCCATCTGGAAGCCATTAGAGAAGCATGGCTCAGTCCAAGTTGAAAGGCCAAAGAACCAAGGAAACTGATAATGTAACTCTCTGTCCAATGTTGAAAGCCCACGAATTCTGAAAGTCTGATGAAATAAGTCTCAGAGTCCAATGGTTGAAGAACCTGGAGTTCTGCTCTATGATGGCAGGAAAAGAGCACCCTATCCTAGTGGGGAGAAGATTTGGGGAATTTGCCCTTCTTTTGTCTTGTTCTCCACTCAGACTTTTAGCTGATTGGATGCTACCTGCTTACATTGAGGATGGATCTCCCTCTATCAGTACAGACTGCCAGACTGCCTGGCTCACATGAAGTCTCATCCAAAAATAACTCTTGAAGTCACACCCAGAAACAAAATACCTCTTCAGGCATCCCTTAAGCTAGTCATCTAAAATTGACATCTAAAACTAACTTTTGCACTATCCTGATAAAGGTTTGCTTTCCTTTAGGGTTTATGCTAGGCAGCATCTAGCTGCAGAGTAACGCACAGCATTAGCCAGGCAAAACACTTGGATGTACCTTATGGTTCTCATTAATCTTACAGTCATGGAACATTCTTATAGTGTACTACACTCCATGCCCTGACCCTGAAGGGTTCAGGGAATTAAGAAACTGCCCAAGCTTAAAAGTTTATTCTATGGTAAGTCACTACTCAGTGTGATATCAAGAAACAGGATCTTTTGCAGTAGGATAAGGAAGAGTTGCAACATGATAAATGCCATGAGGAATAAAAAAGGCAATAGAGTGTAAAATGTCCTGGAGGCCATGTGAGTCCAACCAGAAGATCAAAAAAAGGTAGAGGGATTTCTTGGATATGAATGATATAGCAATTATACTACTCTGGGTTTTCTTAAGGTCATAGATAATATGAGTTATCTGTTAAATGTCGTCTACCTGTAAATAAATAGCAGGAGGTATCCTCCCTCAGAGCAGATGTTAAGGAACAGAGAAAAAACAGTACTTCAGACAAGTTCCTCTGGTCTCAGATTTTATGCTGCTTCTGCTGAACTCACTGCACAAGATTTTGAGTCTTACAGAATTTTAAAAGCAGAAGGAAACTTATAAATTTTACTCATACAAATTGTTTACATACACTCATGTATGCCAAGGGGAATGTTCAGTGCCTTGCAGCTAGTGGAGCCAGCCTCCATTAACCTGATTGCACCAGAAGCTTTTATAAATATTTTACTTATTACTCTCATTTCTGTTTTCTAAAATTTTACCCAGATATATTATCAGGAAATATTAGCATCTAAATGTGAGTAGAGATGGTGATTAAACTCCTAAAGATTAAACACATATTTGTGCTTCTATATCCCTGTGGCACACTACTAATAAAAAAGAATATGGAGAGATATGCTGCCTTGAATGTAAGTTAAAGACATTGAGTGGCAGTTACAAATAAAGCTAGTGATAACTAACATTGTAATATGAAAGAATATGTCTGTAAGTTTGGATTCTGAATCACTCGGTGGGGCCAAATATCAAATTTCATAACTATTATCATTTAGATATTAGGTGTCCCCCAAGATCTGATATGTGAGATAACACAAGAATTTTCAGAGGTGAAATGATTAGGTTATGAGATGCGTGAGCTAATCAGTGGATTAATCCTCTGATATACATTAACTGGGGGGGGTAACTGTGGGTAGGATGTGGCTGGAGGAAATAGGTCAGTGGGGGTGGGCTTTTGGGGTATACCTTTTGTTCCACATGTGTGGAGCTCTCTCCGTGCTTCTGGGTTGCCAGATCCTGAGTCTTTTCTCCATTTCCCCTTGTGAGGATGGCCTTAGGCCTGAGCCTAAGCAACTCCATTCTAAAGACTCCAGTTTGAAACCTGAAGTCTCACCAGGCACATCCAACAGATCAATTTTATGGCCTCAAACAAGTTACTTCCCCTCACCCTGATAAACAGAATGAAGCCTCTGGCAGGCTGTCCCCTCCTGATAAGAGGAAAATGGAGAAGATCAGGGTGGAGACCACCAGACCAGATGTTCCTAAACCCAGGGTAATTGATGTCATGGAGAAATCTGGTGGTAGCTGATAAGGATTCCAAGGGGGGGGGTCAGAAGCCCCCAAACTTAGTATAAATAATAGAGCTGATGAACAGGGATTCAGCCAGCCGAAACAAGGATGCACTCAAGCTGGAGAACCTGACGAGGACCTAGACTGCCATCCCATCACTTGTCATTGTTTCCTGATCCTCTGCATGATCCTCACCACTCTCAAACTCTACAGCCTCCTCTGGACCTTGATGAGAGCCGCAGCTTCTCTGTCGGACCCTCTCCTCAACCAGTCGTCCACTCCATGCCAGGAAAAGCCTGCCTTGGTTCCTGACCTGATCAGCGCGGTCTGAGTGATTGTGCATCTGCTGGACATAAAGCCTAAGGCTTAAGACTTTGGAATGTAGCAAGCAGAGCGATTGTCTGTCATTAGCTGTTGTGATTAAGTGTGTTTGCAGTGCTGAGAATTAATCTAGAATTGTTTGCTGTGAATTAATTAATCTAGAATTGTTTGCTGTGAATTATGTCTATTGCAGTGCCTAACCTTAAGGATTGTTGTTTTCTTATTAAGAACCTATAGAGTGAAATTGTATTGAGTAATTTGAGTGAATAAAGCATTGAAAGGGGCAAAAGACGATGAACATTCTTTATTTCTCTCCTTAACTGCAATTTTTCCCCCTTGAGACATCCCCCTTCCACCATGATATTCTGCTCCCCCTAAGGCCAGAGCTAAGGAATCATCCAATCTCTGAATCTCTGAAAACCATGAGCTGATAAACTTTTAATCCTCTGTTGTTCTTGTTAGGTCATTTGTTCACAGCAATGAAAAAAGCTGACTAAAGCAATTTCCACCTTCCACTGTAAAAATGCATGT
This sequence comes from Spermophilus citellus, assembly GCF_964194105.1. Taxonomy (NCBI): domain Eukaryota; kingdom Metazoa; phylum Chordata; class Mammalia; order Rodentia; family Sciuridae; genus Spermophilus; species Spermophilus citellus. The sequence continues at coordinate 81,078,244 of NC_138182.1, read as the reverse complement.
TCCCTGTAGTATAAAATACACGTTTTCCCCTTGTCCTCAAAGTACTATTAAAAGGTTTACTTCTCACAGAGCCACGGTGCTAGGTGTGCAAGGTGTTGAGAGACTGCAACAAATCATTTGGAGCAGCCACAACAAACTCTCTGCCAGAACTGGGTCAACTGTGCCTCCCATTTTACTTTCCACAGACTATAAAATCTCTATTCTGGCAGCTCAAAATTAAAATGTCCCTTGATTTTTACCCTTCATTCTTTATATAGGCCTAAAAGGGTAACAAGAGTTCACTATAATCTGTCAGAATTAATTTCATCTTCTAAATTCAGGGAACATATAGGTCACACAGATTTTATTTAAAAGGAATTAAAACTTGGGAATTTAGTTATTAGGGAAGAAAGATGGAGACAGAGAAACATTATATTATCACCAATTCAATAAATTCAGAAAGAGACATAAGGAAACTGCATTTATAAAAGAAATACAGAAATCAATAAGAGAAAAAATATGAGTTCAGAAGTTTTTGATCTTTAAAACATAATCACTGAATTTTAGAAATACCACAGAACCATGGGGCAAACAATTTAATATGAAAAATCTGAAGAGTTAATTAGAAAATATCAAGGATATTACAGAAGTCAGTACAAATGTGCATAGCTCTATGACCCCTAAAAATGATCTGAGACATGTCTTATTAATCATACATGTATTATTTAGCAATTAGAACAGTGAAAAAAATACTGAACATATCAATGAAAGATAAAAACCACGGTTTCTTGAAACTAAATACCAATAAAACAAATAAGTAAATAAACAAAAGCTATGTATGCGGAAGTATAACTTACTGAGAAGAAAAAAATATGTGTAATTGAAAGTAAAAATTTACAAGTGTATCTTGTAAATATTGTTGCAGAAGAAATGAAAAATAATGATAAGACACTATTTATTTTTTGTTTTTTTTTTAAGAGAGAGTGACAGATAATTTTTTTAATATTTATTTTTTAGGCGCACACAACATCTTTGTATGTGGTGCTGAGGATTGAACCCGGGCCCCACGCATGCCAGGTGAGCGTGCTACCACTTGAACCACATCCCCAGCCCACCATTTATTTCTTCAATTGTAAGAAGTATCTGAAATATCTGAAAAGTAATGATTATAGTAGCCAATAACTATTGAGTATTTTGTAATGTGCCAGGAAGTATTCCAATCAAAAATTTTTACCTATGAATATGTGTGTGTGTGTGTGTGTGTGTGTGTGTGTGTGTGCGCGCGCGCGCGCGCGCACATGTGTTTGCAGTACTAGGGATTAAATCAAGTGCTTTACTACAGAGGTATGTCCCCAGTCCTTTTTGTTTTTCCTTTTGAAACAGGGTCTCCACTGGCCTAGAACTTGCAGTTCTTGTTCTCAGCTTCTCAAGTAACTGGAATTACAAGCATAAGCCATGGCTCCTGGCTTATATTCTTTAATATTTAAAAATGTCTTATGAAAAATAGAATAAAATTTTGGTTAAGATGAAGGAAGGACTTTGAGTCAGACTGTTTAGATTCAGATTCTGCCTCTGACACTAACAGGTTGTTCAACATTTTGTAAGTTATCCAAACTTTCTATATCTGTTTCCTCTTCCACATTTCTTATAAGAATATTATGAAGAATAAATACATTAGCATGTGATAAATTACTCTGAACTGGAAACAATATATAATAGGCTCTATAAAAATGCTAACTAGTTATTATAATACTAGTATTTTCTCCATTTTGCAGTTGAAGAGACTAAATTACAAGGTGTATAAGTTAAGGAACCTACCCACATTTACATAGCGAGGGTATGGTGAGTACACTGAATTTACATTTTTAGATTCTGAAAGAAAAATGCATAGAAAAGGACAAGAAACCACATACCTTTTCTAAATTTAAGTATCTGTAACGGAGAAGGGCTGCAAATGAAGACAGGAATAAGATACATACCAGCATGCAAAAAGGAGTAGCTTCCTTCCTTAGTAACACGAACAAAGTTTTGAGTTTACAGCAAACAGACCAGAGGAATAAGAGAAGTGACTCTAAACAGAAAGATTGAGTGGTGTTCTTGTTCTATTTGTGTGTGTGTGTGTGTGTGTGTGTGTGTGTGTGTGTTTCCTCTAATCTGTTCAGCACATGGTTGTTGGAGCTCTTTCTTTGCTTTCACAAATATGGGAAACAGTGCAACCTTGCTTCAGTACAATTGGTCAAATCTCTCATCTGAACAACCTTCAGTTATGTTATATATGGTGATATGGCCTGCAAATAATTGGCAACATTGCCTTTGTTCTAACCAAACTGATATCATGGTGGCTCAAATCAAGTTTGACAACAAACCATGAACTGAATGACAAATGTCCCTTCAGTTTATAATATATAAATGAATGAGGGTTGTTTTGGCTTATAAGTTGCTTCCATAATTGCAGGCAATAATATCTGGAATGTCTTTACCAGAAGATGTTTAAAAATCGTGGAAATTTTGCTTTTCTATTGGGATGAACAACATTTAGATTTCTAAATTTCAAATGTGATTGTCTTTGATTATTTGAGCCATAAATTGTTTTTTAAACTATTTTACAAAGGAAAAAAATATCTGCATTATCATTGCTATAATATCACTCAAAATATCAGTTAGGTAAACTAATTTTTAAAAATTATGTTATGTTTGGCAGTCAAACAAGCAATTACTATTCTTGACATTTTGTTGACAATTGATGTCATTAAGAATAGTTTCAAGTATAGAATTGTAATATTCTGTCACATTTGGAAGTTTTTTGAAATTTAATGGAAACGAAGCATTTCAAAAAATGTTCTAAGTTTCTATTGTGGCTATCTAGTTTAAAAATAACGAGTTACTAATCTTTTTGAACCAATGGGAAATACTTTGTGTTAACATCATTCCTTTATACTAACATTCTGGGTACTGTAACTTATTTCTCCATTCAATGCTGTATAATTGAAGGAGACATGGATATTTCCTAAGTCAAGAAAATATTCTCCTTTTCCTTCAAGAAATCTTATTACAGCTAAATGAATGACACTATATGAGCTATGTAATCTATCACTGTGTGCTAACAATGTATACAAAAATAAAGTGATGGTGTCAATCCAAAAGAAAAAATAATATTTCTGTGTAGGTAAATTAAATAAGACTTCAAGATTGTGTACATTTAATTTTGAATATTTCCTCTGAGCTTTAGTTCCAATTAAATTCAGCACTTCATATTGCTAGCTACATCCATCTTTCAGCCCACAGTGTCCCCTTGTTCCCTTTTGTACAGGATGACTTTTGAAGCTGCATCTTTGTGTGCATTTGCACCTTGAAATGGCAGTGGAGCTGTGAGAACATTTACAACTGAGTGAGGAACAATTAGCTCCTCCACTTCAATGATAAAGAGAAAAGAAACAGTTTGTTTAGTATTCAACATAGCACATTTTTTTTGAGGGGGTCACATATCCATTTACAAATTTCCATTCTTTATTGACACAAAAATAAATTGAAATCAGAGTAATGAATATCCAATCAATAGAATATTCTCATTTATAGTCTTCTAGTATCCTTCATTGCCCAAGGCTACCAGTTCTATAATATATATGTATGTATGTAAAATATATAAATTGATGAATTAAGTAGATATATATATTTGATTTACATATATATATATATATATATATATATATCTACTTAATTCATCAATTTATCAAGTAAGCTTTAAGTTTTATTTCAATACATAAAGTATGCTTTTCAATCAAAGTATTATGCCCATATCATTTTAAGGTAACATAAATGCCTGGTACATGAGCCAGGCCTTGGAGAGGTTTTTAACTAATAGAATGATTTACCTTTAATATAAATATTAACCTAAGAATAGTAAAACATACAGTTCAAAATTTTTCATAATCATAAAATGGATTTGTATCTTCATTACTCTGGGTAGGAAAGCGGAGCTTTTTTTTTAGGACAAGCCTGGCCTACATCATCAACCACTAATGAGAAATGAAGTTAGGCTATAAACCACAAGTTGCAAGGGACTTTTTTTATATGGAACACTAGTCATTTATTAGAACCATTAAAACTCTTTGGTGTTAGTGGAGATATTTTGATTCTGGAGAATAACTTTTAAGAATAGTTAACACGATACAAAACTGTGAGAATAAGATTAGAATAAAATGAACCTGACCTTTTGGGTCTGAAATAGATCTAGCTTTAATTTGTATATCCACTACTTATAACTATATATTTTGGGAAACTGCTCAAGCTCTCAAACCTCAGTTTGCTAATCTGTAAAATCAGATAAATGGTAAGCATATAGAATTGTTTAAATAGTACCAATTAAGACCTGGGCAGAAGGAACTCAGCTTTTATTCCACTCACTGGAAACATAATACACAAGATACCCACCTACCTATCTAGTTTTGGAAATGGGCAGAAAATAATTAATAATACACAAGATTCTTCACTCTTTATCTAGTGCTCTTCACAAGATAACTCATTATTTTGATAGGGCTTTGAATGACCTGAATCTAAGTATTACTTTATGTAACAACATGTTGGGTAAAAACATCTGTCTTAAGATATTTTAAGTATTAAATTCATGCAGTTCGTATGCTTATAAGCCTTTGAAACAGTTAATGCCACACAATATATACTGATACTGATAATGATTATGAGACTAAAATAATCATTACAATAATATTGCAATATTGACATGAGAGTGAGGTATTTCTGTTGAATTGTATATTTTATTTTTCTCTTCTATGTCAAGCCAGCTTCTTCAATTTTATGTAAAATCTTAAATAAACGTTGCAAAATGGAATAAGAAACTGAGAATATCATAACTTTGTTCATTACAATAAAATATTAATATTTACATTTCTGAAAAGTCTTGCTTTAATTTTCCCATTGACCTTTAGCTAGAACTTTCAGTAAACATATATATTTTTGTAATCTAAATTTAATAAATTGTGACCTTAACAGTTAGTTAAATAGAAAAACAAATTAAATTATTTTGGAAATTTTTATTATACTCACACAACATATCATCTTTGGAAAGAAAGAAGGTGAGAAGTTGGAGAGGAAATCTATTTTAATATGTGCAGGGAATAGTCTATATTAACTGATATTCAGAATATATGGAATGACTTAGTTATTTATAATATAACACATAAGCAGTGGTTGAGCTTAGAATTTCTGGAGTCTTGTTTTAATAATATACACTAACAGAAAGAAATACTTCCATTAAATTTAAAACTCAATTCTAATCTTTATTTAAATTAATATTTAATTTTACATTTAAGTATATACATATACGTTAATAGCTATGTTCATTCCTTTGACCCTTACCAATATTCATTTGTTAAAAGATGTCACATTAGCTGGGCGCAATGATGCACACCTATAATACCAATGGCTCAGGAGGCTGAGGCAGGAGGATCATGTGTTCAAAGCGAGCTTCTGCAACTTAACGAAGCCCTAAGCAACTGAGTGAGACCCTGTCTCTAAATAAAATATTTTAAAAAGGGCTAGGGGTGTTGCTAAGTGGTTAAGCACCCCCGGGTTCAATCCTTGTTACTGGAAAAAAAAAGTCACATTCTATCTTGCAATTTCAGTATTTTCATAAACTATATGTAAATTGTGTTCCTCCATTCACAGAAGAAAAATGGGTTTCATTTTCTAATGGAGAAATTCAGTGCCCCTACAGTGTTCCTTTCCTGTTTTAGATTTTCCCTTCTACAGCTTTGGCAAAATCCAAGTGTACAAAGAGAACGATATTTCAGATCATTACAGCTTCCTTTCAAATTGAAATGTTGCCCTACTTTCCTTCTGATCAGATCACTACTAGTTTATGTATCCGGTTAAAAGCTGAACAGCAAGTACAAGAATATACTGCATATTCTCTCTGTCTTCACCCTTGCAAGAAAACTATAATTTGCACAAGTTATACTATAAATTCTAACATCTAATTTCATTGAGTAGCTGAATGTATCAAGTGAAAATTTATTGCAACTATTTTCCAAGGGAATTCAATCTCAATATTGGAGAGCATTTCTGAAGCCAGACAATTGCAATATATTTAGTCTCTCAAGTTCATGGAACATAAGGAAGTTCTTGATGAATGATTTTTATTCTTTGGATTTTTTTGCCTACCAAAGTATCATGCAATACCTTATAAAATGTGCTCCAATTGTTGCAAATCTAATGGATTTAAAATATAAGTAAGTCTTCATTAATATTCACTAAGATATTTGATATTTAATCAAATGAAAAGATTTAATTAAATGTTTATAACTTTAAGAAACCAAGTGATTCCTTTTTAAACCTATCATCAGGATTTCCCACTTTTTTAAAAAAATATTTATTTTCTAGTTGTAGTTGGACACAATATCTTTATTTTGTTTATTTATTTTTATGTGGTGCTGAGGATTGAACCCAGGGCCTTGCACGTGCTAGGTGAGCGCTCTAGCACTGAGCCACCACCCCAGCCCAGGATTTCCCACTTCTTAAATGAAGTGATTTCAGTTTATTTTTAGCTTTCTAATGTTATGAATACAATATTTCAAAAAGTATATACTTCATAAAATAAATATGGAATGAAGAATATCATCATAAGAAATAATACATAATAAATGTAAGGGTTTCAAAAATATTAATAATTTATCTTAAGAAGACATAAAAAACCAAAATGCTAACATCAGAAAAAGGGCAGGATACCATAAAAGATATTTCTTGACAGTAATCTTACATAGAAATTTAAAATATATTAAAACAGGAATTCCTTTATTCCTTGGTAATTGCAAATTTAATTCACCATTGATGATTTCTTTCCTTTTTCTTTCTCTCCCTCACTCCCTCCCTCTCTCCTTCCTTCTCTTTCTTCTTCCTTTCTGAATACTTCTTTCTTTTCTCCCTCCCACCTTCCTTTTTAAAATTTGTCCTTTTTATTTTCTTTCCTTCTCTTCCTGCTTTCCTCTCTTCATTCCTTTATTTTTGCTTTCACAAGTGCCATAAATTCTATCTTGCTAGAACAAATTTTTATGTATTTTTATTTACACTCTTTACATAAAATGAGACTAAGTTTTTCAAATTGCTCCACATGTGGCAAAAATTGTTTCAAGAGTGTTAAACAATAAATCTTTTGAAAGTAATCACAGAAAAATCTTCTATACAACATAGTATATGTTAAAAAGAGACAATTTAAAACATTAATGAGAATGTGCTTCAAGTACTGGTAAAAATTGATGTTGCTTAAAACCACTACAAACTTCTTTCTATGCTGTATCTGTTGAAGGTAACTATATGAAAAGCTATTGCCCCAGTAATTCCACTAAGAAGTGTGTTCTCATCAAAATGCAAACATGTTCTTTGAAAGGCATGCGCAAGTATGTGCATAACAATACCACTTATAATAGTCAAAATAAAAAAAATAATCAAAACTCAACAGCATAGGTGAATAAATTACAGTGTATTCGTGCAGTGGAATACTCATCAACAACGAAAAAGAACAAAATATCTCTCAAACAAAAGCATGACATAATCTAACAAATACAATGTCAAGCAAAACAAGCTGGCATAGAAAAGCACGTACTGTACAATAATGATTTTTGCATAGTTTACATATAGCCCAAACAAATATCTAAATTAGAAATCACGTGGCAGAAATGGTAACTGGCATTTTCCCATTCTCCTTCTCTGGGATGCTATGAATTCTCCTAACAGTTTTATTCTCTACTTTTCTTCCAGTTTAAGTAACATAGATAATTAGATAAATGTATATTAAACATATATTAGATAAGTGTATACTATTAATTACATTTACACTGGAATTAATGAAAGCTTTGTAGGAATTTTTGCAAAGATATTATTTGGTAAGATTAGTAAACAATTTGAACTACAGATATGCTAATTTCATAAGAGAGTATGAAATGATATAAATATTAAGAATATGATATAAAATGGGCCAGGCATGGTAGTGCACAACTGTAATCCCAATGGCTCGGGAAGCTGAGGTAGGAGGATCTTGAGTTCAAAGCCATGCCCCTGAATTCAATCCCTGGTAGCCCTCACCCCTCCAAAAAAGGAAATGATAAAAATGGTACTTCTTCCATAGATTGAAATATATGTATCTGTGTGTTTGTGTGTGTGTGTGTGTGTGTGTGTGTGTGTGTATTTTTAACCATGTTCAGATATTTGGAGAATTCACTTTTGACCTGAAGACTAGAACATCTTCATAATTTCTGCTTACAATATTTTTACATTGATCTCAAACATTTTTGAGAAAGAAAATATTATATTTTATTTGGAATAAGAAAGCCTAAAATTCTGTTATTTAATCTTTTCATTTCTTATTCCAGCTGTATAAGTGAAATAGAATGCATTTCTTTTCAGTATCAAGATCACTTCTTTCCCTCTGAATTGTCTGATTTAATTAAATTCTACATTTAAAGGAATATTTTATCTAAGTGAAACATTATTTCCTTTGCTTTTTTCCAAAAACTCACAAATTAAAGCGCAATTTTTAAATACTTGGCTATTGTCATTTGGGGGAAAAAGATATTGTTACTAGTAAGCCATGAACTTCTCAGTTGACAGGCAAGTGTTGAACACTAGGAATACTAGTTAGATTGTTTGAAGCTTCTTTAAAGGAATTCTCAATATTTAAAATATTTTCATCTTAAAAAATAAGTTCTCTAGTGAGATTTGATCTTTATGTACAATTAATTACTAAAATGCATGCAGTGGTACTTTCTGGAACTCAATTAATGTATTAGCATTTTGCATTTGGTTCAGTACATTATTCTTTCCTAGAAAAATAATTAAATAGTATTATATCCCAAAGCAAAGTTTTGTTATTTTCATAACAGTTAAAAACTATCATTTCTTAAGTGTTTTCTAAAGTTGGGATAAATGCATATTTAAAAACTGTTTTTGAAATTGCATAGGAAAGGAAAATACAATTTGTAAACAAATTTTTCACAATTCTCCTCATTGCAGTGACAACAAATAACTTGTGCTCTAAGGATAAAAATATAGTTCTCCAAGTAAATTTTTCCTCAGGCACAGAGAAATGTGCTTTCAGAAAAGAATACTTAGAAAGTGACAGCATTATTTCATGCAAATGCATGGTATCACACAGTCAAGACAGTTAGAAGAACTCAAGTTATACTCTTAAAAGTCAAGGAAGAGATAAATATGTTCAATCAACACAAAATGAATCAGTTTCTTTATTAATATGAAATCATAATCTAAAGTATTTAAAATGTGAGTCAATGTTAAGGGACAAAAATATAAATGTACTAATCTAAAACTCATATTTGCACCTATATTCTCTATGAAGCACCCATACCTAGTTTTATTAATTAATGTAAATTGTTTAAAGTAAGTGATTTGTAAGAAGCTCAGGTAAAGTTTGATATGCTTATCATTCAAAAATACACTTTTATATATCTTAAGCAGAACTGGAAAGTTCATTTCCAAGCCAATCTTTCAGTGGCTTAAATCGAAATTAGTAAACCAAGAGTAATCTCCCCCACAGAGCTATCCAAGATAAAAAGAACTTTTTCTTGTACCTGTTGGTTATTTGTATGTCTTCTCTTGATAAATGTTTACTGAGGACTTTTGTTCATTTTTAATAGGAAAGTTTGTGTTTTGCTATTGGTTTGTATGATTTTTTTAATACTAACCTTGATTAGACATAAGTCAACCATGCCGCTCATAGAGCCAATTGTTTTATAGAAATGATTTAAGGATTCTTTTGATGGCAACACATCCTCAATTGGGCAGGTGAATTGTAGAACTCTGTTACTTACAGATCCAACGAATAGAAGGCTATCTGGCAGGCAAAGCCAAGGCCACAAGAGGTCTCACCAGGAGAAAAACTAGATCTTAGGGGGCAGTATATGTATGGCAAGGGGGTGGGATTAACCAGGTTGGTTTCCCAGCCTCCTTGTGAATGGGCTAATTTGAATATTTTCAGGCTCCAGGGTATTGAGGCTATTCCTAGTTATCTAGTACCTGTTTCTGAGGGTTAAACCTGGGGCTGTTTTTATAGGGGCCTGAAATATTAGAAATAGATAAGGGAAGTGGCTGTAGTATGGGCTCAGCTGCTCAAGAAGTGAATTGCAAAACAAGACAAAAAAAAAAAAATAGAAAAATGGGCTATAGTTGTGGCTTAGTGGTAAAGCGCTGGCCTAGTACCTGTGAGGAACTCACTGGATTTGATCCCCAGCACCACATACAATTAAATAAATAAAATACAGGCAATGTGTACATCTACAAATAAAAAATATTTTAAAAAAATAAAAATAAAAACAAGCAAACATCAACAACCAAAAAGAAGAGAACTGACTGTTCACTTTTAGGATCTGAAAACTGGGTCAATACAACATTTAAAAAGAAAAAAAAAAAACTGTATTATAGGTTAAGTTTAGTTGTAATTCCTGAATGAAATTTAAAGAAAAAATTACCAGTAGATATATAATATTAAACATAAATAAAATTAAACTAATGGGCATCAACTATGATTCCTAAATTACAAATGATGTTGTCTCATAACACATCCCATATTATGGAAAGGCAGAAGGAAGAAAGGTGATTTATTAATAAAAATAAGTTTGAATGAAAACTTTTTTTAAGACTATTTGGCTGTCAGTTATATCATTTTCATTAAAGTTAAACTTTTCTCCCTCCAGTAAGACTTTTTTGTTTCTCCACTTAAAATATATATATATTTTTTTGTCCCATAGTACCACCTCCCTCCGTTAGCAATCAAGGTTTTTACTGATTTATTTCTATATCCCAATACTTAGAATAATTCCTGGCAGGTTTGGTGAAAACATTGAATGAATGCATGTATATATGTCTTTTCTTTTAACCTACTTTATAGTATTTTACTTTAAAAAATCCATGAGCATAAATACTATGGCAAATGTGCATTTGAAATCATCTTTAATTTACTTGCTAGGAAAGATTAGTTAATACTGTACATATTCTAACAAGGAATTAACACTCCAAAGAAAGTTATTTTACGTTTCAAGTGTAGCTATTGGAATTTAACCCTGAGCATTTTTAATTAGTATGTCTGTGTTTTTCCATTAGTTTACTTGAGTGAAACTCAAGATATGTAGGTGGTTAGAAAGCCTATGTAGCACTCAGAATGGGCCAATAATTTTAGTTTAGTTCTAAAATCTATAGCTTTTGTTCTTTTGTTTTAAGGGAAAACTCCAACAACTGCCTATCTGCCAAGAAACATGTCCAGTCTTGCCTGCAGAATATTTTCACATCTATTTCAAAGTTAACCTTTCTTGCAGCATGCTAGCTAGTGCTAAAGGGCAGGGTGAAATTTACCCTGAGCTGTAGAAAGGATCTTTTTAGTTGTTTTTCATTGCCTGGTTTCTAATACCTATTTGTGCCGCTAGCATGATTCTATCTATGATTTGCCTTCATTGGAGAAGTTCTATGAAATAAAATTAATGTCTCTTGGGAGTTTGCCTGATATTAAAAAAAAAAAGAAAAACCCCTTTCAATTGGGTAATAAGTAAGTTGACTTTGAATACCCTGAAATGTCTAGCAGCAATTATCATGGTAAAAGTTACCAAGTTATAATAAACCTAAAGCACAGAGCAAATTAGTGTCTTAAATCTAATGATTTAGTAAAAGCATATTTTTATTTTCTTATTTAAATTGCCTTGTTTTATGAAAGGTGTGAAGAGAATAAGGAGAGTATCTCAAGTCTATTTTTAAAATATCCAAGATACTCTATGGCAGAAAAGTTAAAAAGGCATTTTGGAAGTAAAAGTTAACCTGATAAGGAAAGGAGACTGGATTGTTGGCATTCTATTAGCTTGAATTTTAAAACGAAAGAAATTATAACCAAAATTGTCATAGATAATCCTGTATTATTTTAATATATAATATAATTTCAAATACAATAAATATTCAATACAATTATGAAAATCGAGTTCATCAACTTCCTGGGTATGTGCCAGTGACAACTTTTCTGGATAGAGCCAGTACCTGAGAAAACTGAATATTCTAAGGAACAAAATTCAAAATATGAAATAAAACAAAATAGTGAAGGCTTCCCACTAAAAATGATAATAAAATAATAATAATCTCTAGGGGAAAAAAAGAAAGATTTGTTTTTTATTTACAGAGTAGTTATTAGAATAGTTCATATTAAAAATAATTCAATTTTTGTAAATAATTGATAGAGTGTGTGATTGAAGAAGAGGTAGGTTAGAATAATATTTAAGGATCTTGCTTAGACTAAGGGAAGCACATGTTCCAGAGTATGTAACTTGATATAGTCTCTGAACTCTGATTTCATCTTACATAAAAAAAGAATTACAATAGTCACTGTTTAAAAGTTTTATTATGATGATTCAACCTGCTAATATATTTGCCTGGTATTTACTAAGTACTTGATAAAACTTTTGCTAGTACATTAAAAAATAAGATAAAAACCCAGGAGTTTATATTGGAATATATTAAATGAGTCATGAACCTCATACAGATGGGTAAGCTCACGCCTTTTTCTTTGTCCTGGAGATGGGCATTTTGTAGTCCATGTAAAAGTGTTTATCTATGTCTGATAGCAACAACAAAGAAAAAGAATAGAAAAAATACTGAGTTAACGAAGGTATTTTTGACAAAGGCGTTGAAATCAAAAGGGGATTCCAAGGAGCATATAACCTTTTGGAACTAAAAGAGTATGGGGAAATATAACCCATACAACAATTCAGCAATGAAGAGCATCTCTAACTAAGGAGATTTATAGGATGGGATAATAGGGTATCAGTAGTACACTAAAGTGTTTATAGCACACAGAAGTAAAAACTTCTGATATGCCCTTGCACAGTAGGACAAATATAGATAACAATATAATGTTGGATATTTCAAAAAGCTAGAAAAAAAATCTTTAAAAAATGATTTGAATGTTTTCACTAGAAAGAAAATTGATAAATATTTTAGAAGAGAGATATGTTTAAGATGGTTTAAACTTTATCTATATATATGTATCAAGACATTATGGTATCCATGAATATATATCATTTTGTGTATTTACTAATTTATTTAAGTTCTACCTATGAATATACTATATTTACATTATACTTTATAATATATAATATATTTACATTACACTGATCATGTGATGTTTTAAAACATCACACTTCCATCAACTTATTCTATTAGATAATAAGTAAAAATTCCATGTTTTAAAAAGTAGATTTTTAAAACATTTTAGGACATGACTTTAGTCTCTTGGAAGAAATAAAACAAATTGGAATAATATATTTAAACTATTTTTCAAAGATTCTTGTTTTATATATTTTGTCATGTTTAAGCTAACTAAAAATTCAGCTGACTTATATGATCTTTCAAATATTTATTGAAAGCTCATTTAAATCTTTATAAAATTTTGACTACATGATATTTTTCTGACAATTTTTATTAATACAAGGAATTATAAATATAACATGTTATAACATTAAACCAAGGTATTCTAATGTGCTGGACACATATTTTAATTTTTAAAACAGTGTGAAATGCATTTAAAATAACTAGTAAGAATATGCTAATTGAAAATTACTTTAATGCTTACAAAAGCTTTGTGAAATAATCATTTGTAGCTTCAGGAACCCATGGTTGTGGTGGACTGAGATTCCATCGCTGCACTCTACCTCCAGACTGTTCTTAGCCACCCCACAATCTATTAGTGCCTCCCCAAGTTCTTCTTTCCATATACTGAATCTAACTACATGAGACTAATTCCACTAAAGAAATTAAGACACACAGAGCAGCAACAGTGTGGGATATAAGAGATGGGTGGTCTGCAGGGTTACTATATAAAACACTACACTCTTACACTTTCCCCTGTTATGACCCTTGAAAAGTAATGGCTTAGTTCAAATTAATGTGTGTGTGTGTGTGTGTGTGTGTGTGTGTGTGTGTGAGAAAAACTAATGAGGCTCCTTGTCTGTCTTTTAAAGCAAACTAAATTGAAATGAATTCTCCATTCTAAATAAATTGTAATGATATATGTCATAGAAAAAGAATTCTACCCTGCTAAAATCTCCAGGAAATTTAATGACTAAGTGGCAATGTGTGATTTACTCTATGTAACAATGTTAATTTAAATGTACATAACTAGGAAGTTACAAGATTATTGAAACTTTATGAAATATTATTAGTATGAGACCTCCATTTTAGCTGTTGAAGATTTCCTAAGTTTTCATAGGAGTGCTTCCTAGTAAGCTATAGAAATACCTGTGTAAGCCTTACTACATATGTGTGGAGGAAAATATAATATGAATATCAATTACCAATGTGATAATTCTACCCAGATTAGAATTTTTAGTCTTTATTCTGTTTATTCAACATGTTTAATTATGCTTTGATACTTTATTTACGGTCACTGTCACTGTTGTCTATACTTAATCATCTCATAAATGTTCCCAGAGCAATATTCAATCATGGAATCTGATATTCATCAGTGATAATCAGTTCTCATCCTGCACTAAACCCAAATACTATTTGTGAAAATATATTAAATCCAATTATTACTTAAGAAAGGGAAATTTACAGGAACATTGGTTAAATTTTATGAGTACTTTTCCTTTTATTAAGGAGCATATAATCAAAGTTAAAAGAAAAAAGAGATTGTCTCTCTTAAGTCAACGGGAATTGCTAGAAGTTTTGTTGTCCAGACACCAAAATTTTAGCAATTCTTCAACTTTAAAAAGTTTAGGATTTCCCATGAAATTTAACTTGAGATGTAAGATCTAGTTTAGTGGCTGGGGATTCATTCTTGGACAGTACCTTTGAATTTGTTCTGCCTTTTTGCTTTCAGAAATATGCTGAAGGTCTCTGGACTAGAATCTATTATAATTCCCACATATTTCCATGCCAGAACTGGAGAAATCACTACAGGGTAAGTTTGAGGACCCACTGGATTTACTATGAACAAAAATCTGCTTAACATCTGACCTCCAATAACCTGTCTTTAACTGGTAGTCTAATCTGAGTTTTGGGGCTCCTAGTTATTAGTGCCACTTATATAACATCAAATATGATAACACCCCAAAAGTCTGATTATTTCCCTTCTGCCATGCATAGCCACCCTGATAAATATCTGTAGGTGTCTTTGTGGAAGGCTAGAAAATTCTAACTGTAAAAAATTTTGACAATATGCTTTTTGAAGGAACTTCAATTCCTATTCATTGAAGGTATTCTGGGTCTCAAAAGTGACTCAAGTCTGGGAATTAACTGACGGCTGTGATACTCAATTTTTGTCACTCAAGTTAGACTTCTATTTGCCTAGAACTCTTCTTTATATGCAGTTAGTAAATTTCCCATCTACTTTGTTTCTAGAGACACTATGATCGACTAGACAATGCCATATGTCTTTTTGTATTAGACTATTCTGATAAGTATTTGATTCCTCTTTCCATCACAGTGACTATTACGGCTTGAATATAAGGTGGTGTCCCCCATAAGTTTTATGTTAGGTAATACAGTTATGTTCAGGTATGAAATGATTAGATTATGAGAGTTCTGACCTACTCAGTGGATTAATCTGTTTTATAGATTAATAATTTGAATGGATTACTGTATAGTAACTGCAGGCAAGTCAGGCAGGGCTGGAGGAAATGTGTCACTTCAGGCATGTTCCTGGGGATTACATTTTGTTCCTAGGTGCTTACACTCCCAGTTCCAGCCTGCACCCACTCCCTGGCTTCCGTGAGCTGAAAAGCTCTCCTTTGCCACATCATTTTGCCATGATGTTCTGTCAAATCTCAGGCCCAGAACAATGTAGCTGACTGACCACAGACTAAGACATCTGAAACCATACTCCAAAATACTAAGTTTTCTTTTCTTTTCTGTTTTTCTTTCTTTTCATTTTCTTTTTTTTTTTTTTTTATTTAGGTGTTTTGGACACAGAATTGTGAAGCAAACTAACACAGTGACCATATTCTCTTGCCTTTAGTGATTACCACCATTTGACACCTGCTTCCCTAGCATTCAAATACTGACATACCATTTGAGGATGTTGGTTTGGTGTGGCAGCACTCCCCACTCTAATTTCTGACACTCAGACAAGAGAGATCAAAGAACTCTTTGAAGCATATCAGCACTCCTTCACTGTCCTGAGTCATCACTGTCCTGAGTCATCCGTCGTCGTGGGCTATGTGTGGACTGTTGCGCATTGTAGCTTCCTGAGGGATAAGTCTGGCATGGGGAACTCCCTGTGGCACCCCCACAGGAAATGACTGATGAAGGTGACTTTACCCATCAAGCTCTGCAAAAGATCCCACACAGCACCTGTGATGGGTGTGACCTGCTAAGATGTGAATCAACTCGCTGACTGCAAGACATCAGAAGCAGGACTCTGCCCTTGAAACCTTATCTCTGCTTTTGATGTACCCCCTTAAATAAACCCCTGGAGCCATTTTCCTTTTGTCTAGTTCTAGAATCCATGTGGAATAGATCTATCAGGGGCTTCATATTCTGTAAATATATTTCTGAGTGTTTATGTTTTGTTATTTACTGATTATTTGAGACTATAAGTCTTAGGGTGGCTTTAGGAGATGCTGGCCATGTCCCTCTGATACTTCCCAATTTTTTATTTCTTATAGATGCAGTGAAAAATATGTCCTTTGGACCAACTCAGGATTGATGAGCATGCCTTACATGGTAAATCCCCTGTAACATACCATTTTCCATAAACCTTTAGATAATTCCTCTAGACAAAAACAGTTTTGGGTATTCATTTATATAGGTCACTGGTTCTTATTTTGAATTACCAAATTATTATAACCCATCCTAACCCTTGAATTAAAACATTGTGTGTGCAATTTTGCTTTATTTAGATTATATCAATATATTCATTTTGATCCAACTTTATGTTCCTCCCATCATTTTACCTATGTGTTTAATATACCTTTCTTTTCGACACACTCTCCAGGTTTCTGTATATCTAAATTAGAAAAATCATGCAGTCAGTTCTTTTGGTGCACAGTGCACCCAGACTCTGTATCTCATCCTCAAGGGCATCCTGATTCAGGGACTTAAATATAGTTAAGGATCTCGAAGCCAATAAGTACGATGGAAGTGTATCCTGAGGAATATCGATAGCACCTTTCACAGAAACTACATCATAGAGACTATTGCAGGTATTTGTTCTTTTTTGTGTGCTCTCTGAACTTTTAGGCTGTGTGGTTTTATGTTCTATAATAGTTTTGCAATCTTTTGACATTACTTTTTCAAATATTTCTTCTCCATTCTTTTTTTCCCTTTGGAATTTCAGTTGTGTGTTTGTTACATCCTTTGGTATTGCCCCAAAGTTCATGATTTCTCTTTTCTTTTCATCCATTTTTTATTCTCTTGTGCGACTCTCCTGACTTGTATTAAAAGTTCAGTTAGATACTTTTTGGCCATGCAGAATCTGCTATTGAGTCTGTTTAAGACATTCTTCTTTTCTGTTAATTCTCTAAAAGAAATATTTGTAACCATTTTTATTTATTTATATTTATTATATTTTCAAACTCCCTGCTTATAATATCCATCATTATTCATGATGTCTACCACTTTTTTTTATTAGAGCCCATATCAATTATGGTTGTTTCAATTCCCTGATTGATAATTCCAACATCAATACATAGTCTTCCTCTGATTACTGCTTAGTATCTTCCAGCTATATTTTATTTTTTCTTCTGTAATGTTGTTGTTATTGTTATTATTACTATTATTATTTTATTTTTTGACTTTCCTTTAAAACTGCTTTTAGAAGGGAGGTGGAAGGAGTTTGTGGCTTTCAATTCTTCCAGCTGAAATGTATTCTTTTATCTTTTTGGGAATACTGGGGATTGAATTCAGGGGCACTCTACCACTGAGCCAGATCCCCAGCACTATTTTGCATTTTATTTAGAAACAGAGTCTCACTGAATTGCTTAGTGCCCTGCTTTTGCTGAGGTTGGCTTTGAACTTTGGATACTCTTGCCTCAGCCTTCATAGCTGCTGAGATTACAGGTGTGTGCCACCACGCCCAGCTGAAATTTATTCTTAACTGGAGCTACTTTGCATAATGTTATAGAGTATGTGCATGCAGGGGGAAATGTTCTATTCTAATCCAATTATAATCATTCAGTCCTCCAATCTTGCCTAAATTCTAGCAGTCCAATATCTTGAGGCTGTGACTTTATCAAGTGTTTCACTTGTTTTCTTTCTGCTTTATATACCCTTTCCTGACTTTCTTGACTTTAGTTTTCTCAGTTCATTTTTTTTTTAATTTTTGTCCACTTTTAATTATGTTTTCTGCCTTTTTTTTCCTTGTACCTGGAATCAAACTCAGGGATGCTTAACCACTGAGCCATATCTCCAACCCTTTTAAAATATTTTATTTAGAGATAGGGCCATTCTAAATTGCTGCGGCTGGCTTTGAACTGGTAATCCTCCTGCCTCAACCTCTTGAGCTGCTGGATTAGAAGCATGTGCCACAGTGCCCAGCAAGGTTTTCTGCCCTCTTAAGCTAGAAAGGAAAGCTAGAAGGGCGACTGTGTTAGGAGAAATTCCTGTATCCTTGTTAGAAGGTTTTTGGAATTGTGCTCTGGAAAATTCTTTCTCTCTGGAGAGCAGGTGTTATAGAGAAATTTCTGGGTAATTTCATTATGGTTACTTTTCCCTTCCAGAGCCAAAGTGATGAGGGGATCTTTCCTGGACTCTCACTTGTTGGGGATTTTAGCCCCTGGTTCCCTCCTGACCTGCAGGAGAGATGGGGAGAGCACGCTTCCACAAGGATGAGCCAAGAAAGGCAAAGGTTGACTGGCCGCCCACACCCAGCCCTCCCTTGCCTGAGCACAATCAGACACACCAGGGAGACCAGTCAAAGCAGGATCTTCTTTATTGAGGAAGCACACACAGCTAATATAATGCACAGGAGCCAATCAGGATAAAGGTCAGAGGGGTGGAGAGAGTTCATGTGTACACCCATCCCATGGTCTGTAAGGGAAGGCATGAGCTGTCCACGAGGGCAGAAGAGTCCTGGACCTATCCTGGAGGTGGTCCAATTTTTCATCACAACCCATAGCACCGCCTCTTGCCTGATTGCCAGGCGCCATCTTAACTACATGTGGCCCCAGGACTGAGAAGCAGATAGCAGCCAGAAAAGACTTCCTCTTTTCTGATGCAACATGCCCTAAATGTTGCAGCATGCCCCTACATGTTGAGACATGCCCTCCACTTACTGTGAGAACCTGGTAGATCCTGGGAGGGAGAGTCCATGAAAATATGATGTGGTCCCCTGGAGCTTCTTGTTCTTACTCTAATAAGCCCTGGGCCTCCCACAATTAATTCCTGTAGTCAGTTGCTGTATATCTTTGGATGCACTTTTTTAGGCACAGGTTTGCCCTGAGACCCAATTCCCCTCATGAACCACAACCCCAAATTCCTATTTTTAGTTTGCCCAGGAATTTCTTCTTGTTAGAAGAGAGGAAACTTCTAAGGTTTTTCTGATATTAGAACAGGTACCAGAAGTGCCTCCTCAAGTTCTAAACTTCCATTCAGTGCAGGGTTTATTCTGCACCCTTATCTTTACCTGTACATATTTGCTGGGTAATGCTACTTTGCTATCATTATATTTTTTTGTCCTTTATTTTTATGATGATGATGATGATGATGAAGAAGAAGAAGAAGAACAACAACAACAACAACAACAACAACAACCTCCTGGGATTTAACTTAGGGGCATTTAAACGCAGACCCAAATACCCAGTCTTTTTTTACATTTACTTAAAGACAGGGTCTTGCTGAGTTGTTTAGGGCCTTGCTTAATTGCTTAGGCTGGCTTAGAACTCACAATCCTCCTGCCTCAGCCTCCCATGCTTCTGAGATTACAGGTGCGTGCCACAGCGCCTGGCTCATGATAATTTCTATACAGATTCTAGAATTCCTCAAATTTCTAACCCATCATGATTTACCTCCTGAGTTAGGAACTCCTAGGGAAAACTGGCAAATTTATTTCTATACTGATGTGTTACAAAACCAGCTCAAATTCAAAATGTGTAATTCAGAGTACTTGAGTTACAAATACCAAGTCTATTTCTCAGACTTTCCTGTTCAGGAAATGGCACAACCACCC
This sequence comes from Spermophilus citellus, assembly GCF_964194105.1. Lineage (NCBI taxonomy): Eukaryota > Metazoa > Chordata > Mammalia > Rodentia > Sciuridae > Spermophilus > Spermophilus citellus. The sequence goes on along the minus strand of NC_138182.1, from coordinate 81,058,101 downwards.
ACAAAGTAAAATAAGTAAAACACCTGTAACCACCTTCCATTCCTCTTTTCTCTCATTATCCTTGTCCCCATAATATTTGCACAATTTGGAACAGATGATGAGACAGGGTTTAACATTCAGGGTATTTATTACAGAGTGCTGTTAATATCAGAGTCAGAATAGGCCTATAATTCAAGAGAATTCAGTATAGTGCAGTCCCTCGCAGGCTCAGCCTAAGCCACCAGAAGGTTTGGAGCTGAAATGGCCCTTGAAAGTTTTCAGGTGTTGGGTTTAAAAATGTGGGCCGCTGCTGGAGGAGTGGAACTTGAAGGAGTCTTTGTATCTGAGGCAATGTGATCCTTATACTTCCTATGATTTTAGTGTTCATATGTATACTTAAGCAACTAAAGCCTTTCATTATTCTTACACACACACACATTTGACTACCTTTTACCACTAGACACATTTGTCTCTTGTTTTCCTTGCCCTTTGTTTCCTTCAAAAGTGTTATTACTTGTCTCTACATCTAATGATTTGAGTAGTAAGTGCTCATATAATATCTAAAGTGACCTTTAGTTCCCTTTTGCACTATAGGAACAGATTATTTATACACATAGTTTAGAAAGTGACTTCATTACAAATTGTGATATTGGATTGTTCTATATTCCTTAACCCAGAGAGAAATCATGACTCTGAAGCCACATGAGACCAGTTGAAAGAATCATGTTTGCATTCCAATAAAATTTGTGATATTTTCCAAGAGATATCTTAGATGGGGGAGGAGTGAAACTCTTACTGCTGTTTGATACCTTACAGAAGGATGAGTCAGCATGTTCTGCATTTGAAAACAACTTTTTCTGTCCTCTTGATCACAAATTCCACCATTCTGTTTCCTTGTTTCTCCAGCTGCTCTTAGCTTATGAATATCTAATAAGCAAGGTATTAGGTTAAGTCTTGTCCTTTGCAATATGTCTTTAAGTATAAATAACACAGTAAGCATTATTATTCCAACCTATAAATCATAAAATTGAGAATAGAAGTAGCTTAGTCACTTTTCCAAAGTCACAGAACTAGTACAGGACCTAATCAGGTTTAAGGCACAGGCCGATTTAATTCAAGTTCATTTCCATAAATATTATGCCAAAATGCAATTATGTCAAGCAAATAATTAAAATATTATTGTGCTCTTTCACAACAATATTTTATGAAAAATAATATGCAGTGTGAAAGAAGTTAAATACATTTTTAAACATGGTTTGAATGTCTGTGTGAACCTGTGTTAGCCCTGATATATTCTCTTTTCAAGTTCTCTGTAAATTTTAGTTCTAATTTGACAAAAAAAATAAACAACCTGGATAATTATCTAGTCTGCTTGTTCACATATTTTATGAAGAATAAAACACTCTCTGTTATCTGTTTAAGGGTGAAGTTTTATTTTTTTCATTTTAAGTTGATATTTCTAACTCTTTAATCTTCTGGATTCCCTTTATATATTTAGAATATCTTCCATTTTGTGGGGTCCTACCCTCAGAAGAGAAACTGTACCTTTTTTCTCATACTGTGTAAGGCACAAGCATGTGACCTATGTTCACGTAATCATGCTAGAGATTTCAGTTTGAAAGGAAGTGGAGGTATCATCCATGATATCCATGCAGGAATGGAGGGGAGCTCAGAAAGGCAGCAAATTGCAGAGGAAGAGAAGTCAGGGACATTCCATTGCACACAGTGCCTGGATGTGTATCTGCAAACCTGACTCCCTGTATTCCCAATGACCCTCCTCTTTACCTAGTATTCTTAGTACATTATTTTCTGCTTAAGTAGGCCATAATATTTTTTCCTGGTTTAGGTATGAATTCTGACTCATAAACTTGGGCAAAATTTGTTATAGTTACCATTTATGCACTACCTAAAGAAGATGGCTACAAATTAATTATTTTTAGAAGGGAAATAGCATTTTCCTTAGTAGGTCTTCATTAACTATATAATGTTCTTATGTTGCTTTCCTGCTAATCAAATCTTTACATTTTCCTTGATTTAACTTGTTGACTGATAATTATGAAAAGCAGAATTTCTGAAAATGGTAGCTTTTCTCAAAGAATTCCTAAAATATACTTATTTTTTTTATTACAAAAGACACAAATTTCTCCTCTTCAGAAGAAAAGACAGATTGCCCTTAGTTTGTGTTCAGTCTCTGTTCCTGCTTGGCATCAAATAATTAAGACAGAACCCAAATTAATTAACCAGCCTCCCCAATCAACAGGCCTATTTCATCTTTCTGATTTTCTCTATAAAAATAAAAGGGAATATTTTAATTATTCTGTGCACCTTTTCAGTGTGCATAGCCTTAATGAAATTCTGAGAGTCTGAACTCTGATTTGAACTCTTGGAATAATATGGTACAGTTCCTTAAATCTCTTTAAATTAGAACTAGTTTGCAGAAATTTCCATTTCACTTTTTATTTCAGCAACAGATCATCAAATACTTTGCTGCTTTTTTTATCTTAACAGGTTTAGAGCTAACAGAACAAATTAGAAGATTATTTTTGTCAGTAACTTTTTTATAAATGTTAGCATAAATTCTAAATTAACAATCTTATCAGGAAAAAGTTTAAATGAATACTTTTGCATAAAGTAACAGTATAAACTTAATTCTCTAGATAAATATATTAAATTAATAAATATGTATATTATTGTTATATACATATATGTCTATGTGTATACACATGGAGGTGTGTGTGTGTGTGTAGATGAATGTCTTTGAAATTAATCTAATCAAATCAAATTTAAAATGTCAGCTATTTGAAATAATAATAAAACAATTATTCTTTAAAAACAAATAAAATTTTTTTCTGAAATATCAATGTACAATTAAATGTAGTATGCATATATATATATATATATATATATGACATATATCACATGGTGATGCTATGATTAAAATGATGACAAAATAGCATATTTTTAAAACAATACATTTAGTTATCTAGTTTGCTTAAAATAAATATATCTAGCAACCTAGTTACCAAAAAACAAACGAACTACCTAGTTTGATTACTGATACCTAGTATTCTTTTTTATTCGTTCTTTTTAGTTATACATAACAATAGAATTCATTTTGACATAATTGTACAAGCATAGAATGTATCTTATTCTAGTTATGACCCTATTCTTATGATGGTGGGATGCGCTGTTGTATATTCCTAGAAATACATAGAAAAAATTTTTTGGATTCATTCTACTGTCTCTCCTTTTCCCACCCCACCTCCTTTCCCTTCATTCCCCTTGTTTAATCTACTGAATATCTAATCTTTCTTCTCCCTGTCCTTATTGTTGGTTAGTTTCCACATATTAGCAAAATTATTCAATCTTTGGTTTGGGGGATTGGCTTATTTCACTTAGCAGGATGTTTCCAGGATCATCTATTTACTTGAATAAAAAAATCATAAAGTCCTTTTTTTGGTTGAATAATATTCCATTGTGCATATATACCACAATTTCCTTATTCATTCATCTGTTGAAGGGCATCTAGATTGGTTTTGATTCCATAGCTTAGCTATTGTGTGTATTGAGGTGCTATAAATATTGTTGTGGCTGCATCACTGTAGTTTACTAATTTTAACTCCTTTGGACATATAGATAAGTGTGGTAAAACTGGATCAAATGGTGGTTTCATTCCCAGTTTTTCGAGGAAACTCCATACTGTTTTCCAGAGTGGTTGCACCAATTTATAATCCCATGAGCAATGTATGAGTGTACCTTTTCTCCCACATGCTTGTCAACATTTATTGTTATTTATATTCTTGATAATTGCCATTCTGACTGGAGTGAGATGAAATCTCAGTGCAGTTTTAATTTGCATTTCTCTAATTGCTAGAGATGTTGAACTGTTTTTTTTTTTTTTCTTATGTTTGGTGACTTTTTGTATTTCTTCTTTTTGAGAAGTATTTGTTTAGTTCCTTTACCCATTTATTGATTTGATTATTTGTTTTTATGCTTCTGTTTTTTGAGTTCTTAGAAGACCAATAGAAAAGAAGACACACAGATAAACGCTCCAAAATACAGTTACTCCATACTTGACAAAGGGGTCAAAAACATACATTGGAGAAAAGATATCCTCTTCAACACATGGTGCTAGGAAAACTAGAAATCCATAAGTAGTAGAATGAAATTTAACTCCATTTCTCACCCTGCACAAAACTCAAAGTGGATCAAAGACCTAAGAATTAGATCAGAACCCCTGCACCTGTTAGAAGAAAATGTAGGCCCAACACTCCAACATATTATCTCAGGAACTTACTGCCTTAACAAGGCTCCTAAAATGCAAGAAGTAAAATCAATAAATGGTAAATGGGATGGTATCAAACTTAAAAGCTTTCTTCACAGCAAAGGAAATAATTAAGAACATGAAGACAAACAGAGTGAAAGAAAATCTTTGCGACCTGCATTACAGATAGATTAGTCATTTTCAGATCTATACCTAATATTCTTTAAAATTTATTTCTCATAATATTTCAATAGAGTTATGTCCAGAATTGTGTTTAAAATTAAATATTTCCCCTTACATCTGAAATTCAGAATCATTCATGATATATATTTTAAACCTGGAAAACTAAATAGTTTTAGAATATTGTTTTCACGGAGGGCAAGGAGATAAGAGAAATATATTTAGCATAACCATGTAATAAATAACTCCATTGAGAAATATCCATCTAAAGTTGAGTTTTTGTTTGGATTTAGAAATTCCTATCTGTATTTGAGTTTTTATTATCAAAATTAACTCTGTACTCTTCTTGTTCCTCTAAATCCTTTTATGTACTCCATTGATATCATTTTAAATAAAATATCAAATATTAATTTTCCCTAATCCTCTCCTCTATACCATGTTCCCCATGAATCTTATCATAATCTTAATCTTACTAGTTTATGTTAGCACCACATACAAAGATGTTGTGTCCACCGAAAACTAAAAAATAAATATTAAAAAAAAACTCTCTCTCTTTCTTTCTCTCTCTCTCTCTCTCTCTTTAAAAAAAAAGAATGAGATATCAGTCATATCTGCTAAGAGCCATAGCCAAGTAGTATGATGCATGGCACTTTTGGTTGAAAGGTGATGCCAGCAAGCCATTGAGATGATATGATTATGTTAAGATCTGCATTCAAATGGATATTAGACCCCTGCTGTCCACCTCAGCCTGCTATGGGACTCCTGGAGAGTTCCCATTGGTTGGGGAAGTGTGGTAGGAGGGAATTCCGGAGGAGGGATTTCCTGTTGGTGTGTGTGTACTGGAGAACACCACGTGTGTGGGTCGGCATAATTCCTGGGAGCATACAGGGCATTGGCAGCAGTTTCAAAAATAAAGTTTGTTCCTGTTTGAGTGGCTCGTGATTTTGTGCCCAGCCAGACTGCGACACATATCCATTAGATTAGAAAAGTTAGGATATAAAAATGTAACAGTGATTGTGGAAATGCAGAAACATGAACATTCTTATCTTGTTTTAGAGTACACTTACTTATTATATTTTGCAAAAATTATCTGATGGTATCTATTAAAATAAACATACATCTATATACAACAAATCTATCAATGGAAATACATTCCTAGAAATCAAAATACCATGGTACAAACATAAATGATTGATGATATTTAGTATATGTTTTTGAATATGGTAAAAAAAAACTTCATGAAAATGCATATTTATATAGGAATATATGACTTATCTGTATTATAGAATAACCACTCTATGTACCATGGCTCTTAAAGCACTAATGGATGATTTGTTGGATGATTGTACATACTGGAGTCTCTTTCCAAGAAATCATATGATACAAATTCATGTCCAAATTGGTGGGTATTTATACATGTAAATAAAAGCATGATGTTTTATGGATTCTGAATATGAAATGCTTATAATGTAGACAGTAAGGTATTTATACCATCACAGAAACATCTATTAACATTATGAGCCCAGATTATCAAGTTGATGTTCCACAAAAGCTCAGGGGAGAGCAGCAGGAATTTTATGATTTTTCCATGGTCTTTCTACTGTTGCAAAGAATCTTCCAAATATTATGCAAAGATTATGCATTGGGAATCTCTTTCCAAGAAACCGTATGATAAATATGTATCAGATTTTCTTCTGGAATCAGTAGTTATTTTGTAACTACTGGGATTAATGTGGGTAGGAATGCAGGGTGATTCAAGAAAAAGATAATTTGTATACATACATGTGTACACACACACACAGAAAAGTACATGTAGTATATACTATAAAATTATTTATGCTTGCAAGTGTTTATCTAATACATTTTGATAAATTTATTTTTTAATTAATAGAGAAATTGACTTAATCGATTCATGTAAATATTTTTGGGTGAAGAAATGGATTTGAGAAGAATATCTAGATTAGGATTCTATATTGCAATAAAAGAGTTCACCATATTGTGAAAAATAAAATGTGTTATGTTTCAATTGTTTATAGTTATTAGTACACATAAATGTAATAGAGAAGAGAAATAAGAGATGAATTGATGCATAAATCTTATAAAAATTCCAGTAAAAATTACAATTTCAAGGTACTATCTTAATTTCAGCGTCTCCCTCTCAAAATAGAAAAATATTGTTATTATCCTTTATATTTTAGATATGTCTCTAATAATACATAATACCCATCAATCAATATTATTATTAAATGTCAAAAGTAACCACAGTTTAGAATATATAAAATAATACAAAGGCGCTGGTTATATGAATTGCTTTCCTAAATTAAGTTCCTATTAAATGCTAGGCATCCTGACTTTGGAAAACATTATTTGCATTGAGACAGTTTCTGTACATAGATTCATTTAACATTTCAATATGAAATATGAGTAACTATGACGGTTGAGAAGAAATGAAAAGAGATTAATTTCACCAGTAGTGGTGCTTGATTTATTTTGATTTGAAAACCATGATGGAACACCCAGTTAAGCAGCCAACATTAAGCAGCTGAGCCAGTTATCTTTAAACAGCAGAACTACATGATGAAAGGAAATTCAGATGAGCCCAGAAATGAAGGACTGATGGCAGTGACCACCATTCAATTTCAGAGAAAAAATGATAAAATGGAAGCATCCTCAATTAGGCCAATTCTGCTATAACTTTTATAAATATGTTTTTATCAACATGAAAATTAAACTAACATCATTGGGTAAAGCAAACATTGCATTAGATACATAATTGGCTCAGAACCTTTTTTTATTCACTGCATACATGTAATCATACATATTCATGTATGTGTATTTAAAAGATATATACATGCTGACAAGTTGCATTTAAAGGAAATTTGTTGTTTCATTTTAACAATTATCAATGTCACATCAGAACAGCCATTGCATATATGTGGGGTATGTGTATATTTCTTTTGTGCATATGTGTGTTCGTATATGGCTTCAATTCATTTATTTTTATATTATTTTATTAATAAAATTTATCAAATAACAAATAAATAATATTTTATGGTATTGATAATTTACAAATATTTGGTACTGTATAAAGTGGGAATATATGTATATATTCCCTAATTACCATTTAAATATAAATTACAGAATAATGTATTAGACATCTGGACTATGAAATTTTTGTTTTTCATACACAAGCCTCAATGTCTTGCAAAATTTTGGCTGAAATAAAAAAGAATAATTGAATAATTATCATCTTTAACCATAAATATATTAAATTTAGGAATTTAGGACATGTAATATTGAAAAGAAAAACTTTAAAAAACTCAATCTTTTTATATGTCTATGAGGAAAGAAACAGCAAAGAAACCATGATCACAACTGAAAACCAAGTAACAGAAGCAATCACATTTTTGTTGTTGATTAAGATTATGATAGGGGCTCGGGATATAGCTCAGTTGGTAGAGTGCTTGCCTTGCATGCCCAGGTCCTGGGTTCAATCCTTAGCACCACAAAAAGATTATGATAAATGCTATGAAGGTGCAAATGTTTTATATGAAATGAAGATTAAGTTGACATATCTAGATAAGGTACTTCATGCATGACTGTTAAGATAATGCTTATTTCAATATTTTTATGCTAAACTGAGTTCAGATAGAGTTCAAAAGAAAGTGATTTATAATCATGAAAGAATATTTGCCTCAGAAAGATTTTAAATAAGTTTGCCAGCCCAGAGAACTGCTGTTTATTAGATTACTGTTGAGTTTTGTGACACTAAGTAAGCAAGCAAGGTGGACAATGACTTTTCTGCTTGACATTTTTAAAAAATGATGGTCCCTTGTGAAAATGTTGAAAAAGGACTATTGAAGCCAATGCGCAAACCATCCATATTCTTTTGTGTGGTTCTTCTTATTACAGTCACTTGCTCGCTCTTTTTATCTGTTTCCCTGTATCTCAAACTATTATCAAAGTTTGATTTATTAATAAATATGTAAACTTCAAAATTCATTCAGTCACTCACGTGAATATTAAATTTTTATACAGTGATTGATATTTCAAAGTTGGCTTGACTTTCTGAAGTGATCTGAGATAGGAGTGTTCAGGATGGGAATGGACACACAGAAACCCTTCTTAGGGGGATGGGAACGGACACACAGAAACCCTTCTTAGGAAGAGAAGGCACATGGACTTGTTGCCTACTTCAAAATAAAAGGAGGGAGTTAAACAAAACAGTATGAGAAAGAAATAAAATAATCCTTCTTACTAACACAATGAGCGAAATTAAAACATCAGTCAAGGAAATAGACTTGGAAAATGTGAAGCATTAGAAATTGATCCTTCATTCCTCTTCTTATTGTTACAATTTTCAATGGAAGGTAAATTAGAATGTCTTCTAGATAACATCCCTAAGTCACATGAAGGAATTGTTCCACACTGAAATAATGGCGGGTAAATATGTCTGCATAAAACCACTTGCATATTGAATTTGATGAAATCTACTTTTAAAAAGATATATAGTGTATATATTTATATTTAACAGAAAAGACCTGACAAAATTTTTATTCCTAACAAAAAACCTGGATACCAAAACTGACAACATTTTTCAATAAATTTCCCATTATCTTCTACTCTATCACTGTCAGAACATCAGAGTCTTTTTCAATGACAAACAGCTCCTTTCCTAGGACATTTCTTTACTTGGTTCTATCCCAAAGACTCTCTAGATTCTGACTTCTTTTCCTCTCAAATACATTATAATACAAAATAAGGTAAAACAAAAGAGATAAGGCCAGTGGAGTATTAGTTTTCAGTGATCTTATTTGCAACCTAAATTATAGAACTAAACCATTCTCTCACATCCTCCAATAGTATCACTCACGTTTTTATAAATGACATAACGTTCAAATCTACTAAATTGGCCTCAGTGAATGCTAATGGGGGAAAGAGAATATTATGATTTGGATGTGATGTCCCCCAAAAGCTCATGTGTGAGACAGTGCAAGGTTTAGAGGACAAATGAATGGATTGTGAGAGCCTTAAACCAGTTAGTGATTTGATCTCCAGATAGGGATTAACTGAGTGGTAACTGGAGGCAGTTGGGTATGGCTGGAGGAAGTGGGCCATGGCTATGGGAGATATATATATATATATATATATATATATATATATATATATATATATATATATATATATATTATACATAACAAGTAGACTTTCTGCCTGCTTTCTGATCAGTTTGAGCTGCTTCCTTTCACCACACTCTTCCTTCGTGATGTTCTGCATCACCTAGAGTCCTGAGGAATTGAGCTGGTTGTGTATGGACTGAGGTCTCTGAAACTGTGTGAGCCCCCAAATAAACTTTTCCTCCTCTAAAATTGTTCTGATCCAATCTTTCAATCACAGCGGTGTAAAAGCTGACTAAAACAGAGAAAGGAAGAAATATAGATAACAAGGAGGTCAGTTATCTGGCATTTTGGCTATAGATTTGAAACCCATATACTCAATATAGAAACACAAATGAATTTTCATAGTAATATGTAAGTGTTTTCATTCCAAACATGGATAATGAAAAACTAATAGACAACATAAATTCTGCTATAATATGTCTTTCTCCCAATTTTAGCTGAAAATGTTCAGTGCTGGGCTAACTTTATAAGATTAAAGAATATAAGTATCAATTTTATAATTTTCCCTTTTTTTCATCCTAAAGTAAATTTTGATAATGCTTCTCAAGTGCTACCTCTTTTTAACTTGATTTCATTAAATGTTACCATTATAATTTCTAGTAAAACTGAAGGATATTAATGGGAGTGGTTTGAGGGTTCAGAGTTCAGGTCATTATCTTTTTAAAAGTTAAACAATTAGGAAAAAGCTGTATGAGGAAAAGAATGTATAGATAGTTGAAAAAAATATAAAATTCTACTTTATTACTTATATTTTTAAAAATGGATCAAAACTTAAACACAACTAATCAAAAATTATTTTTAATAAAAGCATTATGGGTACTGAAAATAATAATCTCTTTGAGGGGAGAGGCTTTCTAAATTGTGGCTTAGAATAATAACCATAGCTATTAAATAAAAATGATAAATTTGACTATATTATATATTTATATGTAGGAAAAATTCACAAAATTAGACATGAAAGACAAATTGAAAATGGATTTACAGTACATGTGACAAGTGAAAACAATTTCCTTCGTATATAAAGAAGTTTTTCAAATCAATACAAAAAGAAATGTAAGAAAATAATGAATAATTCTCTATAGATCTAGTTAAATGTAAACTGAAGAAAAAGTCCCAATTTATTAATAAAAAATGGATAAAAATTTCTTATTATGATATGCACTTATATATATGATTCTATGTGTGTCATTAAACATAATGACATTTGTGAATATATATTTATATTCTTATATATATATGACCAAAGTAGATACTGATTATATTCTCATGCCAATATCTCTGCTACTGTTCAGTCTTTGATGTGTACATTTATTCACTTAACAAACATTAATGGACTGTCATGCAGCACACACTGTTCTGTCTACTGAGTATAATACAGTAAACAAATCACAATTCCTGCTATCAATGCTTGCATTTTAATAGGGGAAAAAGAATCAAAACCAAGAATTCCATTATGTGAAAAGTGCTTCATAGCACACATCACTATTAACATTTAATGATAAAAGGATGAAATAAAATAAAAATCACAATAGAAGTCTTGTTTGAATACATATTAGAGAGAAGGCATTTTAAAGGAGTTGAAAAATGTGAAGAATTTTATCATAAAATGTCTGAAGGAACTACATGCAAATCTTGGGAAAGAGCAAACAGAACATTTCTAAACTGGTTGGTCATTGGGTTCATTATATTTAATGACACATATAGAAGCTAGACTGAAATAAGGGGAGTAAAGGAAATGGGGTAGAAAATGACATAAGACATCTAGGTTGGCTCCACAGTTTAGCTTTTGTGAATTGTGTGCTATAAACATTGATGTGGCTGTATCCTTGTAGTATGCTGTTTTAAAGTCCTTTGGGTATAGTCTAAGGAGAGGAATAGCTGGGTCAAATGGTGGATCCATATCCAGTTTTCCAAGAAATCTCCAAATACTGTTTTCCAAATTGGCTGCACCAATTTGCAGTCCCACCAGCAATGTATGAGTGTACCTTTTTCCTCACATCCTCACCAACACTTACTGTTGTTTGTCTTCATAATAGCTTCCATTCTGACTGGAGTGAGATGATATCTTAGAGTGGTTTTGATTTACATTTCTCTGATTGCTAGAGATGATGAGCATTTTTTCATATATTTGTTGATTGATTGCATATCTTCTTCTGGGGAGTGTCTGTTCAAGTCCTTAGCCCATTTGTTGATTGGGTTATTTGTTTTTTAGCTTTTTGAGTTCTTTATATACCCTAGAGATGTGTGAGGGGTAAAAATTTGCTCCTTGTATGTAGGCTCTCTGCTCACCTCACAGATTGTTCATTTTGCTGAAAAGAAACTTTTTAGTTTGATTTCATCCCATTTATTGATTCTTGATTTTAATTCTTGTGCTATAAGAGTCTTATTAAGGAAGTTGAGGCCTAATCCCCTAGATGTCCTTCAGTGCATGAATGGATTAAAAATGTGGCATATATACACAATGGAATTTTACTTAGCATTAAAAAAAAAAAAAAAAAAAAAACATTGCATTTGCAGGTAAATGGTTGGCCTTGGTGAAGATAATGCTAAGTCAAGTCAGCTAATCCAAAAAAAAAAAAAAATGCCAAATGTTTTCTCTGGTATGAAGAGGTTGACTCATAGTGAGGTAGAGTGGGAGAGCATGGGAGGAATAAATAGATGAATTCTACATAGGGTAGGGGGGTAGGAGGGAAAGGGAGGGGGCATGGGATTAGCAAGGATGGTGGGATGTGAAGGAAATCATTATACAAAGTACGTGTATGAAGACTTGAATTGAGTGTCAGCATACTTTATATACATACAGAGATACAAAAATTGTGGTATATATGTGTATTAAGAATTGTAATGCAAAAAAAAAGTACATGTATAAAGGCAAAAAAAAATAATATCTTTACCTTAGGTTAGGTAGAGGGAAGTAAAAGGAGGGGAAGGCAGGGGATGTGGAGATAAGAAAGACAGTAGATTGAAACAGACATTATTACTTTATGTATGTATGTGACTGTATGACCAATGTGATTCTACAATATGTATACTCAGAAAAATGAGAAATTATATCCCATCTATGTATGATCTATCACAGTATATAAGTGCATTCTATTGTCATGTATAACTAATTAAAACAAATAAAAAATTAATTAAAAAAAAGAAAATGACATAAGTTAGGGGGGGCTAGAGGCAAATCCTATAAGAGCATCAGGGATTATTGTTAAACTAACTATGCACTGTGTGTATATGTGTGTGTGTGTGTGTGTGTGTGTGTGTGTGTGAGAGAGAGAGAGAGAGAGAGAGAGAGAGAGAAAAACAACTTAGCATTACTTCATACTCTAGGAATTTGGAAACCCTGATGTGAATTGTCAACTCAGTACTTACTGAGATCAACAACAATAAGGAAAGAAGGGGTCTGTGAATGATGATTAAAACTTTGTGAACTAATTGATTATTAATTGTTAGTGTTACTTGAGCAGCAGATAAATACAAGATTTGGGGACAACCAGTGGCTAAAGTACACATGTGGCAGTCATTAACAAATTGAGAGTATTTAGAGTATGAATGTCAGCGACAACAAAGAGAAGAAGGCAGCATCTCCAGAGAGGGAATGCTAAAATACTAGGGCCTAATCACCTGAGAGCTGGTGTCTTTTATGACACAATTTTTGAAATTCATATTTATTATATCAGATTAATTATAATAACAAGCTTATGTTCTTTCTTCCTAAAATCCTTCAGACAACTTCAGATGAAGATGTTTTAATTTAGTCTTCTGAGGAAATATGATTTATCCAGAGTTTGCTTCTAATAAGACTAGAAAAATTTCTGCCAGTTATGATAGTTTTCATTTTTATATACTTAAATTAATTTTTTTTAAAAATATGTCTTCAGTTTACCTGGTTCCAAAAATGTTTTTAACAATAATATGAAATTTAATAGATTTAATTCATTTACTGGTCATCTCCAATCCAATTCACGTAAAATTTTAAAAAAGTATAAATTGCAATTTTTTTAAAAGCATGTAACTTTATTATAGAGCAAAATATAGAAGTTTCTTTTACAACCTTCTTTCCTCAGGGAGTTCCATAGCCAGCTTTCTAATATTCTTCTATATTTTTACATCATAAATTTGTTCTTAACTTGATAATTTTGAATCTTAAAACTATATTTTATCACTATTATTTTTGCTATGATACTTTAGTATCATATCAATTTTAGTAATTTATTATATTTACAGGCTGAATAATTCACCATTTCTCCAAAGAAAAAATGATGAAAAACTATTTGATGGTAAAAATTCAAAGTAATAATAGGAAGAATAAACTTACAGTGTCAGACACTGACTTTCAAGTTTGATGAGTTTATACTACTGTGAGGTATGATGACTAACACACTTTCAAAGCGCTGTGAAACCTTCCATCCTAGAGTGACTCTTGACATAATATAGCAATTTATATTTTGAAAACACATCTGATTAAAGGCACTACGGAAAAAATATTTTTCTCAAGATTTCATATCTGTCTCACTTTCTTGAACTAAAATATTTTGTATGATATTGTTCCCAGAATCTCTGGCTAAAAACCTGGTTTGGGGTTATCTCAAAAAATCAGGTCTGGCCACTCATCCCAAAAAATCAAAAGAAAAAGTAATGGTGAAAAGCAGGAAAGAAACTAGTAGTTTCATATAGCCATACTGGGGAGTCAAATGAGTGCAAGTGTCTCAGCCCTGCATTGGGAAGCCCTGACATGAGCTTTAGGGTTAAATAGAGGAAGAACTGAGGCAGGAGAAAGGAGGTGTACAGAATTAAGGAGTCTTGGTCATACAGTGGCTTGGTTTATCATTACTCTGCTTCTGTGAGGTGGTACCAGAGATGTCCTTATCTCTTGAAGGGCAGTCTCCATTTTCTTCCTGGAATGTTTATCTATCAGAACTGTGACTCTGAAAACAGGGAAGTTTTGTTCCAGTGAGACAACTGCTCCTGCTTAGGATGGCAGTTTCATCATAAAGTGATGTCTCCACTGTTCCTAAAAGGTGTAGGAAAATAACCAGGGACTTCTAGACTCCGCTGTAGGAGGCCTGGAACAAAATCTGGTTGTTGGATGTCCCTAAAAATCTTGAAAATGCTTTAGATACTCTTACATTGATGTCTTCAGTCTTGAAGTGACAAATTACCAGCTTTGGGCATACCCTTCTTAAATGACTAATAAGACTATGGGCAGAACTGAGCAGGAATCTGACCCAAAGTTTAAGGTAAGAAAGGAGACAGATATAGAATAAAGGCAGAGATGCCATTTTTTGTCCCACACTGGTCATCTGTAGGCTCAAATGAAGACTAAAGGCTGTTTAGCAAAGGCAGCCTCTCTCAGCCTCTCTAATAATATCACCTATTTGAATTATTGATGAACATATTTTATGTTAAACTTAGCAATAGATTTGACATGTGTATATAAAAAATGGAGACAGCGGTTTTCCTATTAATACTAAAATATGTCAAATGAAGGCAGTCTAAATTGCTTTCAAATGCAAAGAATTTTGAGTGTGGACATTTTTTTTTTCAAAATAATTTGGCACATTGAGCATATAAACATCTCCAGAAAAGTAATGGGTTTTGAAATTGGGTGCAAATATTATTAATTTTTTTTTACTAAAGAAACTAGGTTTTATCATTTTCTAATAAATAAGGAGCTAAAGAGTTTTTTTCTTGGAAGTCTGTATTGTCCCATTGAATAATTCAAAATCATTGCATAGGTAATATGTTGCTAAACAGTGAATAAATACAAATAACACAGCTTGCAACAGGGACTCCCTTGAAATTTTTATTTGCCTTCACCTATACTTTTGCCCTTACTCCCTACCCTCCTTAATCTTTTTGTTAAATAGAGGCCCCACCTAGATGGTTCTTTGATAAATAGCATTATAACATGACATAAATTAAGTTGCAGGAAAGCAATGTGTCCAAAATGGAAATGCAGGAGCTGGCCCCAAAGGGGCCACTGCTATGTCCTAGAGAAGACACAAGCTGACAAGGGACTGGCCCAGCCTGCAGGTTCACTCTCTCATTTCCCTCTCCATAAAAGCCCTTTGCAAAACCAAACCTTCAAACAGAGCTTTGAGAAACCAACCCCTCTATTTTCTTTATGGCCAGGTTTAAGTAAACCTGATTCCCTCTCACCAACTCCTGTGTCCTGTATATTGGTCACCTTAAGTGGTGGGCAGCCTGGACATTTGAATCCAGTGGCAAGTTTAGCTGATTTTTTGCTGCTGATTTCCACCATTGCTATTAAGGGATGTCCCCCACAAAGTCACTGGCACTGAGAAACTGATGTGACTCCAGCCTCTACCTCAGAGCAGTGCCTGTCCAAAGAGCCATCCTGCTGAGTTGTTTGTCTGTAAATAACAGGAGAGGTCTTCGGAGTCAGGTGTCCCTGACTCAGCAATGCTAGTTCCTGGAAAGACCTAAGAATGTTTGAGGCCTAAGGCCTGACCATGATGACCCATAGCAACCCCCTAGCAATGACCAATCAGCTTGAGACAGGGAAGATACCTGCAATACCAGGTGCCCTCCCTCCCCCAGTAGTCTTGGTGATTGATAACATGTTAGGAAACCTTGTAGTTTTAGCACATACACCCTTGCAACCCCTCGCAGCCCCACCTCTTGAACTAACCAATCACCCCTACTCAACTTGTTCCCGCCAATGATGTACTAATCAATGCTAAGAGTTTTTGTTTGGTTTTCCCGTGGTATGGTATGATATGCTGTGTGATGCTTAGAGTATCCCAAAAAACCTATACAATTTCACTGAACAAAGGACAGGGACTCAATCCTCAGAACTGCTGCGCTGGAAATGGTTGAGTCCAGGCTCGACCTTGTAATAAAGACTCTTGTGTGCTTGTATCAGATTCAGCTCCTGGTGGTGTTTCGGGGTTCCTCAAATTTGGCATTACAGCACATATAGAAATTATGCCGGTTTTGAATATATTTTGGACCTATTAGTGGTCTCCAGAACCTGAGAAACCACACTTAGTTCCAACTTAACAATGAGAACCTATTTGGATTCAAAAACAACTAATCTATGGTCCACAATTTCCATTTCTGTGCATAACATCCAAAAAGGCATTATCAAGCTCAGAAGTGACTAAGGACTTTGCAGTACACTTGCCTAAACTTTACACAGATTTCTTTCTGACTTGAGGCTCCTGACCTCCCTTCTCTTAGAGCATTTACTTTAAAAAAACTTGCAATTGAAATATTTTTCCTTACCCTTTGATATGTAAATGTTCTCCCAGCCTCTAATCAGTTTTACAACCCAGAAGTGTCTTTCTCTCAAGGACTTGGGAGTCATCTCTTTGAAATGTAATCATTAAGAAAGACAGTACTTCTCTGAGTCTCTGTGGATGGATAGCAGCCTAACTTCAATGAGAGACAATCGGTAAACACAGATGGCCAATAATCACATTACAGAATCTCCACTGGAATATCCTACTCCCTGAAAAGGGAACTCTTAAATACTGTTATGAGAATGTAAAATAGTATAGCTATTATGGAAAACAGTATAGAGATTCTTCAAAAAATTAAAAATAGAACTACCATATGTCCAGCAATCCTGCTACTGGGTATATTTTCAAAGGAAGTTAAATTACTATGTTGGAGACATAGCTGCTATTCCATGTTCATTGTAGCATGAGCCAAATTAATGAAGTCAGCCTGAGAGTTCATTGATGGATAAATAGAGAAGAAAATAGGGTACATATGAACAATGAAATACTACTCAGCCTTTAAAAAAGAAGAAAATTTCATCATTTGTGACAACCCAGAGTACATTATATTGAATGAAATAAGCCAATAAAAAAATAAAAATACTTCATGATCTTGTCATCAGATCAAGTCTGAGGTGTTCCCTGAGAGGGGACCCTCGACACAGAACAATAGGTTCCTTGAGTGCATGATGGAAAGGAATTTTAGCATGTATCAGATACGGAGGTACAACAATTTCCTTAAGAAAGTAAGAGGTACACATTCAAACAAGAGTGTGGGCTATCTAGAGATTGAGAAACACTTTGGGGGTTTGAGAGTATTTTTTCAAAGGAAACTTGGTGAGGGGTGGACATGGGAAAGTATATAGGAATGACATCAGTCTGGAGATCACAAAAAGGGTTAAGGTGATCAGGCAATTCTCAGCATCCACAGGGTGAGGTTTTCTCTATTCTATGATCAATAAATAATGTTGGGAAAGGACTGCATATTACAGTTATAGATTTTGAGTCTACATTTGTTTAATCTATTCTAAATATAGATGTATTAGTGGGCCACTTAAAAGTGCCCAGGGTAATTGTCATAAATGGGTGAATTTCCAGTAACTTAAAGATTTGGATTGAAAATTTGTAGATTTTTCCAGAAATTTGGGGTGCCAAGTCTAGGAGTAAGAACTTGGTTGTTTGGGGAGGAACAGTAAGAGTTAACAGGAGGAGGACCAGGCTTTACAATTAAATTCATTGTTTCCCTTTCCTTTCTTTTGTTTTCTGGTTAAAAACTTTTTTTTATATTTCTTCCATTCTGCCCCAATCTCACTTATATGTGAGATTTTGAAAAGTCAAACTTATAGAAACAGAGGGTAAAATGGTGATTTACAGAGGTTGATGGTGAGGTGATAACAAAGATGTTGGTAAAAGGACACAAAATTTCAATTAGTAGGATAAATTTTAGTAGATTTATTGTATATCAAAGTAACTATAGTTATTAATAATATATAGTCAAAAACTGCTAAAAAGCTATAGTTATTAATAATATATTGTGTAGTCAAATTTGCTAAGAGTAGATTTTAAGTGTACACACCTCAAAAAATAGTGAGGTAAAGCCTATGTTAAATAGTTTGACTTAGCCATTCTACAATCCATACTGTTAAATAAAATGTATAGGATTTCAGTGGTTTAGACTGAGCTCCCACATGGACCCAACAGTTCAAGGTAAACTGGAGTTACTCTGGAAGGTCCAGGCCACACCAAGCTTAAACTAAGTTGCTTATCTGACCTTTCAAGAAATCAGAAGGGAACAAGATAACAACCAAATCCCCAAACAGGTCAGTTTTAGCTGGCAGTATAAGGAAGTCTGTTCTGCTTTAAGGTTTGTGTAGAAGGTAATTCTGAAATAACCAATCTGAATTTTGTTCTTTGTGTCTTTTTCTTCAGCCTTTTCCTGCCTATTAAGCCAAGTTACTTTACAGAATGATGTATTGCACAATTCTAGAATCACATGAGTCAATTATATATTTTGACTATATTTGTTGTAATTTTGTCTTTTGTGTGTATATAATAGACATATTTATATGTAATTATTTAATATGTAAAGTTTCTATAAATATACATATGTATTGAAAATGTAAAATATCAAAGGATCATGATATAAAGAATCATGATATATTCTCTAAATATTTACAATATTTGAACTTATTTTTTACATACACATGACAGTAGAGTATATTTTGCCATATTATACATACATGAAGTAAAAACTTATTCTAATTAGGATCATATTCTTGTGTTTATACATGATGTGGAGTTTCAGGGGTGGTATATTCCTATATGAACATAAGAAAGTTATGTCTGATTCATTCTACTGTCTTTCCTATTCCTATCCCTTTTTAGCATATCAGTTAAAGCAGCAACTCTCCTCCATTTTTTTTAAACAGTTGAGTTCCATCTTTGTCCCATATTGTAGTTATCTTGATGGCCACTGCAATTGCCTTGAACAAAGTCTTCTTGAAGTGTTTGACTTCATGTAGGGTGATTTCTTTATGACAGTCCACAAATTATTCCAATTCTCTGTGTCTCCTTTTCTTCTTTTCTTTTCCTTGTATATAGTCAACCAGAGTTTTTCTCTTTTATTCTCAAGTACAGAATATCATAAATCTTCTTTCATGAAAGATGCACAACAATTCCCTTGCACTCCACCTACATACTTGCAAACACACACATGCTTACATCCGTTCATAAACAGGGTCATCATAATCATCTTCAGCAAGTCAGGGAATCTAAAGATGCTACCTCAGTGGATGAAGGTATATGTAGTGATTTCATATGCTATAACCCGCCTTGGAACAACCAGTTTTAGAATGTGGCCATTCCAGAAAGCAAACACAGAATAACAACAAAGGCTTATAATTCATATATTCAATGACTGAAAATATTGTGTATTTTTCTCATTTTCATTGGCAGTTTGCTATCATTTCCTTAATAAACTAAAAAGGTATTATTATTAGTGTTTATCATCATATGATTAATTGCTCTGAAGATTTTTATGAAAAGTTATTTTTGACAAAATGCATAAAACATCTTAAATTTCTATATGGAAATGACTTTCCAGGAAAAACATTAACTGCTTCCTTTAGTTGAAAATTAAGTGCCTGTCACATGATAACTTTTGAAGCATTAAGCATTGTCACTTACAAATATCTGGAGTCTATTTTTGGAACTATGAATAATGAACCTGATATACCAAACAACCTCCTGCAACATACCAGCAAGAAATGCTTGCTAATATGTAGCTGAGTTTTGGAAAATATCCTCAAGACATCGAAGAGAAAACTGAAGGCAAGAATAAAAAGAGGTAATAAGAGTGTAGCTTAGTGGTAGAGTATTTACTTTACATGCACAGGTCCTGGGTTCAATTCCCAGCACTGAAAAAAAAAAATAACTCTTATAGTCCTAAAGAAATCCTATCTTCAGAACAATGGAGTTTTAATTTTACTGGATTAGCAGGATGAGAAAAGTCCTTGGGCAGGTCTTCATGCACAGAGTTGAGAACTAGACATATTCCATCCATATTGCACGAATAAAATCAAAGCAGAAAGTTATATTTTCAAATAACTCAAGTTACCTTTAAAATAACTCTAGCACTGAATGGACCAGACACAAATCTACCCATTGACAGAGGAGAGAATGAAAAAGGTTACTGTTTCCTGGTTCAATTTCTGGAGGTATAAGATTCTCTATAGGCAATTTATAAATGCAGGCTCATCTTCAGAATAATACAGAATTATTTGAAGCCAAATCCTTTTAAAATATATTGCAAACAAAATATTTACTAGTTTGAGTGAAAGATTAAGGAGAAATATTTTCAAAATCTGATTGTTTGCCTGCCTGTACTTATCTACTTTATTCTACTTATTATTTCATTATAACTTATTTTCTAATTTTTTTTCTCTCCCAGCAGTCTATCCTCCCTTTATATTTACCTTCTTTACCTTTTAGAAAGAAAAAAAATCAAATATATTCACATTAATCTTATGTTTAGCATTCTCTTTTTGGACTTAATTCTCCAAAGAAAATATACAAAATGACTTTATTATGCTATGATAATATTTTAGAGCCTTAAAATAGGTATAATGTAAATATGCTGACTGCAGAGTTCACTTCAAGTTAAAGAATGCTAAGATATTTACTGTTAACAGAATATGGGGATTCTATATAAGTGTGGAACCAAAATAAGTTCTTAAAGTTTTTCAATTTGACTTTTTTGAATTTAAAAATTACTTTAATTTATATAAAAATATTATAGCCAATGATTTTGCAATTATTTTTTACATGTACAATATTTAAATTTTAGAGACCTCAAAAGTAATTTTTAATAGACATGTTTAATCTTTTTCATACTTCACTATGTTTCATATAGGGCAACTTCTCTTGGTAAAGTTACATTACTTAAATCTCAAATACATGAATTTAAAATAAGGATTCATGAATACTAGAATCAGGAAATTAAATTGAGAACCATTTTAGTTTTAAAGCAAAATAATATACATATAATTGTCTATAAACTTTCCAGTCTTCTTGATTCAGTCATTTTTCTGTGTAAGATAGGATTATACTTTATGAGCAATCATTTTGATTTTTTTCTTGAGAAAGTAATCTTTAACAAAAAGTGTGATGATAAACTCTAATTAATCTTATTCATGAAAATTCATGTAGTAATTACCTTAAATCATTTTGTTTCTCAAGAGTTCTTAAAATCAATTAAATGGAATATATTTCACAAGAAATGCTAGGTGTATATTTTTAGAGTAAACAGGATATATCTTGACATGATAGGTTTCTTTCATCTTCTTTCCTAAGGAGCTGAACAGACACTAATGGTCTTGTCACAAGTTCCCTCTTAACACATCCATGTATCTTTAAAGATTTTTCTTTTTATTGTAAATTCTGTTTGAAAATATGTGAAATGATTTTGGCATGACCCACAGCTCAGTTACCTTTTAAAATAAGGATACAGGAATTCACTTAAGATTTTAATAGGGCATACCTGTATAACAAAACAAATTTTATACAAAATATCTACACTCAAGAATTTGTTAAAAAGAAGAGCCATTTGATCCACAATCAATTCTTGTGTATATTGTCTTTGCTTTTCAAAATAAGAAAGCAACTATTTAGATTGATAAATTACCCAAACTTTAACTATTGCAATTGCATATTGCTAACTTAAACATGAGCAAAATCTTCAAATAGGAGGTTTCAGAAAAAGAACTGAAAGGAGGAAATGAGGAACTATACAATGGTACCATTTTTTGTTTGAGAGTTTGGTAGTATAGGGAGACACTATAAAGCCTGGTTGCCTTGATGCAGAATCAGAATAAGAGAAAATGGTGGGTAGGTGCACCTTCCTTTTGGGAACCATCCATGTGACAAGTGAGAGGCAGAGAGAAACTGTGGTGTTTCTAGATAAATGGATTAATGTAGAGTCGGAAAGACTCATGAGTCTTAAATTTCAGAAAACAAACATTCAAGCACACCAAAAATCTTGTGGCATTATTGGGCTCCTAACTTGAAGAGCACTGATATTTGAACCCAAGGAGTTCTTAGAGTAAAAATTGCAAGACCAAGGCAGCTACAATGTCACTAGATGTCAGGACATGAGGATATTTTCCAAAAGGTCAATTTCAGGCAGTCTCATGACAGTGAATAAAATGAAGCTAGACCTCAATGTCAAGAAATAAAATGGATGATATACCTGAAGCAGAAATTAATAGTAATTGAAAGCATGAAATGAGATTAGAGTTTTGAGAAAAACTCTGGAAAAGGGGATATTATTCTTGTATTTTAATTTGGCTTTAAAAAAACCCTATTATTTGAAGTAAGTTCTGATTTAACAATATTGTAAGTTTCTATTAGTTGCAAGTTTAAGATCACATTTGAGTTATAAGAAATTTTAAATTTGTAATTGAGTACACACTACTAAACGGATTATGCTTCTAAATAGAGCAAGTGATCCTTTGTCTCCTCGAATTTAAGGTATCAAGGTAGTTGTTCTTCCACCTCAGTCTTTGCTCCATTAGTGATTAGATCACTCATGCTCACGTCAGCCAATGTCAGGATATTATTGTGGTGGATGTTGTCTGGGATCAGCTTGGCGTATGAGAAAACTGCAGAAGCAAGGAAGTCACTCTGACCTTCTGCCTTTCTTCCCTGAAGCAGAGTCATAAATTCTCTGAGTTACCATGCTTGAAAGTGGGTCATAAAAAGTCTTATTCCAGGATAATTCCACTGTATATTCAAAAGATAATAAAAAACTAAACAGGCCTTGCCAAGTTCTTCCCAGTTTCTTACCAATAAGTCATGCCTCCTTTCTGTCAAATCACAGTCCACAGGAATGTTAATTTCTCATCTAAGAATAAAGATTTAATGTGAGTCTTTGGTTCTGCATTTCTGAAGACTCCCACATCATGTAAAACTTTGGTGAAATAACTCTGGTATGCTCTTCTCTTGCTAATGTGTCATTTGTTAGGGCATCATCCCACAACAAAATCCCACACCACCCTTGTGATGGGTCAGGGCAATAAGTTACTCTTTCTTCCCTCCAATGGTCTGAGAAATATGTACTACCCATCTCCTTTTAAAAGTTCTTCTAACTTATTCTACAAAGTTGAAAATTCTTTGCCTTTGATAAAACGATTAGGCATAGCAATCTTTCAGTATTTGCAGAATTGGTTCCAAGAATCTCTGGTTGATAACACCAATCTGGGGAAGCTTAAGTCCTTCATGTAACATACATTAATATTTGCCCATAACCTACACCCACACTTTATATACTTTAAATCACTTCTAGGTTACTTTTCTACCTAACACAATGTAAACGCTCTGTAAATATCTGTTATTCTTAATTGCTTAGGGAATAATAGAAGAAAAATGCCAGTACATGTTCAATATAAGTACAATTTTATTCTTCTGAATATTTTCTTTTTCCTGCCTGTGGCTGGTTGAATTTGTGGATACGAAGCTTGTAGGTACAGAGGGCCAACTGTACAGGAACATTTTTAACTAAAATGGAATTTAAAGGGAAAAATTTGGAAGTCAAAAGTGCCATATTCTAGATACTCACAAGATAGTTTTACACCCTTAGCCACTTGGAGATGGTATCAGAAAAGCTACACCAACAAATTTTACAACTGGCCTTTATTTGCCATTTATTTGCCTTTCCAAGGGTTGCCAATCCAATGGTCCCAAAGTCCTGTTCTTTTTTCTTATCATTCTCTAAAAATGTACTGTTCTTTGTTGAAGATGCTACACAATTTCAAATTGGAAGACACCATTCAAGAACTAGTCATTTGTCTCCCAGGTATCTTTGAAATAAGCATGTTAAGAAACTTGTTTGCTTTTCTCTTCTTCATTAGTCATTTGTAACAGAGGTCTGTTCCACCTAAGAAGCCTTAGCAGTTTTTCTTCCGTTCACTTCATTATCTTGTGGACACTGGTAGTACTGCTAAGATTGTGATTCCCAGGTAGAGAACATGATTTCATAATTCTGTCTTAAATGGGTAAATTGTATGAGTTTTCTAAATGTTAAATGACTGTTCTCTTGTTTACATTTTCTCTCGTGGGTCAGGGGAGCATAATTTGTACTTCTTTTTTGCCCAAAGGTTAGCCAGAGGGAAGTCAGAGAGAGAAAAATAAAGAAGAAAGAATATGAGACAAACAATAAGTTACAGAAATAAAGACCAAAATCTTATCAACAAGAACAGCAAGGTAGAAAGAAAGAGAATAAGGAGGGGAGGATGGAGGAAAGGAGAAATGGGAGAAAAATTATTTACAGATATATTTTCTGAGTGGGTTTGGCAATAGAGTGCTAAATGTACCAGGTATCTCAGGAAATTCAAGAAAATTTGATTATAAAGTGTAAGGAACTGGGGCTGGGGATGTGGCTCAAGCGGTAGCGTGCTCGCCTGGCATGCATGTGGCCCGGGTTCGATCCTCAGCACCACATACAAAGATGTTGTGTCCGCCTAAAAAATAATATTAAAAAAATTCTCTCTCTCTCTCTCTCTCTCTCTCTCTCTCTCTCTCTCTCTCTCTCTCCCTCCCTCTCCTCTCCTCTCCTCTCCTCTCCCTCTCTCTCTTAAAAAAAGTGTAAGGAACTGATAAACTATAGGTACTTCCTAAGGATATGTTCTCATAGCATAAACCATAGTAGAACTAAACTTTTGCAACAAAAAATTTCATATATGAATATATCCATGAAACAAATAGAGGCAGCTGTTTCTGATTCTTTATATCCTGGTGATCTTTCACATTTCAGAGGCACTAACACACAGAGGTGCCTACAAAGATCAGAAGGACAGTGAAGGAAAACACTACCAAAACAAACCTGCTGTGAACTTGCTTGAGGACAGGGTCCAGAGCAGAGTTCCTCTAACGTCCTCAAGCTCCTCTGGTTCCTGAGAAATGTAACTGTGAGCTTTCTCTTCTTATTACTCAGACATAAACAAAACAAAGAGAAAAAAATATGAAAGCTGAATTTCTAATAAAGCTCTGTTAGGAAATACACATGTTCACATCACATTGTGTCATTATTTTGAAACTTACAGTCATTGATTTTTGAAGGCTCCTGCCAAATAGTGATGAATGATGGGAAATAAACAGTGATGCATGTCCTCTGAAGATGGCATTTATATATGATCGCAAAGCTATTCCTTATTATCAAAAGGAAAGAACATGCCCCCAAAGAGCAAAAACAAAACGCCTAGGGTGAGCCAACTTCCAGATAAACCAAGCACACTGTTGCAGAAAACAATACAACTCAATAGCAACAAACCCCAGCGTGCCTTGGCATCCCTCAGATATGAAGACCACCCTCAAGAGGACCAGTTACACTCTTGTCCTGGATCTTCTATCCACAAACTTCCCAACAGATCACATTATGATGTTACTTTTAGTAACCATGTAACAGAATGTTTTCATTAATGATACTGAGAGAATTCTGAAGATATCACCCTCATATATGTCAACATTGATTAGTTGTAGCTATCAGAAATTAAAAATCTTCCAATATAGAAAAAACTTCACTTGCCCCTTAACTGTATAAAGTAAGGTTATAAAATTTCTCCTTTTAAAGAAAATTTAATTTCACAACGGAAATTTTTATTCATAAAGAAATATTTATCAGAAAAAAAAGAGCTACTTCCAAATTGTATTAGCCAAGAGTCGTAGCCTACAGAATGAGGCCATCTTGATTCTCCCACACATCATCACATAATTTGTCTGTACCATTCCCCAGAAGCCCCAGTTCCTATTCCTTTCTGTAGCACAGTATGCTATACCACCCTCAATCACCTGGTCCTTTGTGTATCATATTTTTGGGACTCCAGTGCATAAATACGTAATTAAAATGACTTTTATGTTGAGGAGAGGGGCCAGAGATTTATGATAATCTATTATTATTATTATTATTATTATTATTATTATTATTATTATTATTATTTGCCTTATGACAATTTAATTTGTATTACAAACAAAAATAATCTAAAAAGATAAATGAAAGTAACTCTTTTCCTCCCCTATTATACAGTCATCCTTTGGTATCTGGGTCAGTAGCACAGGGAAATTGCTCCAAGATCCCCAAGGATTCCAAAATCTATGGATGTTCAAGTTCCTTATTAAAAATAGCATAGAATTTTCATATAGCCTACACACACTTCCTCTCATATACTTTAGATCACTTCCACATGACTTATAATATCTATTACAATTAATGTCATATAAATAATTGTTATACTATATTGTTTATTTAACAATGGGAAAAAAAAGGCTGTTACGTGTTTGATACAGATAAATTTTTTTCTTCAAATATTTTTGTTTCAAGGTTAGTTGAATCTATAGACATAGGACCCATGGGTATAAAAGACTGGTTGTACTTTTTTTTTTTAAGATGAGCATATTGTCAATTTTTTTCTTATTTTAGCAATTAAGGAAGCATAAAAAACATGTTAATTATGAGATATTATAAATGATATTTACTTTTAGAAATACTTAGTATAATGTTATGTTCTGAATAAACTTTTGGTGCTTCTTTTTACTTTGGGATAGTTTCTTATATAGTTCAATAATCTCATAACATTATCTTTGATGTCTAGATGTACCCTTCGGTCTTGACTGTACCCATTTAGCAGCAATAGAATAAGTGAAACCTCATCATATGTGATCCTGGTGGATTATTATTAATCTCAGATAAGGTGATCCAATTACAAACTTAGGAAGAAAATATGATCTTCATAATTGAACACATAGTAAACAAAATCTTGAAGAGTCTGGTAATGAGCATTTTGTTTTGTTTTGTTTTTTTGCTGTGAACAAATACTTGAGGAAAACAACTTAGAGGACAAGTTAGTTCAGGTCTCATGGTTTCAAAGGTTACAGTTCATGGTCAACTGACTCCATTGTTCTGGGACCCAAATGAAGCAGAATATCATAGTGTATGGTGTGGCATAGAAAAACTGCTCAGCTCTTGGAAATCAGGAAGGAAGAGGAAGGAGAGACAGAGAAAGGCAGAGAGAGAGAGAGAGAGAGAGAGAGAGAGAGAGACAGAGAGAGAGAAATAGGAGCAGCCACGGAAGAGATGCAGTCCCCAAGGACACACTCATGACCTACTTCCTTGATGCTTGATGCATGCCACATCTGCCTTCAGTTACCACCCAGTACTCCTTCAGCTATCAGTGGAATTATCTACCGATGAGGTCAGAGCACTAGTAAGTAAGATTTTTGAGGGGCTTTCCAGGTCCAACATATGACAGAGATTTTTCCTATTACTATCTTAGAGTCCTGGGGATGCAAATCAATATTAAATTAATTAATTAATTAAAATTAATTTAATTAATTTACCAACAGTTGCAGTGATTCAAAATGACTACTGGCGATACTAGGGTTTTTCTTTCCTTGCAATGATCATGTTACATTAAAATAAGCCAACTGGTGCAATGATTATTAGGCAGAAAATGTATTCATAAAATTTGAAGTGGATATACAAATACGATTATAATATCCAGAGGCACTGAATGATAATGAGAATTACACATTTCAGCATTAAACATAAACATTTAACAGAGTTGGCTAATTTTGTGCCAATTTAAACAAAATTATTTTTCATTTGGAGAAACACTAATTTATAACACTAAACCATTTATTGTAAAACTTTACAGAAAGCTTCTAAGTAACGTATTTATTCACTTTAAGTGATCTATACAAGTATGCATTCTATGACTTTTGGAAAAGCATCAAACAAGTTTTGCTTTTTCTCTTTAAAAGGATTAATAACTATTTTCAAAATATTATATTGTTAATTGTAGCAACAAATTCAAAGAAGCTCTTTCATTAAGGAATAGATGTATTCAAACTGGAATCAAATCTGTTCAATGTGTTAGCATGGAACTCTTAAGCATTTGTGGTAGATTATTGTTGGTTGGATGAAATTTAAGTACTCCATCTGTTGAGCTTTATGTGCACAATTTATTGCTTAAATTTTGGATGTAGAAAATTGAAATGAAATAGATATAACTGCATACCATATTATTGCAAGTTAAAACAGATTATATGGCATGATTTTTTAAGTGTAAGATTTTTTTTTCATAACAGTGTACTCAAAATATCATGTTAAAATATTTTCCTGAGAGGTACCATGCCTCATTCACCATTGTAGACCATAATAGAGTTCAGAACATATAGAAAGAACCAAATTGTTTTGATGATGTAAAAAAAATACGGACTCAAATTAATAAAATATTATTTCATTTTCTCAACATCACAATTTCCAGAAAAAGTGTTGAAAAAAAGAAAGTAACTATCATAACTCACTCTCTCTCTCTCTTACACACTCTCTCTCTCTCTAATAGAAAAGAAAAGGAATGGATATATGGAGACTTTTGATTTTGATCTTAATATGGATCATCTGATACATGTGTTTAGGACTATTAAAAAAGTGGTTAGTTTAAGTGATAAATAAAAAGATGCTAAAATATAACCTAACAATTGTTATAATAAATGCACTCAAAGCCCTTGTATTTATAATATAATCTACTGTAATATTTTGTAATATCCTTAGTAAGTTTTTTTTAATCTTATTACTCTTATGGATATGCACATTCTAATTGAGCCTTTTTCTTAATCCTTGAAACTATTTCAACTATACATCTTCCTCTCTTGCTTTTAGGTTCTGTGACAATGGGGACAATGTGTATACTGGTCATCAGTACTTGCTTTCATAATTACAGTTATCTCCTGATAATTAACTGTAATGTCATGCAAATACAGAACAATCTCACTAATAGCATAGAATAAACACAGGAAACTCAGCCTGGGATTTGAAGGATTAAAGTACCTTGTATACAATTACAAAATTGTTTCAATAAATATTTGAAGAGCAAAGTCTGTGCATGTGTTATTCTTGGCTTGTGACATTCCTGTTTTTGCAGCTGTTGGTGACTTCTGGATGTGTAATATAAGTGGAACTATACATGCTTTTAGAGGTGAGAATTCTAGGAGGTGGGCTGTACTAATGTTTGCTGAAGAGATAGCAGAGACTTCCAGTTCCTCTACTTATTTTTGCTCCCCCTCTTGTCTTTGAGTTCTCTAAATATGGTTCCTCAGATTTTTGCATCCACTTTTGCCTTTAATCCATTGTTCCTATGCTGGACCTTTGTTGTAGGATGTGAAAGGAGAGTATTATACTTTCAATCTCTGAATGCAGTTTTCCCAGTGTATTTTTTTTTTCAGTCCCATGTTGACTGCTTTTTCATCTTGTTGGGTGAGAAAGGTAGACCGGAGGGTGCTCAACTGGGGAAGAATCCCCTTTCCCTTGGTGGAAAGGGAATTTTCTGGCAAAGTCTCTTAGCCTGGAAGGGAGGCATTTGCTGTGGAGATGTCCTTGGCTAGGTTTCACAATGCTCGCCCTTCCTGACAGAGCCCTGAGGAGATCTCCCTTGAGTTCTAACAGTGTAGGTTCCAGGAGGGAAAGTCCCCAATGGTAATGAGGATGGTGGCATTAGGTCTGTGCCTCTCAGGAGGTACCCATTCTCTTATTTGTCCACAATGTCATAACTATCCAGCAATACACTTGACCCTACCAATTTGCAAGTCCAGAGGCTTCTGCTCTAGATAAATATGAATCTCAGAATTTCCCCAACTTTCCAGATTTTGAGTGGCAGTTTGTGCTTCAACCTGGATTCTCTTATAGGTGTAAGAAAAGTCATTGATTTTCAGTTCTCCCAGACTTTTCTTGTTAAGGATAGAAATGATAATTTAAAGCATCTTTGAATGTCAGAGCTGAAACCAGAAGACTCTGTCAGTATATTTTAAATTACTTTTTACATTTTTTCCTTAGAGAAAAACACATTTTTATAAAGTGATTGGATCTGCACCATGAGTAACATTCTTAGTGGTCAAGGGAGGGATAGAATTCTACATTCTATTTTACTTCTATGTTCTTTGGTTTGCCAGATATGTTTTTAAATTACAGGATAGGAACACCTTGTGGACAGCTATTCTGATGGATAAAAAGGGATTCTGTTAAGTACTGTGACTTTTCCCAAGTCTCAGAGCAAATATAATAAGTCTGTAAACAGCAGAGATAGTGATAAAAATATATCTCTATGCATATCCCAATTATCTGCTATCCTGCTGAGGATAATTGTATTTTGCATGTCATATGACTGCTATTTGGCTCAGGGGAACTGGTCTTGTACTGTGAAGATTGTCTAGGCCATAACATACTTAGGAAAAGAGGGTAAAAGAGGAATTTTTAAAGTGTACTCCCTCCAAGCTTTTATAATCAACATTTATCTCTTTGGATAACCTGCCTCACTTATATGTCTACTAGTCCATATTTTTTTCTGTCAAGTAGAAGTTTAGGAAAAAGTACATGCATATGACTGAAACTATTTTGTAGATAACTTCTTTAAAATGAGGATATATTCTCTAGTACATCACCATAAGTATAATTTTATACATCCACTGTATTTTTTCAGTGCCCCCTAAATAATTCAGGTTGTGTGCTCTGAAGTGGAGTGCACCTACACAGTGACAATTCTAGAAATTTAAACAGATTAAAAGAGTTGCCATATTTTTCCATTAGAGGCACTTAATTTATATTTTTATATAATTATATTAATACTTGCATGTAGAAAATAGTTGTATATAGAAAATATCATGTAACAGACTTTTGAATTGCTATTTTATTATTGCTGAATGTTTATTGCTATTATTACATTAGAGTATATTAATAGTAAATTTTTGCTATTATGGGCAATTATTATTTTTTCCTCTTCTAGAGAAATATGACGTGATTTGTGTCCTATGGTATATCAATGTTGCCTTTTATTTCGGACAAGGTGGATGACTTGCTACTTCTTCTCTAAATACAATGTTTTCACCAGCTGGGTCACTTAAAATCCTCTCTTCCATAGATGTACAAATACTACCCATCATTTAGGAGGAGTTAGTTCAAATGTTATGTTTTTCAGCTTTCAGATAAATATTTATCCAACTAATTGTGCCATTTTACTGAAACATAGTGATTGTGTAATATAAATTGATTAGCAATATGAAAAAAGGTAACAGGAAGAGGGAAAAGGACTGGGGTCCTGTAGGGAAGGTTGTATTATCAAACAGTATTGTAAAGCTGGGCATTAATGGGAAAATGAAATCTGAACAAGACTTTTTAAAAACTGAGGGAATAAGCTGAGCAAATGCTTGCAAAAAGAATATTTTAGACCAAAAAAAAAAAAAAAACCCTAAAAAGAACTAAAGCAAATACTCAGAAGTGGGCTTGTGTCTTATGTGTTCCAGAAACAGCAAGGATGTGATTCTGGTCGTAGTTAAATGATAGCAGTAAAAGAATGTTAGGGATTGGTCTCCACATGATCTGTCATGATAGCAAGCATTTTTTAGCATCCTAAGATTTTCACTAAAACTTTTAGCTGATTGATACCTTATAAAACAGTGGACATCATTGGTGGTATGGTGAGCTGTGAAGATTTTAGTTTCAGACTGCATGGCTCAAAGCACAACAGCATGGCTAGAAATTCTACCATAATTATCACACTTTAGCTTGCTTATATGCTTACCTTTTTTCCTGGCTATTGCATACATAAGTTAGCTTATGAATAATTAGTTTTCCAAAGTTCTTATTTTCATCCTACTTGGAAACTGGATGTAAGAAAAACATAAGAGTTCATTTAGTTCCATTCGTATCATTGTGGAGTGCTGCAACATCTCACAAGACTTGATGGAAAATGAATGACCCTAAGTTTCCACAGGACAGTAGGAAGAAGAATGGTGTTTTTACCAGTGGGTTGGGGAAAGAGAAATGGGTAATTGTTTGGTGCAGGGGAGTTTTAGTCATTCAAGTTGGAAAAGTTGTAGAGATTTTCTGACCAATGTTGTTCTTATAGTTAGAAACATAGTACATTACACTTAATTTTTTTGGTAAGAGGTTAAAATCTTGCCAGGCACAGTGTCAAATGCCTATAATCCCAGCAGCATAGGAGGCTGAGGCAGGAGGACTGCAAGTTCAAAAGCCAGTCTCAGAAACTTAGTGAGGCCTTAAACAACTTAGCAAAATCCTGGCTCAAAATTAAAAAAAAAAATTATAAAGGCTGGGAATGTGGCTCAGTGAGCGCCCATGTTCAATCTCTGGTACAAAAAAAAAAAAAAAGAAAAGAAAAAAAATGAGGTTAAATCTTTTGTATATCGTTCAACCAAAAAAAAAAGATAATGACAAAAATTAGGAATTGGGAATTGATTTATGAGAAATTTCTTCATATTTAAAGGAAGACAACTTTGGGGAAAATTACAAGAAGATTTCATCTTTCTCATTTCATATTTACTTATAAGAACAAAGCACGTAACTTTGCTTTTCTTTACAGGCAGATAATTCACTGAATCTTATACTTACTGAATGTTTGTTTTTATAGCACATGCTTTGGAAAATGCTTTACTTTAATTTATTATTTGCCTTATTAGCTGGGAACATTGTGTCCAATTAACAATATGGAAACTCAAGCCCAGGAGGTGAATAAGCTTGCTCAAGGTCAGAAAAGTCAGCAGCAGGCAGAATCTAATTTTAGATACATGCTTTTAGGCAGTTCATTATTCTGCCTTTTTTAGTTCTCAAAATATTTTGTTTTTAAACAATTTATACTAGATGAGAAAAAAAAACACATCATAGTTTATTTGATCAAAATATATCACAGGAAAGCACTGTCACACTTCACAGAAGTTGATGGAAATTAGATATTTTTAGAGTTCTGAAGATGGCACTCTAAAAATAATACCACACTCCTGGCACTCTAATACAAATGCAAAAATTAAAGCAACTATGCTATGTGGTGTTTGTGAAAAAACACATTTATAGTTTTTATCTGCATATTTTTCCTTTCTCTTTAAAAAATAAATCTGAGATATAATCTACATTTTGTATGATTCACTCATGTAAAAATGTTCAATTCAGTGTTTTTTGTGTGTGTTCACAGATATATGCAACTATCACCAGTTAATTTTAGAATATTTTTATCATCTCAAAAATAAACTTTAAAACATTCAGCTATCAGTCTATTTTTCAAGCCTCCCCGAGATCAGCCCTATGTCACCATTAATCTACCTTTTATCTCTATAGATTTCGATATTCTACGTACTTTTGTATCTTCTGTTATATCAGGCTATATATTCAAAGTACATTTACCTAGTGAAAATGACGAAACAAATAACTATGTACCACTTCTTTTAAAAGATAATTCACACTGTGCTGTAAAGCTTAAAAAGAACCTAATTTTTTTTAGCCCCAACAAAATCCTGTCCACATTAGAGAGTAAAAATGATTTATCTACCTTGCAAAATGGGTCTGATAAAAAGACAGTTACTGAGAATTCAGTATTTACCAGTAAATGTTGTAAGTAATTAAAATGTAGTAACTGAGGAAGAGACTGTTATTAATTTTCCAGGTGAAGAAAGTGAGGCATAGAGTACTTGAAGGAGTTATCCAATGCCACATACCTGTGAAGTGGTATATTTTAGCCCAAGCTGTTGTCCAGATGACTAATTTGCCTCCATATCCATTATATTATTTCACTCAATTACCAAATTATCATAAGAGGAGAGGCTAGAGCATATTTTCATTTTAATAATTTAACTATGTGAATGTAACTATGAATCAAAAGGTAGATGAAAATATAAATTTAATTGAGGGTAAACATTAGGCAATATTATGATAGATTATTTTCACACACTATTGGTATTAATCCTTAAAATAATTGCCATAATAACACAATACCTTGTATTCATAGTGAATCTGACTTCAAAAATAATTCTATGATGCAAAATTTATTTAATCTCTCTGTTATTCTATATAAATAGTAATGCATTGGTGAGTACCTCCTGGACTTTCATAATACCCAAGGCTTCTTAGTTTTGTGAAATAGAATTTCTAGATAATTAGAAATGACAATGACTCATTAATAAATGCAAGGACAAAGGGCACACTAATAGCAAACCATAATTTTGGGGATTATGGTTTGTTTGCATGTCCTTTCCTTGTGGAATTCCACTTGTAACTTATTATATTCACATTTTAAAAACCTCAACAAGAAAAGAGCAACTGGCAACAGTAACACATTTATCTTGACTGGTGAACACATTAAATTCCAATCAATTTAAGATTTTATTGCATAATTCTTATTTTTAGTCATCTATCTTAGTCTTCATGTGAGTTTTAAAGCTTTGTAAGCTCACATAAACTAACTTAATAATGGTTATATAACTGATAATTTCCATTTGTTGCTGCTATCCATACTATATCAAGTTAATTATGTAATAAATGTTTACAATGACCCAGAGTTACAATACCAATATGTGGTACTGATATTTTGGTTCAATTGACAAAACTTTTGAATATATTGTTATAATTAAGAAATCTTATATTATACTTATTTGTTTACACACATACATCTTAAATCAAGATCATTATAATTCATGTAGTTTTACATCTGAACTTAACTGCTCTTAAATAAACACATACTTTCCCACCCAAAATGAACAGATATGTATCCATACAAAATCCTCCACATTTGGGGAAAGTATATTGTCTTATTCAAGTGGACTACAATTATAGTTTGAGGTTTGAAGGAAATTTTTTCCAATTGACTGCTTACATCTTTGCAGAATTCATATGTTGAAATTCTAACACCCAATGTGATGGTATTAGTTGTTGTGGCTTTTAAGAGGAGATTAGATCACGAGGGTAGAGTCCTAAATAGTTGAGATTAATTCTTCTATAAAAGAGACCCCTGAGAGCCAGCTATTCTTTTCTAACATTTGAGGACATAGCCTGATGGGTCTGTGTATGAACCACAATGTGGAGACTCACTGGACGCCTGTTTGACTACCCTTTGACTTCCCAAATTACAAAACTGTGATGAAAAATCTTCTTTTGTTTTTCTGCTATATGGTATTTTGTTATAGCAGCCTGAATGGACTAAGACAGTTCCAAACCACTAGAAAAATTCCCATTAAATGCTAACAGTTTTTCTTAAATTGGTCCTCATGTATTAAGATTATAATAAAATTTAAAAATAATAACATTATGTCTAATTATATATGGGATTTTATTTGTTCTAGTGAGATTATCCTACAGGTAGGATAGTTATAAAATTATTTTGTTTAGAATATATATAACTTATATTCAATACAAACACTATCAGTTTTTTATATGTTCCTTACAGTTATAGTAGAAAAATTTGTCTTTGAGTTGGAGAATCACACATTAAGTTATGTACACACAGCAATTAGGTGTTGGTGGTTGGAAGAGGAACTTTCTTCTTTTATCTTTTATTCATTTATGCACATAGGTTATTTCCCTTTCAGTGTGTTTTCTAAAGCATACAGAGATTTTAATGATATAATTTCCCTTTCAATGTGTTTTCTAAAGCATACAGAGATTTTTAATGATATAGTTAGTGTTGAGTTTTAATTTTGATTAGAGTATCCAGAGGCAAGCTATGAAGGAAAAAAAAAGTCACCAAGATTAATGAAAGCTAACAACATTACAGAGTACAAGGATTCCTACTCTTGAAATGCCTCTTGAATTATATTTGAATTCAACTTTCCATCTTCCTTGTCATATTATTTAATAGGCATAAATATAAATAATGAGCTATTGATTGCAGTATTTTAAATCACTTAATTGTTACGCTTTAGAAAGGTTGTCAAAACATTTCCAGCATTCAGTATTTTCACTCTTGAAAAAAAGAAATGAGGTTATTTTCCTATGTTTATTCTAGATAAAATTATCATAGAAACAAGTTTTAATGTGAAATATCCTTAATTCTCAATTTAAAAATGTATTTGCCTGCTGGGATTGTGGCTCAGTGGCAGAGCGCTTACCTAGCATGTGTGAGGCAGTGGGTTTGATCCTTAGCACTGCATATAAATACATCAAATAAAGGTCCATTGAAAACTGAACATAAAAAAAATGTATTTCCAGCAATTAAAACATAACACTTGTGTCTTGTGGATTGCAATAGTTTAGATCTAAAATGCCCTCCCCTTCAAATCTCATGATCTAAAGGCTTGGTCCCTAAGACAATGATGGTCAGGGATGCAACCTTGGAAGGTGATTGAATCATGAGGACTCTCACCTTATCAATGGACTGATTCACTGATGGGTTTGTAATTTAATGGACTATATAAGGAGGTCGAAGAAATTCAAGAATTGGCACCTACTGGAGGATTCAATTCCTTGGCAGTGTGTCCTAGAAGGATATTTCTTCTCCACCAGCTCCTTCTCTCTCTCTTTCTCCTTCTTGTTGGTCATGAGGTAAGCAACTTTCCTCCACCACACCCTTGCTGATGTTCTGCCCTGCCACAGGCCCACAACAACAGGGATAAGCAACTAGGGATTGGAATCTTTGAAACTGTGAACTAAAATAAATCTTTCCTCCATTAAATTATTTTTCTCAGGGGTTTTGTCACAGCAGTGGAAAGTTGACTGACAGATGAGATCTAAATGGAGAACATATTTACTAATTACTGTTTCCTTTCTTATGTCAATCCTTTTGAAGTTCAAGTTTAAAAAGATAATTGCTCTTCACACATATCTTTGAAAATGTAAATTACTAAGTTTACTATGAGAAAATACTTTCTATAGTTAGAAATTTATATGACCAGTCCCATATATTAATCAAAATGCTGAACTTGATTTAAGGTGAACACTCCCCAGGCCACATGGTAGGATAAGTCTGAATTAGGTGTAAAGTACTATGATGGTCTCTTCTTTTTCTTCCTTCCCTATCAGAGTTTCTGGGCTTGCTCGCCAGTGTGGGAGGTCAGAGATGGAGAACTGTTAGGGGGCCGGAGTGCTTACTTTCCTGGTACTTTTAAAGACAGACACCTGTTTTTAGGATATGTTTATGTTAAAAGCTGATTCTTCCCTTGTTTGGACTTAATAGATTTGTAGATTTCTTCTCACCATATACATTATGAGGAATTTCTCACATGCAGTTGCCTTAATATATATATTACATTGCTGGAGTTGCCATTTGCCAGACCATGAGAAACAACTGTTAGATTTTCAGAAATTTTTTGGTAACCAATACTGTTATTAAAAATCAAATTATATTAATGTAACATTTTAAATCATTTTAAGAAAATAACATATCCCAGAACTCATTATTTCTTATTTTAAAATTTTTGTATTATGCTATATGATTTCAGGTTATTCATGACTCTTGTGCCTGTACAATGAACACCTTATGTGTGGTATGTTTTGGCATTATGTCTTCCCAAGTCAGCACAAATTTAATGATGTCATGTTGGCAGACTTAAATCAAATGTAATAGAAGTATTTACACCAAAGAAACCAGAAAATTGCAAATCATGGATTATTTATGTATATTCACTATCTAGATTCAATACTGTAATGGATAAAATATTAATAGTGTAGATTAAACTAATATTATATAGAGCCTATAGCAATTATTTGCGAATAGCTCAAAAACTGAACAAATGTTTTGTTTTTTTTTTCCAATATCCAACAAGTACTATAAGCTGCAGCCTATAATAAATCATTCATGTGATTGTGGAACAACTGAAGTTCTAACATATATCTTCCTTGTTTCACTTTCTGCTTACTTATGAATGAAAATGAAAATAGCAAACAACTTTCAGGTTTGACGTACACTATTTCATCCATTACCATCATGCTTTGGTTACAGATACAAGAGTTAAGCAAAATCAATAAAAGCATTTTATGAGAACTGCTGAGATATATGGAATTTATAATAAACAGTATTGTATATTTATGACATTTTAAATTGGTGCTATATATCCTGTATATCATTAAGTTTATAATAAGTTTATGTGCATATATACAGGCTGACTTATTTTTTCCAGACAACTGGTGGTTAAACATTACTAGCACATCACTAGATATATATATATTTACAAAATTGGCTGATGATTTATTCCTCCCAAAGCTCTAAGAAATTCACTTTCTCACTATTAAAACCTAAGACAGGACAAACATTTAAGAAATGCCAGTTCTCTGTGAATATTACCAATTATCTGGTTCACCAAAAAATATTTATGAATCCTTTACACCAAAAAATTCTGAGCGTAGGTGGATGATTGTACTTTAGAATCTTCACCTTTACTGATGTTATTAAAACTATTAAGCTCTATGTCTCTTAAGCTTTAGATTTTTTTGAGGTTGGAGTCAGATCATCCATTTCTGTTCCTAATAGAAAATAAATTACATATTAAAAATTCCAACAAATATCCAGAAATTCCCTTTCACTAAATTTGAGTCCAATATGAATGATTAATGTTATATATTTCAAATAATTCAGTTGTACAAAAAGTGAATTTAGAGTACTTTCTGTTAGCAGAATGACTTCCTGGTGACATAACTAGTGACATACTGGTTTCTCAAAGGAAAAATTACATTACATGATCCAGGTATTGTAGGTAAAGATAAGAATATAATAGCATTAATTTTCTACGGACTTTGGAGTATTGAAAAAGTCATATCTGACACATTATCAAAATTTATTTATTTTTTATTTTTATTTGTTATTTTCAGTTATACATGACAATATATCAACATGTATTTTGATATATTTATATAAGCATGAAATATATCTTAGTATGTACATGATGTTGAGATTCACTGTGATGTATTCATACATGTACATAGGAAAGTTATGTCAGATTCATTCCACCATCTTTTCTATTCCTATTTCCCATCCCTTCACTTCATTTCCCTTTTTCTAATCCAATAAAATTCTATTCTTCCCCTCTCTCACCTAATTGTAAGTTAGCATCTACATATCAGAGAGAACATTCAACCTTTAGGTTTTTGGGATTGGCTTATTTCATTTAGCTGATAGTCTCCAGATCCATCCACACCCTAGTGAATTTCATAAAGCCATTCTTCTTAATGGCTGAGTAATATTCCATTGTGTCCATTGGCCATCATTTCTTTATCCATTTACCTATTGATGGTCATCTAGGTTGGTTTCATAGCTTAGCTATTGTGAATTGTATTGCCATAAATATTGATGTGTCTGTGTAACTATTGTATGCTGATTTTAAGTCCTTTGGATATATACCAAAGAGTGGCATGCTTCATAATTTCTAATGTAACTACAATCTACATTTGGTACAGTTGCTGAACATTTCTCACCTCCCACATACTACAACACTACTCATTCTACTAACTACATGTATTACTCTAATACCACTATACTAAGGAACTTATATCAACTCTATAACATAATGATAAATATTATTTTCATATACATTGACAATACACTTAAGTATGAATACATAAACTTGCAAATATCAAATGTACATACACAATATTTCCAGATCACATATTAAGAATATAAACAAGGATTTGAGCCCAGTTTTGCCTAAATTCCAAAATACCTAAACAAAAATTACAGTTTATGTTTTAAAATAAAATATATGTAAATATTTAAAGATGAAACAGACAAGTGAATCTTTGAAATAGAGTATTTTATGAAAATAACTTATAAATTCATTTCCATTAACTTTCTCATCCAGAAGGATATATATATATATGCAGATTTATACACTGACACACACAGAGCCACATAATAAACTAAATATAGTTTCTAAAAAACCCAAAAACAGACTGTGAAGAGCTAAAAATAACTGGAGTTTCTTCAATTCAGCTTTCTTACTTTAGAAATTACCACGTGAAGCACAGTCAGAATTTGGACTTAGCTCTAAATAGCAGAATTGGAAACTCTAGCTCTTAATACATTTAGAATATTTCATTAGTGTCATACCTCTTATATTAAGTCAATATAATTTTTAGTATTATCATGGAAAAAGAATTGTGATATAATAACTCTACATTTTCTTGAAGAATGTTTATATTTATTTCATTTTAAATATGCTATGTGTTTTTTTCCCCCAAAGGAACATAATGAAATGCAAAATCTCTTCTGAGAAATGAATTTTTTATCATCTGTGTAAAACCATACGACTATATACTGTGGTATTTCACTTAAAATTCTTGCCTTCAAAGGGTGTTAGAGGACAAAATTACAGATTATAGCAATTCCTTTATATCCACACCCAGGCTAATGACTAGAATTCAGATAGTAAAAAAGTTGAATTACACATTTGAGCTAGAAATGGCCTCTTAGGCTTTTAGCCTGTCTCCCTGAAAGCAGGAGAACCAATTTAATCAAACAGTGTGAAGAGAGTGACAGATGAAAAGCGCATCAATCCCAGTGGGTCTGGCATGACTTGAAAGACAAAATCTATCACAATGAATTAAAAGCCCAATGTAAAAGAGAAACAGACAGATCGACTTGATTTACATGCTCGCTCTATCAGAGCAAAGATAAAGATTGCGGAAGCCCAAAGCTAGAAGCCTGCTCCAGCTTTAGAGGAGGAGTGTCAGGACAGCACAACCCCCAAATGACAAAGCCACAGACACTCTATATCTAACTTTCAGCCATTAGCTCGAACATTTACCATTTAGAGCAACTTGCAAAGCATTTAACATCAATGAAAGTTTAGAAAGTGCACTTAAAGTTGTTGATATATTTGTGGGTAACTTTTAAAATTTCATTAGAAGAGCCTTACAAATTAAATCAGTGCAGTGGAAAACTTAGAGAAAGGACTTATTAAATAATTCATGTGTCCAAGAGTTTATAACTCCTTCCATAACACTTTTATCTTTGTAATACCAGTAAATGAGCACTCATCACTGAACATAACTTCTTAGTTTTTGATAACCATTAGACAACAAAAGGCCCAGAAAAAATAGTGTAGCTAAGATCTTTGCTTTTCCTATAAACTCTTATCATTTCCATCTTTATTATGGAATCCATCTTTATTCCTGTTCTGTCCTCCCTCATACTATCTTGTCTCATTGTCTTTTTCCTACTCCCCCTGACTCTGTGTTTTTCATTCTTCCTCCTGAATGACATAGCATCAGAATCGGTCATCTCAATGTGAGCTCAGTCCTTTTCTTCGTGTCCTGTGCTCAGGACAGAAAGAAAGAAAAAGAAAATACCCCAGTGGAGCTTCAGACTGAAACATTTGATGTGAAAACAAATTATTCTCTTGATAATACCCCAGATAATTAATCTGTAATTAATTTTTCTAATCATCACTAAAAACTCCTGTCCATTTTTTTTTCTATAATTCTTAAAGCTCTTTTCAATTATTTTAAATTATTAGGTTAAAGAACTTTCACAGAGATTTCCTCTAGATACTAATGGGATGAGTGGGATGAGGAACTCTCTGTTCTATCAATAATGTGATGTATCTTAGTGTGGAAGATAGTCTCAAATATGTGTTTTGAGAATTTCCTAAATGACTACAGATAAATATTTTAATATATAGACACAGATCTTTCTATACTTGGCCAACAAAGTAGTATGGTTATTTTTTGTAAAATATACATGATAGGTCTGATTTTTTGTCCTTTTTGCCATTTTGTTATTATAATAAGTAAAGGAATATGTTAAAGAATGGGAATATATGCATATAAAATTTATATAAATAGATATGTAATTTATAAAATAATAAACTAACAAAAATTCTAGGTTTACAAAGTCTTTCCAACAGTTATTTTCTATAAATCAAACAATGCATCATTTATTTTTGTTAGGAACAGCATAAGAAATCAGAATGCAATACTTTACTATTAAAAAAAAAATACCCAGCTGAGATCAAATTCAGTTTCAAAACAAAACCTTACTTTTGAAAAGTAGATCATGGAACTGTTTAGTTTAGGCTCTTTGACTTCAGAAGGAGAGAATATAAAAGAAAAATTGTTAGGAGATAATACTTTAAAATAGCTGTCAGGGAAAAAAATTCTTTGAAATATTTAGATACAGCTAAAGAATGAAATCCTTAAAAAATC
Organism: Spermophilus citellus; assembly: GCF_964194105.1. NCBI lineage: Eukaryota > Metazoa > Chordata > Mammalia > Rodentia > Sciuridae > Spermophilus > Spermophilus citellus. Next base: position 81,015,795 of record NC_138182.1, on the reverse strand, counting down.
TTTAGTATATGCTTCCCATTTTATAACTTTTGATTGTTTGTCACATTCATCTTTGAATTTTACTTCAGTAAAAAAGCATTATTACCTCTTCAACTTTACATGTTAAGATTTTAGAAAAAATTTATATATTCTCTTCATTTTTATTCTCTAAATATTGTGTAGAAAAAATTATGATAAATGAAGGGATCTTATTTTTGAAAAATAAAAATACTATATTTATATCTAGTGAACACACATTCAGTACATCCTCTAGTCTATGTATTAAAAAATATCATACCAGTTTCTAAGAGCAAGCATATTATTTTTATTTCCTTTTTAAAAAGTTATTTATTTTAATTAGATATATATGATAGCTGAATGTATTTTGATTAATTGTACACAATTGCAGCACAACATTCATTTCTCTGATTGTACATGATGTAGCATCGCACCATATGGGCAGTCATACATGTACTTAGGTAATCATGCTCATCACATTCCATTATTTTTATTTCTTGATAATGGATATAGTTTGCAAAATGACCAATTGCACTGAATCTAAAAATAATTGTTTTACCCTACTTTTTTGCTGCTGTGACTGAAAGACCAGACCAGAAAAGGAGAGGATGAAAATTTTAGTTTATTATTTGCTCGAAGTTTCAGTCTTTAGTTGGAGGGCTTTGGGGGCCCAGATACTCAAGAACAGAGGCAGAACATCATGGTGGAAGGGTGTGGCATAGAAAAGCAGTTGGGAAAATGGCACCAGAGAGGTGGGGGGAGACTCTTGCTTACCAAGGACAGACTATGAACCCCACGAGCATACCTTCTGCCATCCATGTCCTCCAGCCACACCCTACCTACTTACAATTAAAACCTAGTTAATCTCTATCAGTTGATTAATGCACTGATTATATTAAGGCTCTTATAACCCAATCATTTCACTTCTGAACTTGTTTGCATTGTCTCACACAAGAGCTTTTGGGAACACCATGACAATAATTTAATTGGCTCAGTCACTTTGCTGCCTGTTAAATGGTATCATGTATCCATGTAAATCTCTAGAGAAATTATATTTTGTGACATTCTTGAGTGACCAACTGTAATTTTAAATGTCTTCCACATAGACAAACACATAAACAGAATTTCTTTAAGATATAAATTCTTAGGAAAAGACTACATGAATAAAAATATCTATCTAAAGTAAGTTAATGCAAAAAGGATTTCAAAACTATTTTTTTCCTGGATATAATAAAATGGTGTTAGAAACAATATTAGTACCCACAGAGATTTTTGGATTATGAAAATGTATATTGTGTATTATTGTTTCAAAAAATATAAAAATTTTGTATTTGATAGGGGTCAAGATTGCAGTACCAAAAGCCATTAAAACAGACTCTAAACTCTGTATATGAGATACCATCTATGAAGCTAAAACTAAGATTCTATGACTAAATATTTAAATGTTGTTTAAAAAACAAAACAAAACAAAGAAAGATTTCCAGGAGTCACTGTTTGGAGAAATTGTATAGCAGTTTACAATGATACTACTAAAATGAGTTCCAAATGTATGAAAAGTAACTGTGGCTTTTGAATGTTATTTTAAAAATCACCAAGAATGATCATAACTAGTAATAAATTCACCAAGGCATCAATTTATTTGAAATTTAATTATTTTTCTTTTTATTATATGTGATACTTACTAAAATCACTACATTTGTCCATTAAAGCATCTTTATATCCTCAGCTCCTATCCATTTCCTACTGTATTTTCAATAGTTTTGTTAAAATTTTCATAATATAGTCATTTTCATATATATATATATATATATATATATATATATATATATATATATTCCCATATACTATTGCTGAATAAAACATTATCAAACTGATAAGAACAGATACTACACTTGATCTTCGCCAAAAGGTCCAGAAGCAATATCCATTATTTAGAATTTTTAAAATTAGAATTTATAGTGTTCCAAGGATTTATTTTTATATAGTATGTGTATTACATTTTTATCAAGTAGACAGTGGAGGATTAAGAAAATCACTCAGCTCTGTTGAGCCACCAGGAAACTGAGCACAGGATACGGATAAACTAATGTTTTACAAAAAGTTGTAAGAATGGTGGTCACCTTTCCTTTGTTCATAGAATAAAAATGCCAGGAAACAAAACATCTGCTTAGAGATGAGAGATTTATTTTCTGGAAACATTTGTTTTCTTTTTCTTCCTACGAAACAATAGAATCTGGGATGCAACAGTAAAGTCCAGAGTAAGAAGTTAAACCAAAAATAACAGGATTATTTATAACCAGGTACAGTGGTGCAGCATATGATCCCAGTGATTCAGAAGACTTGCAGGAGGCTTGCAAGTTCAAGGCCAGCCTGGGCAATTTATTCCTTCGAAATAATACATAAAAAGGACTGGGGGCTAGCTGAATGATAAAGGGCCTGGATTTAATCCCCAGCACAAAAGGAAGGAAGGAAGGAAGGAAGGAAGGAAGGAAGGAAGGAAGGAAGGAAGGAAGGAAGGAAGGAAGGAAGGAAGGAAGGAAGGAAGGAAGAAGGAAGGGAAATAAGGAAGGGAGGGAGAGAGGGAGAGAAGGAGGGAGGGGAGGGTTGAAGGAAGGAGGGAGGGAAGGCAGACAATAAAGCAGGCAGGTTGAAAGTCTCTGTGTGGGACAGCTAGAGTACTGATCTTATTTTCTCATCCAGTGTGCAGACTGAGAACAGGGTCCTTAACATCCAGAAAAAAGTTATGGGGACATTTCAGTTTCATCCATTGGAAAATCAAAAGGTCTCAGGAAAAACATTACTATAATCACAGCAACCTGAGATTAAAATACTGGATCCATTTTATTGGAGTAAGTGAACATTTCCCTTAATGGAGAGCTGTTAAAAACCATTCTCTGGGAATCTGATTCTGTTATGGAGATTGACAGGAACTGACTTTATTGAGGAGTTTATCTCAGGATCAATGCCTGGGTGTTAAGAAGGAAGCAGGATTGAGTAGAAAGAAATGTCAAGCTGAAGTTCACTTTCAACAAAGGCCTGAACTGTTTCTCTGGGGATTCTGGATCTTAGGCCATCATAGTTGTACTTTATGCCCAATCATTAATCAGTGTTTAGTTGGGGATTATTCCAAGAAAAGTTGGTGACTTTTCTTGAGGTGACTTTCTTTAGCTGAGGTAAATAATGGAAAGGGCTCTTCATTTTCTCATTTATAACTAAGAGCTATTGGCTGCTCCCATTACCAGAAGCTGAGAAACTGAGGAATTGAGTTCTGCAAAGAAAATATGGACAACATTTGAGTGTCTACCGCGACCCATCTTGATTTCTTACAATTTTATAAAGTCTCAGCAGTAGTAACTGAAGCTTTATTGTGATTGTGTCACAATCTAATTCTCCCTTTGCTGAAACTTATTTTCTTAGGTTTTATGCAATCATTGATGCCAAGAGCACTTTCCAATAAGATGTCCAACTGAGTCTACTTCCTGTGAAACACAACCTAGTATGCACTCTCAGTGACCTGCTGAATTCATACTTTCAAAACCCTGCAGTTTGGTCTCTATAGACTTAAGAGTTTCTGGTTCCTAGACAGGAAATTCTTTTCCAGACACCACAGTAAGAGTCCCATTAATCCTCAGATTAAGACTGTCCATTCATTTCTAACTCCCTGTGTTATTAGATTGTCAGGAGAAAAGTCACAACCAGTCAGGAAGGATTAATTCTGTTTATCTGGATGCAATATGCTCTCTGCAACACACAGGATAAGAAATTTACATATAGCATCGAGATGATCAACTTATTGTGTTTTTCACTCTCCATTTCCATTTTTTATGATAAATTGATAAATGCAGTATGAAAGCCTGAGATTGTCATGATACACACAGGCTAAAGTCATGCAGCTGTGAAGTTCTGGGTCACTCCACCTAGTAAACCATCTATGGGCAGAGGTGCTGAGAGTAAAGAATGTCTAGAATAGATGGCAAAGGATGAATTTGGCAAGTACCAGTTGTGGTCTTGAGAACAGAAAGGTGAAAATAATTATTGTTTTTTTCTTCTAATAATTATAATATAAATTTTCCTTTGCAAAGAAAATTTAAAAAGTAGTTTTAATAAGCTCTAGTTAATTGATTATGATATAAGATATAATGCAACCACTATACAATGGGGAGATCAATAAGGAAAAATCAATAGATCTTTGGATTAAAAAATAGAAATAAAAGAATTCAATAGTAATCATTTCAAATAAACTTAAAAAATTCATATGAAGGCTCTCATGTTATTATTTCATTATTCACAAATGAAATAATGTTCTCAAGAACATAGGGGGAAAAGACCTTAAAATAAAAACTGTATGACTCAGAAAGTATCTCAGAAAACAAATATATAAAACCTTGTGGTAAGACTTACATCTTGACAAGTGATACATTATACAGCATTGCTAATTCTCTTTTCAGACCCTAATCTACATGATGTTCATATGATGTCATAAAACCAAAAAGTAAATTAATAGATCTGACTTGCATATACAAATCTTAGGAAAAGAGAACAGAAGGAAGCTGTTAAGAAAATGCCAGCCTACGTGAGAAGAAGAATGGTTGAAATGCATGGAAATTTGAATGGAAAAGAAATGGTTAAGTTTGCTCTTTTCTTGGTTAATAGCCTTATATATCAGTATTTCAAAGTAGAAAGTAATATTATTTGAGAATTTGACTGAAGTATTCCAGGATGGCTCCAGCATCCTTAAAAAAAAAAAAAAAAGGACAAGTGTAACTACCTAGCAAGTAAATTGATGAGCCCATTTTTTTCTGTCTTTTTCTGTACTTTTTAATCCAGAGAACTAGATTCTTAGGTTTGAAAATGATAACTATAAATATAAGATTGTAGCATCAAATTATATTTCCTCAGGAGTTTCTCTTCATATCATCTAAACATTAAATATGATGCACAGTGAAGCCTACATATCCTTCCTAAATAGAAACCAGAATTCAAGATGATCAATAGCTACATTTCCAGAGAAACATTGCAACTGGAATGCAGTGAAACTGGAGGAATTCAACCATAATTAGAAGCAACAACAGATTTCCAGTTTCCAGTATAATGGATACACGTCATGGAAGTGGCCACCCTATCCTCAAAGCAACAAAATATCAAAAACTCTTTGTAGATCTATCAGAGAATTGAGGTCACTCATCAAACTGCTATATCAAAAACCAGAAAGGGGCAAATAGAGAAGCACAGCTCCCTGGAAAATGAAGATGCTGCATCTGGAATCAGAAAGTGAGTTTTTGCTGGGGGTTGAGCATTGCTTACATTGAGATATTAAAAGCTCCATGGACCAATATCTTATGGGAATCTTCCGAAACCTTATTTTAGAAACCCTCCCATGTTCTCAGAATGATAATGATGAGCATCCTCTCCTGATTCTGGTTGTGGAAGGGGAAAATAATCACTTTAAATATAGGCCTCTAACGTGTTGTCCTTAACAAAGAACATCCCAAGAAAACTGTTTTACTTATGGTAAGGGAAATAACTAACTCCAGCCCTTTCTAGCTTTCCTTTTGCATATGAGAGGAGAAGCAGTAAAGTTGAGAAGCACTCATGAAGGTCACAGTCTCTAAGCACAAACCTAGTAAAAGTTCTAAAATTAATTATGGCCCCACCTCCTCCCATACCATTCTACCACATTGATCAGGATATTTTGTAATAATAGGGATCACAACTGATACAACTGAATGGCTCAGAAACTACTGAAGATGAAGTCTCTAGGGAAACATATGGTAGGTAACAGAGACAGAGGAGACATAACAGAACCCTCCATGAAATTTCAGCCTCTGGCACATACAGTCTCAGCAGAGAGTAAATCTGTTCACTCATTCCTAGCTTAACTCATTTTATTAGAAAGGTATTATCATGAGATCAAAAGCAAACAAACCCATTACATTTTTATTTCCTAACTTTTAATTATTAGTCATTCTTTTATCTTTTTAGTACATTGCCAATCTTTTCTTATATGTTGACCATTTTTTTCCACTACAGAACTTGGTAAATTGATCGATTTCTTTAAATTTTTTTTTTTTTTTTTTTTTTTTTTTTTTTTTTTTTTTTTTTTTTTTTTTAGAGAGAGAGAGAGAGAGAGAGAATTTTTTAATATTTATTTTTTAGTTCTCGGCGGACACAACATCTTTGTTGGTATGTGGTGCTGAGGATCGAACCCGGGCCGCACGCATGCCAGGCGAGCGCGCTACCGCTTGAGCCACATCCCCAGCCCCGATTTCTTTAAATTTTAAAGTCCAGTAGTCTCCAGATCTTTGACATACTTATTGAGGTTCTGAAATTTATCTGTCTCTTTACACTGTGGCTTTTGTCTTTTAGTCTGCCTTTTGATTACTTTTGTTGAAAGATGGACATGGTTCGTTGAGTGTAAGAATCTAAGGGGCCAAGGCCTTCAGTATGAGATTTTTATGTTTTTCTCTCCGTGAGATAGGTTATGTTTCCCTCAGTGCTAGATGTTAAAGGACAAATTTTTCTCTGTTGTTCCTGATTTGTTTGCCTGTGAAGTCAACTTCAGATTTCTCTAGCGACTTCCCTAAGGTCCAAGGCAGGTTCTTTCAGCTTAATTCCCTCATTATTATACAGGAGTGCGACAGATTAATGGCAAGGTCTGGGGCAACAGGACATGCTGTACTGTACATTACTTATATCTCAGTCTTTTCATAAGCCTATGTTCTGGGTTGTGACTACCACATGTGTTCGTCATTTTTGTTTGTTGTTGTTTTTTCTGGTTTGATTGGTTGGTTAGGTGTCTCCCCATTAGGTGTAACAAGAAGGCTAGAAGGGCTGAGGTTAGGTATCTTCTCCTTCCAGATGTGGAAGGCTTGAGGAGTTCATTTTATATATTTCTCCTCCTTTAGGTCTGTAAGGCTCTCTGAAGCCCCAGTCTTTTAGGATCTGGGAGAGTAGTTTCTCTTGAAGACAGGCCTTACTCAGCAAACAGAACTATCTCTGCATGTGTTAAAATGACTACTTATACCCTCTTCCCCTTGCAGAAAGAGGAGGAAATATTTCTCCAGTCCACACACTTAGGATCTGATAGGTCTCCTATAGGTAAAGGTAACAAAAGTGTGGGAGACATTTCAAAATAGTTCCCCTGGTCCCTGGAAATTTTAACTCTCAAGACTGTCTACACACAGAGTATCCAAGCAATTCATCTATTATAGTTTAAGTTTTCCTACCTCGCTATCTGTCTCTTCAATTTTTCAGGCAACGGTTTTCCCTTTGACCTCAATAACTCCCAGGATTCTAAGAAGTGTTGCTTACTTTTCGTTAGGTCAGTTCCTTATATGTTGGATCAGAAACTGTAAGCCTGAGCCTATTTTTTTTTATTTTTTTTAGTAAAGGCTCAGAAAAAGATAAATATGTCTATATAATACATTTATATTTGATTGATTGAGAATTTTCCACTTTAGAAAAGAAAATGTTCTATTTAAAAATGTTCCATAGAATGGAAAACACAATCAAACTTACAAACTCCCCACAGACAAAATCCCCTACACCAATTAAACACAATTTAAGAGCAATGGCACAGACTCAAAGCAAATGTAAGTCATTTAAATTTTTTTAAAAATCCAGTAAACTACAAAGATTCTTTATTAAATAATTCAGTTTGGGGAACAATCTTAAGTATTAGAAGATAATAGAGTAGTATTGTAAGTTGTGGAAGGAAAATAAGTTAGAAAACATAACTTTAAAAGCAGTTAAAATATTTAAATACCAGGAAATTCAAGCATACCTCCAGGCAAGCATAGGTAGTGTATCACAGAACACTCTGAAAACACTTTCAGAGAAGTGGTATGTCAAACAGAAAAATGAAATCATGGAAACTTAATAAAATATGAGAATTTCATTTTCATATATAATAGTAAAGCTCACTGTTGCCCAAAGGAACAAATATCAAAAAGTCTTAAAAATCTATAGAAAATAATGCATATGTATAAGGTTATCCATCACAACAAGAATCTGAAGCCAGGGTTACCTCAAAAGTGATTATTTCAGCTGATCCCAAATTCAGAGATCCAGAAAAGCTTCTCTATGGTTTTCTAGATGTTCTTTATCATAACAAAGGAAATTAACATAAATATGTATGTTGTTATCAGAGGAAATTGCCTACAATCCAAAGGGAGTTGTTATCTTACCTCTATTTTGAAAACTTGTCCTCAGTATCATCTCCATTTTTTATCACAGAAGCCTGCTTAACATGAATGTATCTAAAACAGTTACTGGCAAAAAAAAAAAAAAGAATGGAATTATGCTGATTGATGAGGAACATTCAATGTTTGGAGATTGAATGGATTCCATTAAACCTATGAAAACCAAATAACTGAACGATATTAGGAAATGTACCATTTACGGGCTTAGTATTTCTATGACAAGAGGTCTATAATGATAGTGACGTGATAGACTTCTGGAAAAGAGAAGCTATACCTATTGGCTCAAGAGAAAGAAGGTTCTAGCTTGGAACTATAGGGGTAAAATGGTAGAATTGATACAGTTGGAAAACATGAAAGTTTCTCAGCAAAAGTACCTAAATAGAAATAAAAGTATGTATATGGGCAATGATACCAATAATAAAGTGCAAAAACTGGGAAAATTAATTCAAAACATCTTTACAAAGGAAAAAAAAATAATCAGCTGAGTATTAAAATGTTTCCATAGCTATAGTGTTCTAAGAATATATTCAATTAAGTATATGATATGACAGTATTAAGGGAAGGATAGAGCATCAATAGAGGGTATCAAGACTATTTGCAGTATTTTTATTTAACAAATGCAGTATATAGTATCTAAATTAGAAAATTCAGAGTCTAAAAATATAAATACATAATTTAAAAATATGGAATCAATTACCAGGTAGAGGAAACAACTTCAATAATATAATGCTTATGGTGGAAAATATTATTGATCTGACAAACCTACTCTCCTCTTTGCTCATTGTAACAGAATATCACTTCCCTGCTAGATTTCATTTCCCAGCCTCTCTTGAAGTCCAAAGAGGGTAAGCACTTGTCAGTAGTGAGTAGTACTGGTCATAAATTCTGTCACTTCTTTGACCAGTTTTAATAAGTGTTACAAGTCTGTTTAGCTGCTATAGGTTTTGATATTTTCAACTAAGAAAACTGACTAAATAAACCTTCTTATGTTTTTATGAAACTATGTACACGAGTTACTCTGCTATACTAAAAACCAATAAAAATATACTTGGATGCTAATTTCTGACTATACTACTCTGAGCAAAGAACATGGAAAAATAAAGAGCTACTGTCCCATAATGAAAGCTTCCATTATTATAAAATTGCATGGGTACTCCTTGGTCACCTACCAATTTCTCTATAAATTTGTGAAAGAGCAAAGTGATTCCCCACTATCCATGTGTCTGATTTAAGTGCACAACACTAGAAGATGATAACAACATTAGTCACTTCAGTGTCCTCTGACTTAATACCTCTAGTCTTCCCATAAATCTGCCTGATGTCTATACCACATGTCCTTAGCATTTCCATCCATGGCCCTTGCTCCGAATCAACACAGTTGGCTCATATTACATATTTCATGCCAATGTGATGTGATGAGAGCATATCAGCAAGAATAGCAAAATTCTTTATATCTTACATTATGACTTCCAACAATAGGAATCAATGAGACAATTTAAAATAAATTAATGATCAATGAATAGAATTAAAATTCAAGATGATGATTGAAATTTACAATATTATAAAATATCTCTTTAAACTTTAAAAGTTATCTTTAAGTAATCATGCACAATAGTTAGGCAAAAGTGAAAAAAAGACTATAATAAGATTATTTTAAAAATGAGCTTAATTTAAATATCTTGAAGGGAACATTTGATTATCTGTAAAATGGGAAAATCTAAAATGTCCCAACTGAAAATGATTTTTCAACAGATAATTATTTTTTAGACTTGATTAATAGACAGGTGACGTGCTAAATAATCTTACTATTTTCATGTGTGTTTCCAGGTGGCTGCAATAAAGGAAAATGTCAGTCAGAAATTTATTTTGGTTTTCTAAAATGTTAATGCAACACTTAAGAAATTCAAGTTTGTCATGAATTTTAGAGCAAAATATTAAAAAGATTTGATAAATAATCTAGAGTAAAAAAATACTATAAAGAGAAAAATTGTTTGATAATTTCATGTCTAACCTTTTATACTAGAGATAATAAGACAGTGGGATTATGATTATATATGCTTGATTAAAAATGATTTATATTTTAATCCAATGTATATAAAGGTATGTGCCATATAACTGTGGGCAAGTTATTTAATATGTGTCTCTTTTGAGACCATATGGCAGAGGTAATAAAGATATTAAATATTCATTGACTCTATGTGTATCTTGAGAATAGTTTGTTTAAGTAGTACAATTATTATTATCTCCATTATTGGTGAAGAAGTGAGGACTCAAAGCATTATGTCTAAGATCACACAGACTTTAAGCAGCCAAGCTGAGATTCAACTGCAGTCAGCCTGACTTCTTGGTCTATGTTCTAAACTACAAGTATTCTACCTTTAAAAAGGTGTTATATGATTAGGAAAATAAAACAAAAGAATTTATTGAATTAGAATTTATCAATAACTATTAAATTGCATATATTTTTCTTCTCCTTTTTCCCACACAGAAACAAATTTTGCTTTATATTTTCCATTGTCCTTTGCCAATCATCAGGCACATTGTATTCTTAACCTTACAATCTAGATTGTTAATATTCATGTCTTTCTTTGTTGTTTTAGTGGTATTGGCAATGACTTAACAGTGGTTTCAGTCTCAGATTATTTCCCTAGATAAAATACTTAACATTATCAGTGTTGTTTGACAAAATTGTTCCACTTGTTAGGACCTGATTATAGGCAAGATCCTATTTGACCCCTTTCTGTAAGAGACCAAAATGGTCTCTTACAGAAAGGGGTCAAATTGGATCTTGCCAAAGTTAACTCAGAAAGAAGAGAGAAGTGGGATTGAGAAAGGAGGGCAAAGTTGGAAGTACTTAAGAGGTAAATGATAGTACCAGTGATGGATTGACTATAAAAATAAAGGAAATTCAGGAGTTTCAGATATATATGTCCTCCAAAATGATCTTTGGATTCCTGAGTTGGAAAAAAATGGTTTATTGCTACAGATAACCAAGAATTTTAAGTTCAGTTTTATGAGTTCAGTGTATTGTCCCTATTGAATATATAAGCAGGGAATAATTTGAAAGCTACAAGCCTGAATTTCCAATTCTTGAGGGAAAGTTTAATTTTAAAGGAATCCAGCATATAAATTCTGGAATTTTCAGTTCAACTAAGACTTGTCATTCCACATCTCAAGATCAGTCAGGGACTCTTTACCATGTAATACTTAAGGACAATCAGTGATGCTGATCTATGTGCTTGGGAGCTTCAAAAAGGGAAGGAGTGAACTTTTAACCTTTTCCATATCTGGAATCTAACATACATCCACAAAATGGGATTCTGGTGCATACCACAATTAAAATTATAAACAAAAACAAATCAACAAACAAGAATAATAAATGGAATAAACTTAGATTTAAGGTCCGGAGTTAAACAGAAGACACCAATTTTTAAAGGAGAACATACACTCTGGACTAGTGTGAGAGACTTACCAGACACTTTTCAAGATTTTGGATATTTTCATTACTTTTTCAAATGCATTTATCCCCAAGGATTGTCAATTTCCCTTCATTATAGCAGTAAAACTCTTAAAAATAATTGCAAGGAGACTTTACTGCCTCATTAGGAGTACAAGAGATCTGTGCTTAAGGAGTTGTTCTCCAAAGAGAATTTTGAGGTGAGAGGATCTTAAAAGGTAAAACAAATAAAGAACTAATATTTTAAGAGGCAGTTTCTTTGTTCCTTTATACCTCAGGATGAGCTCAGGATCAGAATGTATAAAGTAAGTCTCTATGTTTTCCTTTCTACTTTTTGCTTTCACATCCATTTTTTTCCTTGGTGTGAGATTATTTTTATTTCTCTAATACAGAACTGATGAGGTGTGAATTTCAGGCTGATAGCTATGTATTCACCTTTCATAAAGATCTCTATGTGGCAATAGAAAGTGTTTGTTTTGGCCTAAGGGTTTTCTAAGTCTTATGAAGGCTTAAGAAATCCTGTTTATTTTTTTTTCCCAGTTCCCATGGAAGATAAAGAAAGGATGGAGAGGGAAAATGGAAGAAAACAAATAGTTAATATTAATATATTTCATTTTTATATCCAAATGCATATTCACAGAATAAATGCTATAAGAAGATAGCATATTGTTTTTTATTGCTACATAATAAATTAGCAAAAACCTACAGTTTAAAATAACATAATATATTATTACACATTATCTATGGGTCAGATCTGGGCATAGCCTACCTGACTTCTCTGTCGTGGGTCTCAGAGATTTGATGAAGGTGCTGGTTGGACAGCATTCTTATCTGCAGGCTGAAAGAATCCTCCCTCCTGTTTATTTAAGAGACTGGCCAACTTTGTTTCTAATAGCTATGTAACTAAGGGCCCTGGCGTTTTGCTTGGTACTGGCAAGAGGCCATCCTCAGGTCCTGGAGGCCACTGGCAGTTCTAGGAGGCTGCGCACAGCTGCTGGCCTAGACAGCTTTCCAACAAGAGAGCTGAGACAGCAAGGCGGTTTTCTGATCTGGGCTGGAGCCCTAACCCTATGTTAAGGGCTTTTTTGATCAAGTCAGTCCCATAAAAAAATAATCCCTCTTTTGATAAATTCAGTTTTGTTAGTTATCTTTTTATTGCTGGGGCAAAATACCTAAGGTAAATAAACTGAAAGGAGAAAGGTTTGTTTGGGCTCATGGACTCAGTCCTATTGCTTTGGGTCTTTGGTGGCCAAGTACATCATGGTGGGAACATATAGCAAAGGAGCCCTCTTCACCTCAAGGCATTCAGGGAACAAAATAAAAGAAGAAGGGGCTAGAGTCCCAATGTCCTCTTCAAAGGCATACTCCCAATGACCCAACTTTCACCAGCAAGGCCCCACCTTTTAAAGCTTCTACCTCCTAATAGCATCACCACAGACTGGCAACACACTTTAACACATGCACATGGTCCTCTGTGGGACACTCCAGGTTCTATCTCTAACTGTAGCATTCAATCCTATCTGGCTCCATATGAATATATAAAACTGTCTATTACAATATAGCTTGAATTATGTTCTAAAATCATATTGCACCCATACATGTACGTTTTAGATTAAAGGAGAGACAGATTAGAAATGTATTAGTCAGGGTTCTATAGATGAATGAAACCATCAGGTTGAATATATGTACGACTACAAAAGCAGTTTATTAGATGGGATTATGCAATCAGAAGCTGGATAGTCCCAAAAGGGCCTTCTGCATGCTAGGGTGATAGAGGAACTAGTAGCTGTACACTCCAAGAACCTGGAGCCTCTGAACAAGAGGAATGAATGATACAAGCTCCAATCTGAGATTGAAGACCTAAAATCTCCCTGTAGCACCACTGGTGAGACTCCACCTTGAAAAGGAAGGAGCTTAAATGTCCTTGGATGATAATAGCAGCAGCAGATACAACTCCCCAAGAGGAATCCAGCTTCGGTCTGCTAAGGCTACCTATCTCCTTCTTCTGTGTTTTGTTCCATCTGGGCCCCCAGCCTATAGACAGTGCCACCCACTTACTTTGGCCCCACATACCAGTCATCTCTAGAAATACCTTCATTAACATACCTAGGAGTCTCTTATTCCTAAGCATCTCTTATCCTAATCAAGTCGATAGTGCATATTAACCATCACAAAAATATATCAATCAAAGTGACTCCTGTACAACTCTAACAATATGACCCAAACTGTTTTTGTTTTTTCTTAATTTAAAAATGAATCCCCTTATTTGATAGTTTCTGTTAGTTAATGATTCTGATATCCACTGGGAAACAGTTATTCTATACTAATTGCCTCCGATGCAGTTATAACTTTATCCTTCTTCTAAATAAGGTATTCTCAAATATTACCATGTGTGGCCTTGTTAAAACAGACCAAAGGACCTCAAATCAAGAGTTTCTGTCTGAAGTTGAGCCTTAGGCCTAGGAATTTCTCTTTCAATGACATTCCTCAGGAAGGCTAATAGTGTTGGTCCTAAAACAAGCACTGCTAATTCCTCTGTATTGCAACCACCACTCCAAGAGAATCCTTCAAAGCAGGTTGCTTCACTGATAGGAAAATAGTCAAAATTAGTTCAGGTTATGAGCCCTTAATAGTCAGAAGCATGAAATTTTCACAGCAGAATAAAAGAACCAAGAGAACATCTCCCTTGAACAATCTAAATATTAGAGGTGAAGTGATACCCCCTACAAGAGCAGAGACTAATAAACAAACAGCAGAATCAATGAGGCCCCAGTGATTATCAATGGAAGAATATCTGGAAGGTCACAAGCCAAAGGATGCACAGGTATAGAAAATATAGTCAGTTGACAGAAATAGATGTAAAAGAGCTTAAGAGACAAGAGCTAGCAAAACATTAATTAGTGTCTAAGGTGGTCTTTTCTGGGGGTGTGGTAGGATGAAAGGCTAGTGAAACAAGTTTCCAGAGCTGTGGACGCTTTGGAGTTACTTCTATTTGTAAAGCCCAGCTCTGTTGGGCTGTATTTTCCATAAAAAGCCTACCTGAAGGATTGGGGGTGTAGCTCAGTGGTAGAGTACTCACCCAGCATGTACAGTGTTTTGGGTTTGATACCCAGCATCACAGAAAGAGCTTACCTGTTCTGTCCACTTTACCAAGATTACTGTATTGTTATAATTATGATACAAATTTTATATCATAAGCTCTATCTCAGGAACATATAAATGTCTCAATAATTACTCGCCTAAAGAATTATAATTGCCACCCTGACTTAAAATCCTGGATTTATCTTTGTACTTTGTAATCCAAGGAATCTAACATGTTATTTAAGCCATGCTCACCTGGCCCCAACCAAATGTCTCCTAAATGGCTAGAATTGCTCAGGTACATCCATTTTATGTATGATCCTACACCATACCAGCTGGTAACAAACACAGCCTGGCTGTGTAGCTGGATAGCCAGGTGGGAGGGAGATTGTTCAATACCTTCTTGTAAATACACACTCTAAACTGCATATTTGTAATTAGAACAATGTTAGTGCCAGATAATTAAAATAGCACAGAGGGGTAAAATATGGCTGGATCTAAAGTCAGAAGAGAATTTAAACACAGGTATAAAAGGGAATTTCTCAGACAAATGTTCTAGGGCAAGAATATGTCTGAATAGTGCTGGAAAAAATAGAGCAGGAGAGATAAGAGTCACAAGAAAGGACACCAAGAAGAAATGTGTGTTGGAAAAGAGACAGTGCAGGGACCAACTGTGGGCCACTAGTAGGACTTTGGTTTTTACTCTGAAAGCTGTGGGGAGTGATCACAATGTTTTAGCAGAGGAGTTACATGATCTGGCTTCATTTTAAAAAGATCATTCTGAATTTAAAGGACTGGGTATGCTCATTAATGAAGAAGCACATTCTGTTTCTTTAGAAATAAAGACAGTGTTTAAGATGATGGTAGGTAGGGAGCATGTTATATAGACATGGGAAGTTATCGTTATGATTTTGTTCACTACGATCATTAGCTAATTATAATGGTACACTCTCTTCTCTGTTATTGGGACTTAGCTGCTTGAGAGCTTAGAGTTTAGTTTATGCATCAGAGCAACCTCCTTGCTAGAAGGAATTGCTGTGCACTGCCAAAATTGCAGGAGTCATTTAAACACCATTTAACTCCTATCAATCGCATGACACAAATTAAAACACTACTTTCTTTGTAAGGCTTTTGTAAAACTGCCCTCAACAGGTGCAAAGCCTCCTGCCTTTGTGCATGCCATATATTTCACATGCCTGCAGTTCAACTTTTATCACATTTTATCATATTTGTTCCACATAAGAATGAATTCCTTGAGAGCAGGGATAATGTCTTATTCAAATTTCACAGAACTCCCAGGGCTACAAGGCATGGAACATCACACTGTGACATATACATAATATTGAAAGTAAATAGTTGAACAGCAGAGGAAAGAAGTATCCATTTGCTTTTTCCTGCTGATGTATTCAATAGCTGTGTTCAGTTTTGTACCTTCTTCTGTTGCGATTTTACATGTTTTTACTGAGTTACTAAATTCAGAAGGAATCCTTGTGAATTTTCATGTATTTCTCCTCAGTTCTTGCTTTTTGTACTTTAAATGTTGCTGGATTTACTTATGTCAAAAGACTAAACCAGGCACGGTATTGCATGCCAGTAATCCCTAGCTGATCTAGAGGCTGAGGCAGAAGGATCACAAGTTCAAAGTCAGCCTCAGCAAAAGCAAGGTGCTGAGCAACTCAATGATACCCTGTCTGTAAATAAAATACAAAAATAGGGCTGATAGGGCTGGGAAAGTGGCTCAGTGGTCAAGTGCCCCTGAGTTCAATACCTGGTACCCATCCCCCCAAATAAAAAGACTAAGGATCTTATTAGAATTTCTATTTCCTTCAAGCACTATTTCATTGTGTTCCATAAAATAGCTTATAAGATATAAAACTTTACACAAATGTAATTGTTCTTGATTTTATTATTAAAAATAATTGTTAAAAGAAATGGTGAGGAAGAGAAGAGAGACCATCCACAGAAATCAACACATTACACATGAAGACTGACCCAAAAATATATGCTATATGGGGGTTCATAAACTTTATTCCGAGACCATATAGATATTGGGCAAAAACTCAGTGCTCATATACCTTCTTTCAATGATTAAGAATATTTAAGAAATTTTAAGTTATATTCAAATATCCTGATAAATACAAGATATGGCATTAAAACAGAAAGGTCACCAGCAAAGTATATTTCTTCCAGAAAAGTCATATGTCTACGCAAAGCTCACTAGACTATATTACTTATGCCACTCTCTAGTTTTGACACTAAATCTAAAGAAACTTCCCATAATCTTTGAGAGCCTAACTAATTTGTCATATTATAATCAAATAAGTCATAACAGAGATAATAATATAAAAGTGTTGAACATTAATCTTCAGTTACTCTGCATAGAAACTTCAGAAAATCATTCCTTCTGAAAAACTAAATATCTACCACCTACTGCTGGAATGACTGGATATTACAGATGTTAATGCCTTTGGCATACAGTACCCACAACAACAACAACAACAAAAATCTGTGTTCTTTAAAAATGTGGAAACACAGTCATTTCTTTTTCTTTCTTTGTGTTTTGTTTTAAATATTTCTTAACTCCACAAATGACTTTTTTTTCCCCTAGAATGAAGAAAGTGTTTGTCATTTTAAATCAGAAAGAAGCACTTCAGTCCTCATGTACACCGAGAAGAGCTTGGTAAAAAGGAAAATTGAGTGAAGTAGCCAGGCTGTAATGAGGATTTGTAAACATTTCTGTTTTTACTATGGCAACTAGATGAAGGGGCAGATTAAAGATATTAAGCTGGCTTTGCTGTGCTGCAATACAGACAGAAGCATATCTTGCCAAAATGTAAAGGCTAAGATATGTAATTTTACAAAACTGTCTTATAAATCTATGTATATTGTATTTTGATTAATGTTCTTTTTGCCTTTGGCATGCTTTCCACTGATTTTAGATTTCTATCTCACCCCCATCCCCCACCCCTGTCTGCTTTATAGAATTTTTTCGTCCAACTGTTGTCTTTTTGAAACAGGACTACTGAGGCATATTTTCCCTCATCTGATAACTTGTTTCATGACGTGATTTGAACCTAGAATACATACTACCATTTTGTATTTTCCTCTATATTTGACTTTTCATAACAATACCAATTCAAGAAAAATCTAAACTTGTTTTGAACAAAAATTTTTTAATCAATGAGAATAACAAGTCATAATAATGAAATTATTTGATATACAGCAGAGTAAACAGGTTTTCAAGGTAAAATTTTACAACACATTAATAATATATTTAAATTTTGACTATCCATCCCTGTGAGCTTTAGCTTTGCTCTTTTACAAATGAATCACATATTAAACAAAATTTCTGTAAGAAATTTTTACTGCCCCAAATATTTTTTGAGAAAGATACATTTTATAATATCCGAGACTTTCATTAAAGGAAACAACTCAACATTAAGAAAAAACCTCAATTAAAAAAAAGTGCAACAACTAGCACAAATGTTGATATGTTATCTAAAACCATCATGTCCTTTTCCTATTGTTTTATATCAGACTATTTCAAAATGTAGAGACTTAAAACAACAGTCATGCTATTATCGTCACAAATTTGTGAGTTAGGAATTTGAGCAGAATTTGACAGGGCAATTCTGCTCCTTACTGGTACAGGGGTCCTTGGTGTATTTAGTGGTGGCTAAGCCGGCACGAGGTTTCCAAGAAGGCCTCTCTTTTCTATATTCCCTGTTGAAAGAGAAATCTGCTTAGGTGGATTCAGCTGAATCTTCCTTCTTCCTCAAATCACCTCAGGGCTTCTAGAGGTACCCTTTTTAGCATGGTAGTCAGACTCCCTAGATAGAGTCTCAGACCTCCAAGAGGAAGAAATCAGCAGAAGACAGTTTCTTAAATGGGGGAACCAATAGGCACAGTATCATTTTCACTTTATTAGAGATGGTCATAGGCCAATCAAAACTCAAGGGGCAGGAGAATAGACTCCATCTCTCAGTGGGAGGAAAATCAAGTGAATCTGCATGCAGTTTAAATTTTCCAAAAATGCAATAGCTCATATCACATGTTGAGTTTTTCTTCCTGTTTTCCCTATGTAATTTTTTTATTTAAAGTATAAAGATAGTACCAAATTAAACATGTATTTTTTTGGATAGTGTAAGATCTTTAAGTACTTCCTAATTTTTATCAACATTTTTTATTGTTTCTGAAAATCTTTATGAAAACAAGAACATCCTGAGCACGCATTTCAAAACAAAATTCATTCAAATCTGAATTTTCCATTAATTTTGCCCCATTTTTATATACTAGTCGAGAATATCAAAAGTAAAACAAACAAACAAAAATACAAACACACAAATCCAGAAAAAAGAAATGTAGGACTAGAGAAGAAATAAAACTGAAAGAAAGGAATTATGGTGAAAATTCCAACTTGTATGGACATGCCTGTGTATATATATATATCCTTGTTTTTATCTTAGTGGAACATAAACAGGCAGTTCTGAAGAGGAAAACATAGGGGAAAATAATAGACACAGAGAACAAAAGGCACAATACATGTACAAGAATAAATAAAAGTTCAATCGTGTATGCTGATATGGGGGATTTTCTCTTTTTTCTTTGAGTGATTTGTTGATAACATCCTTGGAATACCCTGAAGTACTATTTGGTGTTCTGATGGTTTCTCAAAGGGACAAAGCTCTACTGAAGCTGAAAGAGTAACTCAAATAGTTATTCTCAGTGTGTGCTGTGTATCATAAACAGCTCACTGGATGCTGAACTCTCAGTAAAGTGCCCTGGGCCTTTGGCACCAGTGAGGTGGAAGAGACAATGCTTCTGAGCAATTGTAGACAGAGGTTGTAAATGCATTCTTCCAATAGAGAACTGCCCATACAAAAGTAAAGCACAACAAACAAACAATAAAGGAGTTAGATCTACCTTGAATATAATAGAAAAATGGTTTGTGAATTTTTTTTTCATTTTTAGTAATGAAATGAATAGAACTTAAAAGGTGGCAGCTATCTGGTTCTGCATTGGTAAGGAAGAAATAGCTGGCATTATTTATTGGTAACAATACATTTAAGCATCACAAAGTGGTATACATTAATTACTGAATGAATGCTATGTAAAAATCTTTCTCTGAGAGAGAAAACTAGAGATAACTACTATATCATGCATGGACTATTTTGAAGTAAACATTAAAGAGCATCAGTCAGTCATATATAGCAATCTGGAAGGACATCCTGGTTACAAAGGTTAAAATTACAGAATTTTATTATCTCTACCTTAATTTACTATGTGTTGTTTTCAATTACTTCTTTAGAAAATGACAACAAAATCAAATTGAAGCTAATTTGCATGCCATTAAGTCAACTTGGAATTACTAATTTCTATTTAAATATTTTATAAATATTGGAAGTGCCAATTCTATGTTAGCAATTATAATAAAATTTAGTTGGATAAAAAATGATAAGAAAAATCACACCCATTATTATCAGGACAAAGTATCAAAGGGACCATGAAAAATCAAAAGCAAGGATTACATTGCAATTGAAAATGGTTATAACAGAGAGGTGAGATAGGTAGTATTGCGGCCAAAAAGGTATTAACCCACAGAAGGCTAAAACAAGAGCATAGGCCACGTCAGGTACTTACTGCTAAAATGTAGGATCCCAAGGGCTCAGGCTCAACACAATGAAGCAATAAGTAAGTAGAAAATTGCTAAACTTACACATTGAGGCTGATACAAAATGTCTTGTAGAATTTGTCCTGGTACATAAGAGACATGAAGTGGGTGCATATGAAAGATGCTTTTGGTCAAATGAAAAAAAAATAGGCTTAAATACATAAAAAGGAAAAGACTCAACATATATAAGGAATAGTATTCAAGCACTATGGTGTGGTTCGAGTACAAAATTTACTTGCTTTTTTGTTTGTTTGTTTTATTGAATAGTATTGTAGTTGAGGAGGTAGAAAATGCAGAGATATAATTGTAATTGGTGTTAATAACCATGCCTCATATTTGGATATTTTATTCTTCTGATATCAGAGAAAAAACAGCAAACAAGTTTTAAGTATTAAAATGACATGATCAAATTTTCCTGTAGAAAAATCCCTCTGACAGAAATGGAAGAGTAGATTGGAAGTTTTCAACCTGGATGCGGTGAGAAGGGCTTTGAATTTTTATAATAATGCAGATTAATGATGAAAGTGGAGTAACCAGTGACAAAGGGCAAGAGAGATGGGAAGACCAGTTTGAGTTCATTTTGTCATGATGCATATGCATTTCTGAGTCTGGAACCTCAGTGGATGCGTTGCTTTCTCTAAGATGGACTGATTACAGAAACAAGGAACTAAATGTTGTACTTTGAACATAGTAGTTTGCAGTTGCCTGCCCACATTTCGAGAGACATGAACAGCAGCATTCCAATGAATTCCAAATCTGAGAAACACATTTGGGTGGAGTTATATGTGGTTGCATAGATCATCAGTAATATAGAGTATGTTTTGAGTTGGGATAAAATTTTGCAGGCAAGTATATAAAATAATGAGTTACAAAAACAACGCAGTATCAAAATATTAGTCTTTCAGTTTGGTTAGAAGACAAATCCAGGAAATGGAGGAGCAGATTGAATGAAGTTAAGAAATTCATGAAAAGAGATAATATGAGAATAATAGAAAAACAATATGACTGATTAAATGACAAGTGTCAAAAATGTTTGAAAATTTACTGATTGGATTTGCATACAATTCAAATTAGAGTGGCTAAGGGGTTAAATGATTTATAAAATAAAAATGCTGAACAACAGATAAATAAAAGAAAGAAAAGGCAAGGAATTAAATAAACAGAAATTTGTAACCAAGGGAAATGCATTTTATTTCATTTGGACCATGATGTAACCACCTGCACACATATAGACACATACCTGCACATGGATTCGAATATTCTAAACTATATCTGATGCATTTCATTCTTCTGTATTTAAGTTCATGTTTAATCTTACTATTTAAAAATATAATTCTCACAGATATTAATTTTTATAAACAGAATTGTTAACAAACTAAAAAGCTAATGATAGTGTTTACTCTATTTAATTTTGGTGCATTAATTGAACACACAGAAAATAATATCTATTATATTGTCTTCATGAGGAAAATGTATATAAATACTGTGATTAAAGACTGCCAGGAGTAACATACTGCTGCTGAGATTAACCATGACAAATAGCAGTAAATTCATCTTTGAAGGCTTTTCATGATTAGAAAATAAATACAGATGAGATAGTTTTTAAAATGATAAACATTAATGATAAGATTTAATGATCATCATTAATTCTGATATTTCCTATTTGACAAATATTGGGTGATTCATTGGCATTTAAAGGTATATACATATATAAATACATATTAAAATGTATTTAAGTATTTTATACCAACAAAAAAGTATTAAGAAGTACTGCATGAAGTATTTTCCAAGGTTAACAAACATATTTTCTTTATTTTTCTTGTCTTTCTCTTTGGTTTTTCTCTTACTTTACTAAATCTTAGGTCAAGCCATTAGGTCTCAAGAATAGTGAGTGACAACAGAAGCATTGTCTTCTATACAAAGCATACTTAAAATGTGGCATTGTTTTTAAAGAGAAAACTAATCAAAATTAAAATTAAAAAGAAAACACTACTTTTGAATTCTAAAACTTGTACATAAGAAAAAGAGTAAAACTAATCTAAGAGCAGATAGGAGGTACAGGAAAAAAAAAAAGACCTAAGGCTCCAGAGGATAATTATTCTGCTTAAAAATTTAAAAAGAGAAAGAAAAAATAATAAATAAACTGGTGCAAATACCTCACATTTAGAGTTAAGTTTAATTTCAGATTCTATATTCCAATTATGTAAATCACATAGACTTGAAAAATTAACCCATCCCAAATTCTCTTGTTTTGTATGGCCAGATGTCTTCAACTAATATGACTGTTTCCATCTCACATCAATAAACTAAAATCAATTAAAAAGTCATCTTTACCTAACTTAATTAATGTGATAGCTGGAGAAAAAATTAACCCATTACAGTTGAATTTCATTTCCAGTCTGTCCATTCACAATAAATAACTTTATTAACAAAAATAGAAAAACACATTTTGAATAACAAAACTAAATAAAAAATTGATTTAACAAATTAAGCATGGAACATATTTTCCTAGTTACTAGATATCTTATAGAGTATTCCATTTGCTCTTCTCTACTTACAATATCATTCTTCTAATCTGAAAATTCCTTTAAAAGAAAATAGCATACTCCAAAACATAGTGTCTAGTCCACATAGTGTGGAGAAAAGAATGCTCCAGTGTGTTATTGAGTTATTCATCACCCTGAAGAAATACCTGACAAGAACAACTTAGAGGAGGAAAAGTTCATTTGGGGCTCACATTTTCAGAGGTTTCAGTCCACAGTCAGCTGATTGCATTGCTCAGGGCTTGAAGTGAATCAGAACCTCATGGCTGAAAGGCATGATAGAGGAAAGCAGCTCAGCTCAGGGCAGCCAGGAAACAGAGAGGGAGTGATATGGACAGAGAGACAGATATGGACTAAGGCCATGCCCCCAGTCACTTTTCTCCATGCA
Source organism: Spermophilus citellus (assembly GCF_964194105.1). NCBI lineage: Eukaryota > Metazoa > Chordata > Mammalia > Rodentia > Sciuridae > Spermophilus > Spermophilus citellus. The sequence goes on along the minus strand of NC_138182.1, from coordinate 80,992,457 downwards.
TGCCCTACCTGCCTATAGTTGCTATACAGTAACCCTTTCAGTAGGTTAATTCAGCAAGTGGATTAATCCTCTGATAACATCAAAGCTTCAAAATCCCTGCCTCTGATATTCACTGCATTGGGGATCAGGCTTTCAACACTTGAACTTTTCAGGGAACGTTTCAGATCCAAACCACAATATTGAGATAGACACTTTTCCGTGCCAATGATTCTCCTCCTCCTATGGGGAAACTTAGAATTCCATAACTTATTTATTAGCATTTATTGGACTGGGTTGTGTCAAGGTTTTTTCCAAGAATTCATTGTTTATCATGGTTTTAGGATTCACATTTCTCCACCAAAGTATTATTTGGCCCAAATAGAGAAGCCAAAATAATCAAACATCAAAATAGCTGCATCTACATAATCCATGGTTTTGTTTGTATATAGAATCTTAATCCTTGTAGATTCTCTGTTTGTTGATTAGTTTACTCACTGCTCACTGAAATTCTTCCTCCATATTGCTCAGATGTTTGTTATTGTAAGAATACAAAATGGAAGATCTTCATAAAAAAAAAGCAACTAAGATTTATTGGATAGATAGGTTGGTGACTGGGAATAACAATGATGGAAAAAAAGCAGCTTCTGCTCTTGTTAAATTTACTATATTGTGAAGAGAAAGACAAATAAACAGGAATGAATGGAGGGTATCAATGGCATTAGGTCAGGAAAGTTTTCTGATAATGGCCTCTGGGCTACCTTCACAAGGTCTTTGGGGCTGTATCAAGTGAGGAATGGAGTAGGAAAGCATTGTAGGGATTGGTAGAATTTTGCAAAAGCTTTCTGGTGACTCTCCATACCACATTCCAGAGTGGTTGCACTAGTTTTGAGTCCCACCAGCAACGTATGAGTGTACCTTTTTCCCCACATCCTCGCCAACATTAACTGTTATTTGTTTTCTCTTGAGTGTTCCCATTCTGTCATGTATAACTAAAAAGAACAAAATCAAAAAGAATAAATTTGCAAAAGCATGGTGATCTGAGTGAGGAAGATGTGAGGAGTTTCAAATACAGCTCAAATATGTTTCTTTTAATGATCCTTATCTCAATCGTAACAAATCTAAAATAGAAAGTTTTATAGCCAAACTTGTTCTTTCCACACTCTTTCTCTTATTAAATTCTAAACCATTATTGTCCCTCAAGGAGAAAACTCAAGAGTCATTTTTAATTCTTTCTTTTCTCTTATCCTTTAAAGTCTACATCTTTCTGATAAAAAATACATATATAGATCTTTCTATCTTTACAGTCATCCATCTAAGCCAGGATGTATTCATTCTTTTACTCAGAAACTACAGTGACCTTCTGTCTGACCTCTATATTTCTGATTTTATTCATCTATGATCTGTTTTCCATACATCAGTAATAATATCTTAAATCTTTTACCAGATAATACCTTGTTTAAAACACTTAAATCAGTGTATACTATAGAACACATAAGATCCAAACTTTTTCTTTACATGTAATCTCTTTTATCATTTTATATCATTCATTTCACACCCTAAATTATTCTTTTTCACCCACACTGTATTTATCCAATATTGTCTCTATTAATCCACCAAGCATCTGTGTTAAATCGTAGAACTTTACCTTTGTAATTCCACCATGGTTCACAGTCCTCGCATTGGTGAAGATGTTGTCTTTCTGTATCTTACATTAAAAGTTGCCTCTACCATTCCACAGTGACAAGCTAGCTAGCTAGATAGCTAGCTAAATAAATAGAATAAAAGCAATCAATATGAAGGCAAGTCAACATCTGCTTTGATTAACAACATATCCCTGGCATCTTCTGCATTGCTAATTTCACACTTATTGCTTAAATGAATGGAAATTTAATTTTCTAAATTCATTATGCTGTGTCCCTTTCAGCCTTACAAGAAGAGACACCTAAAATAAATATTTAGGACAAAGCCATCACTAATTAGAGAACTATACATTGAATTACCTTTTCCATTACACCAAACTCTATAATTCTTTGTGCTTAGGATCAAATGCATTCTTTTTTATACATCTTTCCTATAAAATCCTTGTGTGAAGTTATTTTCTTAATAAAATTGACTTTGCTGAAAATAAGGAAATGTTAAGAAATCCCTTGATGTCCAGCACAGCACTCAATTTTGAAAATTCTTTTGTGGAGAACACAATGTTAAGATGATGATTTGAAAAGGAAATAGATTAAAAATATTTAAACTTTAAGAATATCACCTTTAAATAAAGTCATTGTATATAAGCACACGTCCTTTGCACAAGTACCTGGCATAGGCAGCTGAGTCAACACTAAGGTGTTACTGAATATTTTGTCATGAAGACATTATATTACAGCTTCTTCTGAAAAGATTTCCTGAGGAAGATTTTAGTTTTGATTTTGTTTTGATGGTGATGGGTTGTGTGAAAGGAAAGCAGAGGATAAAAATATAGAAAACATCAGTATATTGATATAGAGGGAAAAAATAAGGAATATCTTAGAGAGGCAGAAAGAAGATCATGAACTGTGAGAAGAAATCAAGTAGCTGTGAAGTGTACCCTATCCATGCCTTCAGAAGGAATATGTAGTAATTAGGCATTCATGCCAGGGGCTGCCTTCGAAGATGTCTCAAATTCATGCATTTCTATCCTTTTAGTTGCAGAGAATTGTGTCATGTAGCCTTACCCATAGCTTTGGTACACATGCATTTGTAGTTATTATGCTTTGCATTCAAAGTAGGTCTTCAGCTGCAACCCTTCTAATAAAAGTTGGTAGGTCAGAATGCTTCATCTTAATGAATAATTCATGAAATACTAAGTCACATGTCACTGCTGTAAGTGAACACTTTGGAATATGAATCCAGTTTTAAATCTCTACTTACTTCAATTAAAGAAAAAAAATGTGTCTTTAGTTTCTTTTCAAAGGAATCGAGAAGCCCATGAGAAAGATGAAACAATTCATATGACAAAATGTAGAGAGTTCCATTTTCAGTTTCACACCTAAAATGGGAAAAAAAATCCTAGTTGAAAAACAAAAAATAAACATGCATTAAATATAAGAATTACATTAAATCAATGCTGAGAGCTGCCACCTATTTTATTTTTTTTTATTTTTTTTTTAAAGAGAGAGTGAGAGAGGAGAGAGAGAGAGAGAGAATTTTTAATATTTATTTTTTAGTTTTTGGCGGACACAACATCTTTGTTGGTATGTGGTGCTGAGGATCGAACCCGGGCCGCACGCATGCCTGGCGAGCGCGCTACCGCTTGAGCCACATCCCCAGCCCCAATGCCACCTATTTTAAACTAGGCTAGAATTATATATATATATATATATATATATATATATATATATTATATATATATATATATATATATATGACTGTAGGATAAATTAGATTTTCTGGATTCACTCTGGTCTCAAGCCAGGAACTCACAATCTATCAAAATAAAACTGTTGAACGATTGAGTATCTTGCTACTAGTAAGATTTTTCAGTCAGCAAGGAGGTCTCTCTATATCAATGTCCACTTCCATAGTAGAATAAAGCACTATAGATTCTCCTCCTGTCTCTTGCTCAGATATTTCAGTCCTTTCAAGGTTCCAGAGAAATAAAATATAGCCACACCTTTCAGCAATATTAGGAATATTTGCTATACATGGTTAACTTCCACTGTTGGCATAGTTAAGTACACAATAAATATTTACTGACATGAATTTATAGGTTTAGATATGCACAATAAATATAGCATTTCTTCCAATGCAGAGTGATTGGAAAAATTAAAAATAGCTGACATTTGTGGAGTGCTTACTAAGCAAGCTGCTGTTACATTGTTGTATTCCCATTATATTATGCTATCTATATAATAACATAGCTAGGAGGGAGGGTATATAACCACAAAAAAAATGACACTGGTTTACTGATACTAAGCAACTGCTCCCAGGTCTTGCTGTTTATAAATATCAGAGCAGGAATTCTGACAATCCAGAGCTCATGTTCTTAATCATTTCCTTCTGTTTTGTCAATCCTAACATGAAATAGAAGAGAGAAGCAAAGATAAATGACTTCAAATACCCTCTATTGCTCTTGGCTGTTGGCAGATTGCACGAACCAAGGCCTGCTATCAGATTCTCATTAGAATTGGTTTTATTAGTTTCTATGAAGCCCAGGACTTCTGACCCTTGCTTATTTTTATTGAGGATTAGGTGAACTTTTAATCTCTCATCCTGTCTTATGGTATCTTAAATCCTTTTTATTAAGGCAATAATTACGAATGTAAAATAAATCAAAAGAATATGTTTCAAAAAGATTAGATATTTTATAATTACAAAATAAATCCCACTGTGTATGTTTCATTTTAAAGGAAACCTGCACTTTACTTTTATTATAACATGACATTCAGTGTCAAAAACAAAATATTTCAGATATGTCTAAATTTTCTTATTCTGCTCCACGGGAGCAATATTTTGCAACACAAATAGGACTATATAGCGTTGATGATTTAAATTTACAAATAAATTGTTAGGCAACTAACGAGTATTGTGAACTATGTTTTACTAGTGGTGAGGTAGTAATATCAAGCATCTAAAACAGGAAAGGAAATAGATAAATTATGATGGATGCATGATTCCCAGTGACATTTTGGAGACTCTGGTTGAAAATCTCTAATTGCAAACTGATTTGAATACTTACTATCTTTGTGACTTCACACAATCTGTACAGTCTTTCTAAGCCCCTGTTTCCTGAATTATAATATTGTTGCCTGATATTTGTTGTTATGACATTAAAGGAAACATTGCATGCAAAGTCTCCATATTGTGCATGACTCATGACTCAAAATAATACTCATAAGTTATTACCTCTGATATAGAAGACTAGGAATGTCCTTGATGTCTAATGAAATTAATAGTTGTTTTTTAAAGCGCACTAAAGAATGATTGAAAATGAAATCTATTTCTTATTGTCTCCAGTTTTATCATGTCCTCTGGTGTGTGTGTGTGTGTGTGTGTGTGTGTGTGTGTATGGTTTTTGTATTTCTTGCTAGTAGTGTTAATTTCGAGTCCTTGGTTGAATATAGAAAATGTTCTACAGGAAGCCATTTTTCTATATCTAAATTTATTTTTGTTTCTGGCTTTTATGCCCACAAACTCTTTCTCTACAGTCAGATGAATAATACCCACAGATGAATGTTTGAATGTTGTAAAATGATAAAGAGCAAAATTATTGATACTTACAGTTTCTATATTGTGTAATACAAAACTGTATGAAAAGAAATATGAAGTAAGATTATCTTATGTATTATACTTGATAGGAACCTCTGGCCCTAGAGATTGTCCATTAACACCATTATCCTTGGCATTTTGTGATCATAGGTCATTTGGTTATCAGCTTCCAAAACGCTGGACTATGAAATATATATGGATGTCTTCTATAATCATGGACCACAGGTTTTCAATGGTTATTTTGAAATATTATCAGAGTTTACTGTTTCATCACATCACATCATTGTAGTCATTTATGTGACAAGCCCCAATTCTTAAGTGTACATTATGAAAAAGGGATGTGTCAGGAATCTTGATTGTCAGCAAGAATGTTAAAATGTAATTATAGGAAGCTCTTTTTCTCAGTCACATGTAAGTTGTCCAATAAGTTGAGCAATGAAGTAGAGTCCAAGCAGTGTCAGAACAAATAACTGAACATAGGGCGCCATATGGCTAGGGACAGCAAGAAGTGTCAAGGACAGCTCACGGCTTCAGGGTGGTTGGTTTTTATTTTTTGTTTTAGATCTGTCAGTTTTGCAGCACCAAGCTACATGGATGTGAATGTCCCACACTTTGTAGGATCACAGTCTCTTGCTCTGGAAGATGCTAGGAAGCACAAAAGATAGGATATGTGATTTCATTGATATATCCTGTTCACAGTGTGATCCTACACAGAAGAAAAACAAAGGTTGAGGGAGTATTATTCCGAAACCAAATCTCATTAACAAAGAGAAGGATGAATTTTAAAACAAGTTTTAATGGCATTATAGGATTCTAATGCTGCATTTGCATAAACCTGATAACTTGCTGCAGATAGCTATTAACTCCTGTTTAGTTTTAGCCTTATTTAATAAACATAAAATCTACCCAAAGAACTTGGTTGGAAAAAAACATGAAGTCCTTAGCAGCCACAAGAAATATAAAATCCTTACCACCCTAGTATATTAAGAGTAACATTGTTTTATTTTATATTTTACTTTGGCAATAACAAAATTGATTTTTGAACCAAATAAAAATCCAGATCAATGTTATTCCAAGATACACACAAATCAGTATGTTCAGTAAAACAGAAATTTCTGTTTAGGCAGAATGCTGTTTCACATAAATAAATATGGTCTGAGTGTATTGTTTTATTGATAAATATGTAAGGATTTGAAGACAGATGTCTAAAATGTTGTTTTGGTTAAATGAGACCGCTGCATAATGTATCTAATCTCTGGGTCCTCATAAATTTGAAATGGTGTTATTTTGTATCAGAGGAAGAGAGGAATTACACAAAAATATGCTGTGCTTTGTGGCAAGCAAATTAAAAGTGATGAAATTCTAAGATGAAATGCACGAAAATAGTGCAGAGGGAGTTACAGAATTATGTCTTTTACCTTGATGGTGGTTTAAGTGACTAGCCAGCAAAATATGTAATGCTGTACTGCTTTGCATAGTTCTCTATAAATTACTTACTACTCAAAACATCCATATATTTGCTGACAAAGGTCAGTTCTTACTCTAGATGTATATTCATTACTGAATGACAGCATTTCTTCTAAATAATTGTAAGTAGATGTTTGATAGTGATCAACCACTAGTATGTAAATAAGCATCTACTCTGAAATAGAATTCAAACTATATATAGGGAATAGCCTTACACAGATAAATTCTTAGTTATAGAATTTTATCTACATTAATAAATGAAAATAATATTTCCAAATAGATAAATTTACCATATTATTAGGACATAGCATCAAGTAACAAAGTACATTTTTCTCATTGGCATTTGGATGAACACATACAAGACATTTCACCCATTTTCTGCTAGAAATAACACTCATCACATCTGATGTAATTGAATGAAATTGTTAACTATTTCTCCAAATTACTGCTTCCAAGTACAGGAAGAAACTGCAAAATTTGATACAGCTAGGTTTTTTTTTTCAGTGTTTCAGGTGTTTTAATTAATTTATTTTTTTATTCTGTGGAAGAAAGTTCTTATGGCTTTAAGATCATTTATAAAATTCAAGAAAATTTTCAAGAATATCCTTCAGAAAAAGTAGAAAAAAATTCCTAAGGTAGTGTTGAAACATCCAAAATAACTACTTGTTTAAAACAGCACAGCCAGGTGGGGTGTCGCACATGTCTCTAATCCCGCAGCTCAGGAAACTGAGGCAGGAAGATCTCAAGTCTAAAGCCAGCCTTAGAAACTTAATGAGGCCCTAAGCAACTTGGCAAGACCCTGTCTCAAAATAAAACATAAAAAGGCTAGGCAATGTGGCTCAGTGGTAAAGTGCCCCGGTGTTCAATCCATGATCCAAAAAAAAACAAAAAAACAAAGAAAGAAAATAGCTCAATGACTTAATTGATGCAGGTTATAAAACACCTTCCTCAGAGAACAGAAATATAAATACATTTTCATCTGGAGAATTAATTTAAAAACTAAATTTGTGTTGCACTCTGTCATATGGAATTACTAGTTTTGACAGCTTTTTACTGAAAAAATTACTCCTCAACTTTATAGTTTTCTCCTGAATTCTCATTAATTGGCTGATTATTTTATTATTAAATATCCCAGTTAGAATATAGATAATATGACACCCATTATTGTGCCAAAACCATCATGTGCTTTTCAGGAGTTAATACAGGTCAAAATTTTTGGTTATATTTAAGTTAAAGATAATGTTTATTATAATAATAGTAATAATTATTTACTGTGTACTTCTGGAAATTCTGTCAATCCTTCTTATTGTTGTTGTGTTGAGACCAACACAGTTTTGTTTGTTGTTGTTTTTTGTTTTGTTTTGTTTTGTTTTTGATACTGGGGTCTAACATGGTACCAGTGTGGTTTACCTCTGAGCTACATCACCAGTCCTTTTTATTTATTTATTTTTTGTTGTTTCAGTATGACTTCAAAAGATGATGAGTGCTTCTGGAAAAGTGTTTTTTTTAATTCTCTCATCATTGATCCCTCTTCTTCTGAGACTCCTTCTTCTTCAACTGAGCAGTTTTTGATTTCTCCAGCTCTCTTGCATGCAGACTGCCATTGTGGATCTAGCCAGCTCTGGTCACGTAAAACAATCTAATAATTCCCATTTTTATAATTATAATTATACACACAAACACCAACATATATATTATATAATGTTTTTAATTCAACCTTTGAACAATGACTTCATCAAGTATTCTGATTCTTTGGGTTGATTGTAAGAGAACTATGCAAGAGTCATAGATCTGGGCCTTGATCAGAAGACCTGGATATGTGTGTGTACATATGATGTTTGGTCTTGTTGGAAATTTTATTATTACATAGCTGTACATAGTCCAGCACCTAATCACTATTGATCGAGTCTTAAGTTTTTAATGACTATATACTACATATGTTAAAGTTTCTTGGATGCATTTAGCAATAACTAGGTACACGTGACTGATGCATAAAGACAGAAGGACTATGTAGTAATTTGTGGTAAACAACAGAACTAATTTTCAAGGAGAAACACCTGTATGGGAATGATCACCACACTATTTCCCTGTTAAGTTACTTGCAAAGTCTGCAAATTAAGATAATGGATTTTTTTTTTCATTCTAAATGAGACATGTTTTAATACAGACTGGCATATTAAGTACTTAGGGGCAACTCATTATATTTGTATTGACACAATTTAATCATATGATAAGTGACAATGTGTAGGTTGTTTAATAGCATGGTTTAAAGCAAGAGCACTAAATCATTCTAATAATTTTAATAATCATGCTAGTACAGTTTCAAAAATTTATCTCAATGTGGTTAATTCTAGATATTTTATTAGAATGCTTAAAGTTGATTAACTGCAACACAGTACACCATCACTACAATGATATTCTAAATATTCAAAATTTATTGTTCAAGTTAGCCTTGTGCAATAGATATTTCTGTGATAATAGAAATGTTCTCCATGGAGTCTGAAACTGTAAAGACTAAGCACTTGGGGCTGTTGCACACTCAGGATATAGACAGCACAACTAATTAAAGATTGAGTTTATTTTAATTTGAATTAACTTAGAGTTAAAATTTAATTGCCACTAGTGGTTGGTTGTTACAAATTGGACAATAAAATTCTATAACTTTCTTCCCTAAGTAGTGTACAATATAAATCTGAGGCTTTCTTTCCTGAGTAGTGTTTCTATACTAGGATGAAAGAATTTGGATACTTTATGCTTCAATGGTAAGAACACTGTTCCTTTATTGATGAATTACTTCTTTGAAAATGTTACACATACATTTACTAAAGGTACAGTCAAATGTTACCAGCTTAGAGGTCCCAGTAGGATCATTTCCTGTGTCTCTGTCATAATCAATTAGATATTGTATTTGTAGTTTAATTTTGAGAGGCAACCTTTGCTTTGATTCCTAGACCTTGGTGGGCAGAATATTATTGAATTCTCAGATATTGACAACTCTGGCATTTGTTTTTGCAACAGTGTAACATTGCTCACCAATGTTTTATTTCCTGCATTGTTTTATTCATCCCATTTTTTTCTTTTTTAAGCAGAAAGAAAATAGAGTGTTATTTTAAATAAATCCATAACTTTAAAATAAATTAAAAAATAGAAGCATCACTTAAACTTTTTTTTTGCACTGTTTAAAAAAATATGAAACTGAATCTGTTATCCTTATCAGTGACTATCATGGTCATCGCTGTTGTGATCAAGGCTTCATAAAAGACTCCCAGAGTAAAGCAAGAGTCAAGATAAGAAGTAAAACACAGCTCTTAACTGCTCTTTGAACTCATTGCATGCTAATAGAAAAGGGAAATTGCTCTATCTGATGTGTGAGGGGTAAAAATTTGCTCCTATGATGTAGGCTTTCTATTTACCTCACAGAGTGTTTCTTTTGTTTTTAGTTTGATTCCATCCCATTTATTTATTCTTGGTTTTAATTCTTTAACTATAGGAGTCTTATTAAGGAAGTTGGGGCCTAATCCCACATGATGAAGAATAGGGCCTACTTTTTCTTCTATTAGACACAGAGTTTAATTCTTAGGTTAATTCTTAATTCTTAATTCTCTGGTTTAATTCTTAGGACTTTGATCCATTTTGAGTTAAGTTTTATGCATGGTGAGAGATAGGGGTTTAATTTGATTTTGTTGCATATGGATTTCCAGCACCATTTGTTGAAGATGCAATCTTTTCTCCAGTGCATGTTTTTGGTACCTTTGTCTAATATAAGATAATTGTAATTTTGTGTAATTTTGTGATAATTGTAGTCTTTGTGTCCTCTATTCTGTACCATTGGTCTACCAGCCTGTTTTTGTGCCAATATCATGCTGTTTTTGTTACTATTGCTCTGTAGTATAGTTTAAGGTCTGGTATAGTGATACCACCTGCTTCACTCTTCCTCTTTAGGATATACAAAGAACTCAAAAAACTAAACACACACACACACACACACACACACAAAAAAAAAAAAACAAATAACCCAATCAACAAATGGGCTAAGGACCTGAATAGGCACTTCTCAGAAGAGGATGTACAATCAATCAACAAATATTTGAAACAATGCTCATCATCTCTAGCAATCAGAGAAATGCAAATCAAAACTACTCTAAGATATCATCTCACTCCAGTCAGAATGGCAGCTATTATGAAGACAAATAACAAGAGTTGGTGAGGATGTGGGGGAAAAGGTACACTCATACATTGCTGGTGGGACTGCAAATTGATGCAGCCAAGTTGGAAAAGCAGTATGGAGATTCCTTGGAAAACCGGGTATGGAACCGCCATTTGACCCAGTTATTCTTCTCCTCAGACTACACCCAAAGGACTTAAAAACAGCATACTACAGGGACACAGTCACATCAATGTTTATAGCAGCACAATTCACAATAGCTAAACTGTGGAGCCAAGCTAGATATCCTTCAGTGGATGAATGGATAAAAAAATGTGGCATAAATACACAATGGAATTTTACTCAGAATTAAAAAGAACAAAACCATGACATTTGCAGGTAAATGGATGGCCTTGGAGAAGATAATGCTAAGTGAAGTCAGCCAATCCCCAAAAAACAAATACCCAATGTTTTCTCTGATATAAGGAGGTTGGCTCATAGTGGGACTGGGAAGGATTAGATGGGAGGAATAGATGAATTATTCTAGATAGGGAAGAGGGGTGGGAGGGAAAGAGAGGGGGCAAGGGTTTAGCAAGGATGGTGGAATATGATAGACATCATTATACAAAGTACATGCATGAAGACTTGAATTGGGTGTCAACATACTTCATATACAAACAGAGATACAAAAATTGTGCTATATATGTGTATTAAGAATCGTAATGCAAAAAAAAATAGCATTACCTTAGATTAGGTAGAGGGAAGTGAAAGGAGGGGAAGGCAGGGATGTGGGGATAAGAAAGATAGTAAAATGAAACAGACATTATTACTTTATATGTGTATGTGACTGTATGACCAATGTGATTCTACAATATGTATACTCAGAAAAATGAGAAATTATATCCTATTTATGTATGATATATCAAAGTATATAAGTGCACTCTACTGTCATGTATAACTAATTAAAACAAAAAATTAAAAAAAAATTAAAAAGAAGGGGAAACTGCGACAATTTCCTCAGAAAAAATATGGTTCTTCATGGATATTTTAGGAAGCTAAGAACTATTCAGGCCAGGTACGGTGGCTCTGGCCTGTAATCCCTGCAGCTTGGGAAGCTGAGGCAGGATGATCACAAGTTCAAAGCCAGACTCAGCAAAATGAGGCACTAAGAAAGTCAGTGAGAACCTGTCTCTAAATAAAGTACAAAAAATAGGGCTGGGGATGCGACTCAGTGGTGAGAGCCCCTGAGTTCAATCCCTGATTATGCACCCCCACCCCCCCAAAAAGAGTATTCAGGGGAAAAAAGCTTCTTTATGCAATATATTCACAAATTATCTTACCTGATAATGTTTGTGTTTTGTCATTTGAAACAGCAGATTGCTTCAGAGTTATTTGCTTTCTCTTTTAGGAAATTTATTGAAAATAGACTTCAAGTTGTTCATTAATTGATTTTAAATTCCCACCATGACATGACAAGTGGAATGACTGTGCATCTCAGATTCTGCACATCTCAAGGGCAGAACAGTAAAAGAAAGCTGTCTCTCAAAGCACATATACAGACACACAGACACAGACACACACACACTCAGAGATATTATAAATATTACAAATATACATTTAAAAGTCTAAGTAAAATTATAAGCAAATAAGCAAAGTTTCCAAGGTTTTCTGTTTTATTTTCTTTTTGAAATAAAAATATAACTAAAACATAAAGCAAGCACTTATTTGATACATAGTTTCCAGCAGTGGGAAACATTTTTCCATCTGTCACCCAAAAAGTGTTTAGCTTTCAAGTATCTTTGGTAAAATGACTACTAAAGGATTCATGAAGACTGAATTAAGAGTGAGATGCCAGGTTGGATGGTGCATGCCTGTAAGCCGGGCTGCTCTGGAGGCTGAGGCAGGAAGATCCAAGTTTCAGGCAAGCCTGGGCAATGTCAGAAGACTCAAACTTAAAATAAATAAATACATAAAAATAACTGGAAATGTAGCTCAGTGGGAGAACAACCCTGGAATCGATCCCCAGAACAAAAAATAAATAAATAAATAAATAAATAGATAGATAGATAGATAAATAAATAAATAAACAAATAAATAAAATAATCTGATTATGGAATATTCAATGATTCATTCAAGGTCAATTGGGAAAATATAAAGTGGTATGAAATAGATAAACTTGTCTTACAAGTTCAGGAAAAATTTGATATTTTTAAAAAAATTGTTGTTGCATAGCAATTATACAGAATAGTGGGTTTCATTGTAGCATATTCATATTCCTTTAAAGATGACCATGTTTTGTGGGTATGTCTGTATATGCATGTGTGTGTGTGTGTGTGTGTGTGTGTGTGTGTGTGTGTGTGTGAGCAAACGTGTTGATATATTATGTACCTATAGTCTCACATATGTTTTTTTCTTCTATTGCCACCCAATTCCTGGGATCATCATTTACATACTACTAGACACTGAGGCCTAAATCTCCAGAGTCACGCACTGCTAGAATGTATTATATGTTTGAGATGGCCACAATCTCTTGTCAACAGAGTTTTATCTATTTTAAGGCCAGTTTGTAATGTTTAATTTTTAAATATCAATGAAACCATGTCCAAGAAGTGATTTTTCATGGTCAAAATAATCTCACCCTTCTACTTTATTTTTCTAGCATATTTGTTATGGTATAATACATTTTACAATGCATTAGGGTATGTGTGTGTGTCTGTGCACAACATTCAAATAAATTATTTTATTCTGAATTGTTAGAATACTGATTATTTGAGTTCAGAGGAAGAGTTTCATGGACTAATCCTCCTAATGTCTACCAGAGCCTTTGCAGATATTAACTGAACTGAGTTCATTAAAAAAATAGTGCTATTGTTGTCTCCATAAGTAGGCAGAGTCCTAATGTATAATCATATATGCATGAATTAACAGGAGTCTATAGATTCAGCTGGTAATCCTGCAGCTCACTTGTGCAAATTTACTCCTAATTTTGAATATATATGTGTACATTCTGATATTATATTAGCTTTGGCATTACAATTTCTCTATGGTGTCAACTACGCTGAAAGAAAAGTGAAGGTGAAAATTTGCATTATATTCATATGTAAAGCACATTAAGAAGTAACTTCATGGACACAGAGAATGCCAAATCTTGCACTTTATTCCCAGAGCTCAGACATCAGCACTGCCAAACAATTGCTGTGAGTTGGAAAACATTCTGGATATTGATATTCAATATTTTTAACCTTTTGTCAGTAGGTGATGAATTAACTCAGCTCCAAGGCTGTTCCAGTTGACAGTGAGTGCTGATTTAACTCATTTCTCGCTACAGGAAGAAGAATCAGATCCAGGAAGAACAGCCAATTGAAAAAAGAAAATGAAGTAAAAATAAAATTAGTGCACTAGTACTTTAGCACTGTTAGGCATCCCAGAAACTCAGGGATAATTAACATTCTTAATATAAAATATTGATGTTATGCAGTATTAATGCTGTATCACAGTAAGAATTGACAGTGTTTAATGTTTCATAGCAGCCTCCTAGCTGAGCATAGAAGTTCTTTTGCAAGCAAAAGGAAGTTAATTTTAGATTCCAAAATATATTAAACACTTTGGAAGAAATGCAATTAACTCTGTTGTTTCCTATCTTTACTATCTTACTTTACTTCTATATAGCGAGAGAACTGTTGTATGAAATCACTGACATTTCTGCTTGCCACTAGTTTGTAAACCTGGAATGTCTTTTGATTCACTGGTGCTTCCTCATTTGGAGCAATAAGTCACATAAATAACACCACTGTCTGAATCAGCTATTTTACTCTGAATTACATAATTGTGGCTTTCAAACACTTTAATCTTTTTTTTTTGCATTTAATGTGTGTAATTAATCTGTTTTTAGTAGCTTTCCTGCATCAAGTAGGGTTGCATAACTTCAAAATGTAGTACATGAAAGAACTGCAGGATAAATTTTTAATTTTCTTCTATCTTTATAACTTCTCTATGATTTTATTCACACTCACATTCTGGGAGTTTTATATACTTGGAGATTTCAATCCATGGTAAACACCACTTTAAAATTATACAAATGATTCAAACAAATTTAAAAAGGAAGAACACATTCCTACAGGTATTTTTTGAATGGACATCATAATTTGTAGTTTTCTGTCTTTATGAGCTCTGGTTCCTATAACACAGTACCATAGACTGATGGATTTAAACAGCCAGCATTTATTTCTCAAAAATCTAGAGTTCAATGTGAAGGTACTGGTGTATTCAGTCCTGGTGAGGGCCTAGTTCCTGATTGGAGAAAGTTTTCTGTTAGTGTTTTTCACTTCTTTCTTTCTTTCTCTCCCTCCTTCCTTCTTTCCTACTCTCCTTCCTTCATTCCCTCACTCCCTTTCCTCTTTTTGTTCCTAACACATATTAATTGTACAAATGAGTGGCTTTCACTGTGATGTATTAATTATGTTCACCCTCCCTTCTATCATTTATTACCCTCCTTTCCTTATCCTCTTTCCAGTTCCTGATACTTAACCTTCTATTTTCAGGTCATTCCCCCCACCCAGTTTCCACATATGAGAGAAAACATTCCACACTTGTTCTGCATCTACTTATTTCACTTAATGTGGTGACATCCTGTTCCATCCATTTTCCATCTTCTTTCCTAAAGTTTTCATTTTTCTTCATGGCTCTATAATACTCCATCATGTATGTATAACCTATACACTTTATCCATTCAGCTTTTGATAGGGTCCTAGAGTGATTCCGTATCTTAGCTATCATGGGTATGCAGCTCTTTGTATACATTGTCTTCATTTGCTTTGCATATATACCCAGGAGTGGTATAGCTCTATAATATGAGAGTTTTATTAATAGATTTTGGAGTAATCTCCTATTGTTTTCTATTGTCGTTTCACTAATTCACATAAAGAGTGTAAAATGTTTCCTTTCCTCCACATCCTCACCAGCCTTTGTTTTTATTATAATTATTTTTTATAGTAGTCACTCAGACTATGGTGATATGTGATCTCAGCCTAGTTTTTATTTGTTTTGCTATGATAACTAAAATACTGAGCAATCTTTACAATCTTTACTAGCCATTTATACTTTTTCAAGAAATGCATGTTTGAACCATTTGTCCATTTTTATTGGATTATTTGTTATTTTGTTCTTTTCTTTTCTCCTAGGGATTGAATCTAGGGGTACTTTACTACAGGGCTACATGACCAGCTCTTTTTATTTTGAAAAATGTCTTGCTCCATTGCTAAGGCTATCCTCTAACATGTGATCCTCCTGCTTCAGCCTCCAAAGTCTCTCTTTGTGTTGCTTTTTGAGAGCCTTATATCTGTACCTTCACATGGACAGGAAAGAAATTATCACTTTTTTTCTACTTATAAGGGAGCTAGTCCATTCAGGAGGGCTCTATTCTCTTGGCCTAATTGGCTCCCCAAAGGCCCATCTCTAAATACCATTTTATTTGGGGATAGAATTACAACATACAATTTTGTGTTTGGGGAGGGGGAAACATTCAGTCCGTGAGACTTCCCTTCCTTACGTTTAACTATTTATACCACACATATAAATTTTCATCCCTGAATCTAAAAGAGGTGTTTATCTAAGGAGCCAATTACTTGTACTGTGAAAAGGTATTTAATGAAAAAAATCTGGACGATAGAGGCTTTAATTTATTTATTTGCAATTTATCTTAAATCTTTTTCAATGGAGAGTGTTAGAATATACATTAGAAAATTAAATTTTGCCAGGTGTGGTTGTACACATCTGTAGCCCAGTGACTTGGGGGACTGAGGCAGGAGGATTGCAACTTCTAAGCCAGTCTCAGCAAATTCTAAGCCAGTTTCAGCAACTGAGCAAGGCTCTAAGCAATTTAGCGAGACTCTGTCTTAAAGTAAAATACAAAAAAGGACTGGGGATGTGGCTCAGTGATTAAGCACCCCTGGATTTAAAAAAAAAAAAAGAAAGAAAATTGTTTGTAAAAATAAATTGCATATTTATTCAATTTACATCTAAGATTTTTATCATTTCATGAAAAGTGTATTTCTCATGTATTATTAACATAATTGCTTATTTATACACATGTAGAAAATTGCACATGAAATATGTTCAAGGTAATAATAATACAAATGAGTAAGTTTAACATTTGTTTTCATTTACTTTGACCTTATCTATTGCTTTCATCTGTTAGATCATGTCACCCAAATTTCATAAAATTAGCTGTTTGTTTCAACTTATTTTAACACTATTTTTCTTCATGATTTTATTTTGTAAAGTTTTATATGATTTGAGTATGAAAATTATATTATAGGCACATTCAGAGGAGTTCCTTTCATTCCTGTTCTTTATATTTCCTCTAACTCCTTGTAAATAATAAATATTTTTAGTAGTTTTTGCTGGGTGTTCATTGGTTTTTGTTTTTTGTAAATAAAATCATGTTTTATGTGCATATTCACTTTTTTCCACTTTTTAATTAAAGTGAAGTATGATACATAACTATTCTATTTTATTTTGTCTTGGATTTTTAAATTTAATATATTTGATGATCACTTCAGTTCATTATATAGAGCACTTGCCTATGTGTTTTACAAGAGCTAGTACTCCTTCTTCTGATTTAGAACATTGTTCCTTTTTTCTTTTTTCTTCAACCAGTCCTTTATGAATGGGTGTTTTGATTGTTTCTAACATGACTATTAAAAATAGTGCCAGAATAAAGAACTTTGTTTATAAATCACTTTGCTAGTGTAGTTAGGATAGACATTTAGAAGTGGTATTGCAGTACTAAAAACTAGATGCATATGTAATTTCTCTAGATATTACATGTTTCCCTCCACAGGGGTTGTACTATTTGCATTCTCATCAATAATGTATAAGACATATTGTCAAACTTGAGACTTCTGCACTTCTGATAGATGAGAAATAATACTTTTTCACTTTCTCTTATATGTAAAGTCAACTGTCATTTATATATTAAAAAATCATATGTATTTATTTTTCTGTGACTAGTGTTTCAATCTTTTTCTCATTTCCAACATGCTTTCTGGTCTTTATCTTCTCAGAAGCCTTTATTTAAAGCTGGGGATACATTTTTACTGTTTGTAAAGTGTTTGTTGTCTTTGCTTATGGCTGTGTTTTGCTTTTTTTTGTCTTGAATTATTGTTTTTTAAAATATATTTTTAGATGTTGATGAACCTTTATTTTATTCATTTATTTATATGCGGTGCTGAGAATTGAACCCAGTGCCTCACACATGCTAGGCAAGTGCTCTTCCACTGAGCGACAACCCTAGCTCATGATTATTCTTTATGAAATAGTACAACAATAATTATTTTTAACTTGTTGCATACCATTGTGCACTCTAAACCAAGAATTAAGAATACAAATTGTAAATATAATTAGCTATTGATATGGTGTGAACATTTGTATCCTCACAAAATTTATGTGTTGAAACCCTAAGTCTCAAGATGATGATATTAAGAGGTGTGACCTTTGGAGGGGTGATTAGTTTCATGATGGCTGAATACTTACAAATGGGATAAACATCTTTAAAAGGCCCAGAGAGCTGCCTTTCCCTTTCCAGCACATCTAGGTGGTCCAATCTATGACCTGGGTAAAGATCCCTCATCAGAGAATGAATCAGCCAGCACTCAGTTCCTGAATTTTCTAGCCTCCAGAACTGTGAGAAATACATTTCTATTGTTCATAAGGTACCCAGTTGATGGCATTTTTTATAGTAGCCCAAATGGACTAAGACAAATGTTGTAGTGGAATACAGGCATTAAGACAGTAATTCAAAATTAAAGTGAAAAATTCTATATGTGGATATTTACAGGGAATACACAAACACATGATGTCTTGATACTCTGTTAGAGAGACTGTGTCATACATTTTTCGATCCTGTACAAAAATAATGAACACTTCTATGTTGTTTCTATTTTTTCTCACAACAAATAAATGGGTAATTGATTTCTGTAGGAATCAGTGTACTTATATTGAGTTACTAATTTTTTCATATATAGATAGGATGAAAAAAACATGTACTATATTGACCTTTTCCTCAAAACAACTATAAAACTAGAGTGTGTGTGTGTGTGTGTGTGTGTGTGTGTGTGTAAAGGTATATAGCAATGGTCTTCAGAAAAGGTGAAATGAGCATTGAGGGTTAGGAATTCCCAAGAGAAGGAACCAAACATGGTGAGTTTTATGATTACATCAGTTTTCTGCCTGAAAATAATATTGATGCTTCAGTGCAAAACCTCACTGAATGGAAGACACAGATTTTAAAGTTTGAATTGACCAAAACAGCTAAAATTTGCAAAACAGAAACTCTCAAGTAGAGAACTACAATGAGACACTCATCCTAATTATTTCTTACGCAAAGCAGTGTTGTTTTCCCATATGATAATTGCCCAAGTCCTTTAGGAATAATGTGCAGGGATACCATGGAAATTTAAACAGATCTTTATGTCTCCCCAAATTATTTGCTATTCTACTTTATAATAGGATTACAGTGTTAAGCAAACACATAGCCTACACACATAATGTAGACCTCAATTATTAAGCAGTGTACTCTTTTTAATATGGAAAAAAAAATCTGTGTTTTCCTTAGGTTGATAATTTTCAGAGAATAGGTTTTTTTTTCTGTTTTAGATACAGCTTCTATTTCCAAAACTATGTTTTTAAAAATATGAGAAAAAAAAGCCCGAGAAAACAAGAAAAAAAAAGGAAGAACATTTAAGGCATAAAACAGTGAATTTTAGGATTCTAAAACACTAATGTTTCCACTGACTTCATATTGTTAATTTTTGGTCTCATTCTAAATTCAGTTTCTGCTTTGAATTTACTTCTTTAATTATCACTTTAATTTTTGGAAAGTTTTAAAACTGAGTTTGAGAAAGCAAAAGGAAAACTCAATTTCTTTTTTTTCTCCATATTTGCTTCTAAATATTCACAAAACTACCTCAATTGTATTATGGTGCCAAATGAGTAGAGTATTTTCCTACCAAGAAGTTGAATATTCCCAGTTTTTGGCAGGCAACATGTGAGTGTGCAACAGTTTCACTCAGTTCTGACAGTGTGTACCTGAAGGTAGTGTCAGATCCCTCAAGTTAAGTCCCACAAGATTTCTCCCACTCCAGACACCAATTACATATCCAGCTTGTCACCAGTTCTTCTGACCAACCAACTACAAAGTGCAGGATTTTGCCACTCCTTCCTTTATTCCTGGAATGACTTGCAGAACCCAGAAGATAGTTCACCTACTTGCTTACTGACCTGTTAAACAACTCAGGATGGACAAGATGCACAGGGCAAGGGATGGCAAAAGGGACATGCAGATTCCATGTCCTCTCCAGGTTTGCCATTGGTGTGTTCACTAACCTGGAATTCCTTGGAGCCTTGTACTTTTTTTTCAATTTTTTTATGGAGGCTATGTCATAGAGATATCAATTTTTAACTCAATCTCCATCCTTTTTACACCTCAGGGAGCATGAGAGATGGGACTGCAAATTCCCAGCTTTTTAATCGTTACTTGGTATTTTTGGTGATCAGCCCCCATTCAGATTTCCACCAAGAATCCCCTTATTAATACACATGACATTCCTATCCAGAATCCAGATTAAAGACCAAATCTTAGAAGGTGCTGCTGGAATCTCTATCACTTATGTATTTACAAGAATTTTAGCTCTCTGCAGAAATCCAATATAAAGCATACATATTTCAAACAAAGCAGCCCAATTAAGAATCACGTTCAGTGACTTTATTTGTAAGCAGGACTCATTCCCTCTAGAAATTACCTTTGCTGTTTACATGAATGGAGCACCACATATCAGCTGGAAATGTCCTTGAATTCAGACAGAATGTGTCTATTCAAGCTCAGCGCTGTGTATTTCAGCACAAAGCATCTAAGTCTTTCTGATAGGAGGATTCTCAGCCACAAAATCCAAGAGTGCACTTTGTTCCATAATTATTGCCTCTGCTACGGGAATGACAACCTGAATTTCTTAATCACTTAAAAGTAGCTGAGGAAAAAGAAACACCACAAAAACCTTGATTACCAGTCCAAGCTTTATCCTTTTTCTCTCAGATTCAGTTTATTTCTTGTACTTCTGAGTCTTAGGTTTCACCATTTTGTCTATTAATCTTTCATTGCTTGAATAGTCCTTCTACCTGTATCTATTTCAGTATTTACTATTTACTGTGTCATGCAGACTGAGAAACATACATTCATTTGGAAATTAGTACTCTGCTGATCTCCTTCATTTAAGAGTCAGAGACTACATGTTACTAAAACTTTTCTGATGTTGTGATACTGTGCTGAAAATATCTACATTACATCCATCCTTAACAGATCATTGCTAAAACACATCACTCTTTTTCATTGTACTGTTTCTTCATATTTGCTTCTTTCCTAATAGACTGCTATTGAGAAATTTTCTGGTACCTTCACTGCCAAGCAGGTGTTTAAACTGGTGTAAGGAAGATTTCAGAACCTTAAAACTTGGATGCAGGGGGTAGTGTGCCTGAGGTGGTAAACTTAATAATATTTCTTTACTTTTTTCTCTCTCACATCCACTATTATTATCACTAGTTTAATTGTTGCATATATTATATATATTTTTTGAATCCTCAAAAGCCCTTTTTCTTAACCTCTGCTATTTCTTAAGGCTATTTTTATATGAAAATTATGAACTTTTTCAGATTTGTGTATTCAAAACATAATAATGGGGAATATATATATATATACATATATATATATATATATATGTATATATATATATATATATACACACACACACATATATATGCAAAGGTGTTTGTTTCTACGTGAAAAAAAAAATAGGATAATGTAGTATAGAACAAAGTATTCTTTTCTCCCTTCAGTTAGTTTCCCCTTCTTTGTATTAGTTATATTAGGACATTTCAAAAATGCATGTGTTGATTTCAGTCAAAGGAAAATATATTAAAGGTAATGTGACTGAATTATTTTGCAGAGAACATGTTTTGTAGCAGTATCCATGGGCATGGAAAAAAAAAAAAAACATCAGTGGGGAGACAGAAGAATAAAAAGAGAGACTTGGGGACCATCTGTGAAGTTACATTGGTAGAAGAGCCTGACACCTACATTCCCTAATCAGAATACAGGATAACTTAGCTAAACTTTCTCTTTCTTTGGCCTACCTGTGCATAGAATTTAATTGCTGTTCTGGATCTTCAGCTTCTTCAGTGTACTAATGCTAACAATCTCAGGATTGCACATACAGATGGGATTTCTGGAACAAGAAACAAACTTATCATTAGGATAAAGAGCATGAATGTCACAGTTTACTGCTATGAATAGACTTTTGAGTTTATCTGTCTTGACTGGAAAATCTTCACCATTACTCTCCAATTAGGTATTTCCTGGCAATATGTGGCTCTTTAAGTTTATATTCTAATTAAAATGAAATTATAAATTTAGTATCTCAGGTATACTAGTTACATTCTAACTAGGGCTCATACCCATCATAGTAAAGAATAGAGATTATAGAACATTTGCATCACGAGGCAGAAAATTCTACAGGCCAGGTGCTTTGGTACATGCCTAAAATCCCAGTAGCTGGGGAGGCTGTGGCAGGAGGATTGCAAATCCAAAGCCAGCCTCAACAACTTAGAGAGGCTCTAAGCAACTTAGTGAGACCTTATCTTAAAATGAAAAAAAAGAAATAAAATAAAAAGGGCATGGGATGTGGTCCAGTGGTTAAGTACCCCTAGGTTAAATCGTGGTATCAAAAACAAAACAACAACAACAAAAATCACCAACAACAGTTTCAAGACCATGTGATTTTTAAAGAGAAAATAACAAAGTGTGTCATAGGAATGGCCAGGAATATGGCCTTTCAGGTTTCTCAAAAAATAACTGAATAATCCGCTCTTAAAGCAGCACCAATAAGATAAGCACAGAAAAACTATGAAAGCGTTAGTTGAGCTAGCCTACATAGGTACAATCCTGATTTCTTTTACTTACTGAATGACTATATTTTGGCAAATTGAACTCATTATGCTATATCTCTGATTTATCCCTGGAAAAATTAAAATACAAATAATAGCCACAAATAAGAGCTGTTTGAATTTATTGGAGAATGGTCATATTTACAGTCTGCAAGGATATTCTCTCATTTCTAGGTTGCTTTTTTTTTTTTTTTTTTTACTGAGCTTTTAGTGTTATGGTCAAAAACTTAATTAGCAAAACCAATATCAAGTTCTTGCCTGTTTTCTTGAAGGACCATTTTTTTTCCAGTTTCAGATGTTACTTCTAAGTCTTTAATCTACCTTGTGTTCATTGTTGTGTATACTGTAAGATAATGGTTCAAGTTAATTATGTTTCATGTGAATATTTCATTTTCCCAGTACAGTTCATTGAAAAGACTATCCTTTCCTCGTTATATTCTCAGGACCCAGGCTAAAGGTCAGTAGATTCTACACACATGGGTTTATACTCTCTGGTGTGTTGCATTTGTCCACCTGTCTGAGGGTAAAACATACATAATACTTCTTGGAACATAGCATTCTCTCAAAAACTGTTAGCTGTAACTATTTCAATATGTTAAATGAGAATGATGAGCTGGGTGCAGTGTGCATGCCTGTAATCCCAGTTACTTGGGAAGGTGAGGCAGGAGGATCTCAAGTTCAAAGCCAGCTCATCAACTTAGCAAGATATTAAACAACTTAGCAAGACTCTGCCTCAAATAAACTCAAAATAAAATGTAAAAAAGGGCTGTGGATATGGCTCAATGGTTAAGTGCCCCTGAGTTTAACATGTGTTACTAAACAAACAACAAAAAAAGAAAATTAAAAAAAAGAATAATGACAATAATTTCTATTTGTTAAACCAAGAGCCTCTCTAGCACACACACAAAAAAATTCACCTAAACTCTGTATATAATATTATTCCCAAGGGTTAAAAAAAGATGAAAAACAACACATATTACCAATTAGATTTAGGGAACAGCATCTATAGTAGAGAAGTACTTCTACATTAAAAGTTGAAAAATTAAAATATATGTTATGAGTATAAACTACAAGTGTCATATCCTATATATTTTATTTCTTTATATATGAGCTGTATGAAAGAGAAATATTAGGGAAGTTTTCAAGCCTCTATTTCACCTATAGCATTTTCACTAGCAAGTCACGGAAAGAAGTAGATTCAATAGTGTTCACTTTCATGTATTTGCAGTAATTTGTTTTTGCAATCAATATTTCACTTAAAATGGTATGAATTTGAACTCCAAAAATATATTCAAGAAATTTATTTAAAGGATTTATTTTAAAAATTAATCCTCTTAGTCTTTGAAGTATTTCAAACATCTATTGAAAGTCTAGACTTAAAGCACCAAGAATTATTCTCATGTCTCTTAGCTGTTCATTAGTTTGATGTATTTCTTTCAGACACCATTAATGCCAGGCTGCTGATCGATCCTAGCACATCACTGGGCCTCATTATTAGATGGCTCTAATTATAATGGGAAGATATTGAGAATTTTCCTTTCAGAAAGAAAATGACAGAAAGAATTTCATTTCTAAATTGTATTTTGAATACTAACACACAACTTTCCATGTAAATATGATTATATCCATAGCGGTGTCACTAGCAAGCATTTAAAATAATAGCTGGAAAGTCATGTTTGATATATATGCATTTCTAAAAGCATCCTGAATCTTATCCCTAAAAATATAAAATCAGGTTTCTGTCAAATTTGTCATTTAATCTTTATTAACACAAAGAACAGTTATACTGATTTTATTTATTCAAAATAACAAATTTATAGCTCTAGTTAATGATCAAAAAACCAGAGAGAATTAGTTAAAAATAAAAAAAAAAGATTCTGGCATTACAAATTCCCATTTTCCATATACCCATGGAGTTCTCTTACAGCAACATTAGTCTTAACAACAACAACAACAAAGGTAATCTTTTCCTTTCCTCTTTCTTCCAAAGAAGGAAATCCAAGGCCTTCACATTACTATTTCTGTGTGGACTGGTGAGTGAATGGTGAGGACACACTATAGCCATATCAAGGCTTGTTTTCTTAGTCTGTGAGACACATATGTCCATAGAGTTATCATTTTCTAGAATTCAGTTTTCTAGTAAAGACAGCTTAGCATATTGTCTTTGACTAGAACTTCCTCAGATGCAAGGCATGTGCCAAGGTATGTAGACAGATTGGGGAAAAAATGGACAATATAATTTTTTCATAGTAAAGATTTGCATTAACTCAATTAATTTACTTGATTCTAAATTACTTTTGGAACAAGACATCATTTAAAAATAGTTCATGTAACCAAGCTTCATTAGGCAAATTGCAAAGTATTTTTAAAAATGTGGCAGTGAGATTCTTCATTTGGATTCAATTGCCTAGGGCAGTGTAAAACATATGTCTGCCTTCCTAGGATAGGGGAAATATCATAAAGACTCTTGTATCATTACATTACCAATGAGGATATGGAGGAAACCATCAACTCCTTGAGACAGAGACATGACCAATACATTTCACCATCATACTTTTGCATTTATGAGCCTTACTATCAGATGTGGAAGTGAGACAAAAAGCCATTAAGTAACTGCCTCAATTTCTCTCAGATGATAAGTGAGGAGACTGTATTGATAACCACTACAATATAGTGACTTTTAGGGAACATGGACAATTAAGGGAGAATATGGAGGACATAAGTCCCAAATTAATGTATACGAGTGATGCAAAAGAAAAAAGTGTAGAGGAGAAACTGAGTTTTAGAAAGTAGCTAACAAAAAGATACAACTCTGACAAAAAAAATAGAAATATTCTAGAAGGGATTTTTAGATTTAACAATTAAAGGCAGTGCAAAATGTTTACAATAGACAAACAGAGCAGAAAATATGGTCCCAGAGGACAATGAGATTCCAAGAATGAGAGAGAAGAAGGGGCTGAAATGATCACACCCAATTGCATTTTTCCAAACTCATCTAGGAGTGAATTAACAAGCATGTGAAAGAGAACAGGAGTGCAGTGCTAATGTGCAACCCTCCCACACTGAAAGAAGTGTCAGGAGTGGAGAATGAGTCTTTTCCCTCTAATATGGTCTAAACTGGTCTTTAGATTTCTTTGCCTGGTAACCCAGGTTACATGCTATTTTCTTCTTTTTCAGCTTGAAATTGCTATGTCATAGATACTTTCCTCTGCTTTCTATACAATGATGAACAGAGTTATTATATCTTTTTCTCATTATGGAATACTCTTGCTAATTCTGAAGCTTAGAATGATTTTTGGTACCACTTATATACAATACCATTTACTCTTGATATGTGGTGTATTAGAGGATTGTAAATTTATTTGGGGTATTTGCATTTTCTTTCTGTTTTTCACACAAATATTCCCTGCAGAGCACTATAAATTTGTCATGATCAGGATTTAAGCAGTCATAGGACACAGACAAATAAGTAAACCAGATTGGAATGTAGATGAATTTTGATGTTTATAGAGTCAGGAATGCAAGCTAAGTTTTAAAACCTGAAAATAGGCAATCAAAGATATGATAATAAAAACAATTTAATACATATAAATCAAATTTTGCCAAAATTAATTGGGCAGAATATAGGGAAGTATGTGTAGACTATTTTGAGGCAAAGTATGAGATTCTGAATATACATACTGGAGAGAGAGATGGTAGGCCATCAAGTGTATTTTAATTCTTATGCATATAAGATCAGTAAAGATATTAGGAACTCAACTTCAAAACTGGTGATCACAGGCTTAAAAATCTACCCATTGTAGCTTTGAGAAATTTGAAGATAAGTACAACAATAAAGAGAACTTATAGCTAAGCCCAAGACACACTGAAGCACAGATAATGGCATAAGACTCATTAAGGTTAATAATTAGACTGGATCAAGGTGAAACTCACTGTGGTACAAGTTGTTAAGTCATTTTCATTATAAAAAAAAAAAACCAAAGTATAGGACATATTGAATAATTAGTATATGTTTATATGTTAAAATTTCTAGAACTGGTAATTAATTTTTAAAAGTGCTGCTGATTCTCTTTATATTGAGGTTTTTTCACACATTAATAGTTTCATTCACTTAACATTAAATATTTGGGCTCTTACCAAGTTTCTGGAACTGTGCTAGTTGCGAGAAATTTAGCTGAAAATTAGACCACTCTTTTTATGCCTCCTCTCCAAAAGTTCTGATGTGCGTTTAATGATATCCTATCATTTAATGTTATTCATGGAAAATCCTTTACAGTCATTTGGTTAGACTTATACTTTAATTTTTCCTTGTTATTATGACATTTTACTCTTAACAACACTACTTTTCTTATAGTTCTTGATAATCTTTCAATATCAATAATACTTTGCTCTCTAGTATTTTGAACATCTCTTCTACTTAGAATCTGATTTCCCCCTTACCTCAGCTGCTGTGATACATGCTAATGTCTTAGATATTGACATTACAAATAATTGACACCTTTTAAAATTTAAATTTCAAATATCCTAATTTCTAAACAGTACCTTCTGTTTTTTTATGTTAACATAACCATTGACTTTTAATAATTTCTCAGTTTTTTCTAGGACATAATGTCCACTGATTCTCCTATCTTTGCTCTGCTCAGCCCTTTTCCTTCTGTTTTTTGTTTGTTTGTTTGTTTTCCATTTCTTTCATTTTCTACATTCCATGGTAGAATTATAATCCAATTCTTGCAATATACACTCAACTCACTTTCTTTGATCTCTGAAAAAAAAATAGACAAAGGTCCACACAATCTGATCCTCCAATTAAGAGGCTAAATGTAGCTATAGGCAAGCATAAAACTATACTGATCCAGCTCATTTTAGGTGAGTATTTTTTAACCCCACCCAAATGGCCCCCTTCATAATTACCTGGAATTATATTATACTCTCCAAATTTAATATTTTTTTATTCCCTTTGAGGATTAGTTTACGATTCTTTCTTTCTCTCCAAAATGCCAACACACTATATTTTCTCCTCACTGTCATGTAATGACTTGTTTTTTATTTTGTGGAGAACATAAAAGCATGGAGAAGAGTGCTCTGTGTGCTTTCCCTGCCACATGTCTGTATAGCTCCCTCTGGGGCCGTGTTGTTGTCAACTCTTCTGTAATTAAGAGAGTTGTGATTGTGCTTATAGCTAATGTCAGGAGCTATTCACTAGAATCCTTAGTTGCTTCCTGACTGCAAAATATTGATCCAGATTGTGGTTCCTCTTCAGTCCATTCGCCTCCCTAGGGCATTCTTACCATAAGGAAGATTACTTTCAGTGATATCTGACTTCTTATCAAAAATAAAAGTATTTCATTTAATGTGACTCCCTCCCCTGCCTTTTCTCTCATATAAAATAATCAAAGAAGTTGTCTACAATGTTTTCTTCAACTTACTTTCTACAGGAATTGACAGCTAATATCATTCCTTCTTCTCCAAAAAAAAATATTTGCACCTTATGGACAGCACTCTTTGTCTCCCTCCCTCCCTGGCCAATCCTAATCCATTTGCTTACTGGTTCTTTCTTATTTCTCCACATTGATAATTCAGGGTGCCCCAGGAATGATTCTTCAGAGTTTTCTCTTCTTTATCTGAACTCATATTTTAGATAATCACGTCTAGTCCTTTAAATTTAAATCAATGTTTCTAAAATTATTTTTTATTATTAGTTCCCCTAGGAGAAAAATAAAATTGAATTTACATTTTCCCTAATGAGAGACATTAAATATTAAAAAATCAGAGTCTGCCAGGCAGTTTTGAACTATGAAGGGCTGTAGAACGTTGTGATATCAAAGATTTTTCTACCCTTCAAAAGCCAATTTTTACTTCCTTGAGGAAGATAATACTACTATTGAGAATGCACATTTTAATTTGTGTTCAGATTCCAATGAATCTCCAGTTTATGTTTCTTAGAGGAACTTTTTGAATAAACTCCAACTCCTAACAAAATCCATACATGAATGACTCTTTCAATTGATATTAATTAAGAGCCATAACACAAAAACATTCTAAGTCAAAATTCTAATATGAGTCGTTATTCGTCTAATGATTCTATCTCTCCCTCTCTCTTCCCTGAAAATTTCCCCTTTCTCAGTAAGTAACAAGGGAATTGTTACATTTGTTCAGATCCAGAGCTTTGCGAACATTTTTGCTTTCTGTTATCACTTCATCAATATATTTGCTTAGATCTAGCTTCACAGTTTCTTTTTCCCAAGAAAATCATCTTAATGGAGAAAACATTTATTTTGGCTCTTTGTTTCAGTCCATGATTGCTTGGCCACAGTGCTCTAGTCCTGTGGTGAGGCAGAACGTGGTTACCGGATGTGTGTGTCAGAGAAGAGCTGCTCACCTGAGTATCTGGGAAGCAGAGAGAGGGGAAGGGCCTGGCCCTTCTAGAGATCTCTTCTACAGACCTACTTCCTCCGACCCGGCACAACTCCTAAAAGTTTCCACCACCTCCCCTTTGTTCCACCAGCTCATGACCAACCTTCCAACACATGAGATTTGGGGGATATTCTGAATTCTAATAATAACACTGTTTATCCAGAATATGAATTGTTCTCATCATTCCTAACACTAATTCACTTGTACAATCCATTAAGGTCTCTCAGCCAGATTACTGCAAACTGCCCTAACTTCTTTCTCTTATTTCATCCATTCTGTCCACTGATTCAATTCTATTTTCCAAGTTGTATTAGAGTGTTTTTTTTTTTCCTTTAGCGTAAGACAAATTATAGCTCTGAACCTTTTAGGATCATCTGATCTAAAAAAAATATCATCATCATCATCATCATCACCATCATCATCAACTAAAAAGCTTGTAAGAAATTGCACCATCTGTATTTCAGTTAACTTCCAGATCTCTACTCCCATCACTCACCATATTGCTCCAGTCCAGCTGCACTACCCTCTTTGATGCCTGTCAAACAAACAAGCATTTCTCCATTTAAGACCAACTGAAAATGTTTCCCCTTTTGACTAGAATTCAAAGTATATTTCTCTGTACATATCCCTCAATTCATTATATTATACTAAAAAAAAGAAATTATTTTATGAGTTCTTCATTGACTATTCTATTCAAATTACCATCCTACCCACCACAACACTCTGACTCTTCTCACCTTGTTTTTTATCATTTTCTCAGTAATTCTTATCACATTTTCTACTTATCTGCTAAATATCTGTGTCTTCTATTTATGTGAAAATATATAGTATAATATATAGTATTCAGACATAAATTTAATATATAGTGATACTTTTTCCAAAATTCAAAATGTAAAGCTTATGCAGTCCCAGGGTAATGGTGACTATGAAAATGTGTTAAGTCTATTAAAAATGTTAAGAGTGCAAGGAAAATAGGAGCTGACTTAAGCAAATTTTGAAAAAGGTATTTGAACTAAAAGGAGTAAAAGGGAAAATAAACTTTTTAATAAATTTATAAATATAATTGTTAAGTTGTTTCTCTCTGTAGAAGTTACTACATGTAAAGGATGCCAAGAACATCTTTCTTATTATTAATGCAAATTATTACAAGTTATCACACGTTAAGGGACATTAATATTGTAACTTTTTTTCAGAGTATAAAATTAACATTAACTATTTCATCTGTGATGTCATTGCTCCACAATATGCTCCCTGGAAAAGAATGAATCTTTTTAAATGCTAACTTATTTGAGGGGCAGGGACAGGATGATACAAATGTATAAGTAAATTTTCCTTTCATAAATTTGGACTTCTGATTGTGGGAAGTTTTTTAAGACTTCAGTGGACTTTGAAATTATCTATGCTAAACTCTTCATTTATAAAAATGCAAAAAAATAGAGATCTTAGAGTTAAATGACTGGCCCAAAGATACATAATACCTCCCAGAAGCATCATTATTTGGAAGGTGTTCTTCAACTGCAGTGCTGAACCACCCTAGGTTACATTCCAGGACCTAATGTGCCCCCTACTTTTATTCATGGCTTGTCATGTAATGAAGAAGTTTTGAAAGCTCGCAACCATCTTTTCATAACACCGATAGGCACTTTCATATTATTGAGTTCATTCCATTCCTTAATCTCCTAGTTGATTTTTAAAATGCCGTATTCTTGCCTAAATAAAAGCATGTAAACATGACTCGAAAACTTTCCTCATGAATAAATACAATGTTTTTATTTTCTATCAAGTGATTCTTATTATATAATTGTTGGAAAAATATAAAATATGTCTAAAAATTATTATATGGCTTCCCTTGATGACAGTTACTAGAGTAATAACTGTAATATAAATGAAGGATCATGCAGATTACATTTATTGAAAATTGTCTATTAGCATAACAAAATAAAGAAACATTTGACATGTATTTTGTAGACAATGGAAAGACCAGTATACACACACACACACACACACACACACACAAACATATAAGTATATACACACTGATGTTGTGCAACTTAAAAATAATTATCCTTATTTGAACTGACATTAACAGATTATTAGAGTACACAAACTAGTCACACCTTTTCAACAAACTATTACTTTTACATATTGTTTTTTCTGGTTGAATCATATATATCCAATAATTAGACCAATCTATCTCTTGTGAAAGCTTTGAAGGTTTTTTTTTTTTTTCCTTTATTTCTATCATGCCATGAAATGTGGAAAATTGAGATGTTTGATTGTGTGAGACCTGGCAAGGGTAGTCTGATTAGCGAGCAACCATTAGGTCAGAACCTTTAGTTCTGACTTTTCACCTTTGATGATATATTGTTTTATCTTACAGATTTATGTTCTTTTTTACAGTAGCTTGTTTCCCCACACAATACTCTAAAGCATCCTTCCACTTAAAACAGTCACCAAAGTTATAGGTTCCAAAATGATCCATGAAAGCCTTTCGTTCATCATGTAGTTCGTCATTTTCTCAAAAGATGATAGTTAATTCATGTTTGATAAAATTATTTTTATATCAAGTTTTCATTGAAACACTTACTTTGAAAAATGAAAACTGATTCATCTCATCACTTAAGTTTTTCCTTTCCTATCTCTACTTTGTTTAATCTGTCAAAAATAATGTGAATGTGTAAATTGCACATCCCCTTCACACACACTAACTCAAAGATACTGGTCCCATTTAAGACTAAATAAAAATTTATATGTATTTAACAGATAGTTTTGTTATATCCAAGCATTACTTTGTCTTCTAATAAAAAAGAAACACTATACAAGTAAAGCGTTCAAATGTGAAACCAAATAAAATGTATTGAAAAGGATCAAAAGACAAAGTTATTAGGAGAATTCATAGGTAAACAAATTTCCCAAAGGAAAAAAATTTCATAGATTAACACATTACAATGATTGTTTCAGCCACTAAATTTAACTAATGTGTAAACTAAATTATAAGAGATTTGTTTTTCTTTTTGTAATTTAAAAAATTTACTAAATAAGGTATAGAAGAGTACTAACTTTTAAATTTGTTTTTATAAAATATTAAAGTTATGTTTAAGCTACACAACATCAAAATTTACTGTAAAGTTCCTGCAGTGAAAATAGTATATAAAAAAAGACAATTCAGTCAGTGAATAGAATAGTGAGCTCAGAAGCCTACCTGTGAAAACACAGTCTAGGGTCTTTGACAAAAGAGCCAAAATACTTTAACTGGGAAATGACAGTTTTTTGAACAAATGGTGACTTCTCCTTCACAATACTTTCATATAATTATTTGAATTATTACCCTTCCCTCCTTGTTTCCTATCTTACTTCCTTTCCTAATTCTTTTCTCCATAGTAATACTTAACTAAGGCCCCATGAGATCTGCTATATAAAGAAACCAAACACATATCCTGTGCTCCATGAGTTTAGATACAGGAGATAAGGCACAAAGTAATAAGATCCAAGACACTTAGGAGTGCTGCATGTTTAAAAAAATGATTGAATGTATTGTAATTGGAGTTCTAAATGGCTGATTTCCTTGGCCTTCAACCAGTTTCAAATGTTTGTGCTTTATTCAGCAATTACCTCACACTGCCTTTTCCAGTCTCCTGAGTTTGAAATATCTTCCAGAAAAATACTGAATTGGCTTCCTTTTTCATGAAACTGTTTTCTGAAATCCCATTAATCCATGGAATTTTCTAAAAACATAATGAAGACAATGAATTATTTGGACAGAACTTATCATTTCTAAAACCATGAGAATAAAGACAATGGAAAACTGGTACCCAGTCTATCATTCTCCATACTCATTCTCCATATCACTTAGCGATAGAAAATGACAGCATTCTCATTTATATGTGTCTGTGTATTTAATTTAAAATCAGAAAGAATTGTGTTTTAATTAAGAAATATACAATACATTTACTGTCCCCTTTCTGTTTTATTCTTGGTTATTTTTCTGACTTTGACTCCTTTTCTTCATGCAAGCGAGATCATTAATTTTTGGCTGTATTTCTGAACTGCTTTAGACTTTTTCTTGTGTGCTGCTCCAACATTTAACAAGGTTTTCTTAGCTTTTCAGGTTCAATGAATCTGTGAAAGTTGCAGTTATGCGCATTTCCAATCTTTTCTTTTGAAAACCAAAGGGAATTGAGGTGGTTAGGGGCTGCAGGGCAGCAGTCAACTATTACAGTTAAAAAAAAAATAATATAGTGTTTGCTCTGCTAAAGGAAAGTAACAAGGGAATTCAAAAGTAGGTTTGCAGTTGAATAGAGAAATATTGACTTCACAAAAGTAAATAGAAGACACAAAATACAGAACATTTCACAGAGCAATATTTAGAGATTAGGTCAGACTTCAAGTCATTTACTACAAGCCAAGTGAATTAACCAGGAGAGACTAGTGCCACAGGGAAGAACTCTAAGGTTTCATCCTGTAGATGGATGTTTTAGTGATAAACTGTTCTTTTTTTATCCTTTTGAAAGTAACTCTACAATGTCATGTCGTCTTAGTGAAAAAAATTCATTCGCTGAGAATTATAACAATAATAATAGTTTAGGGCTAGGGTTGTGTTTCAGTGGTAGAGTGATTGCCTAGCATGTGTGAGGCACTGGGTTCCATTCTCGCACCACATATAAATATATTCAAAAAAGTCCATTGACAACTAAAAAATATATTTTTTTAAAAAAAAGTTTATTGGTTGTAATCTCTTAGGAACTTTAAACAAATAAGCTAGAATCTTTATCCCAAATTTAACATTAAATGTAGTATGAAAAAAGTGGTGGCAAAAAACTGTCTTATATAAATTTATATAGATTTACAATAAAAGTTTGAATGCGTTA
This sequence comes from Spermophilus citellus, assembly GCF_964194105.1. Classification (NCBI taxonomy): domain Eukaryota; kingdom Metazoa; phylum Chordata; class Mammalia; order Rodentia; family Sciuridae; genus Spermophilus; species Spermophilus citellus. The sequence continues at coordinate 80,958,353 of NC_138182.1, read as the reverse complement.
TACTTCAATTTGACACCATTCTTATATAAGTCATTAAAAATTGTGAATATTGAGCATTCATGACAAAATGCATTTTTTTCACAAAATAATAAGGCAAAATATGCTTGTATTAATCTTTTTCCTGAGAATATACTTTTTAGAAAATTCTGACTTTCGTGACACAAATTTTATTATACTACTCTTATATGAATGTAAGACTACACAGTATCTAGTTTTTGGGGGGTCCTGTTATAAAATATAAGTGAGGAAGGGCAATAATAATGTCATTTGAGCTTACAAAATGAGACTGAGATTTGGGGAAATAGGAAGTTAGTACTGAGTCAAACTTTGTTTCGGTATTTAGGAGAGGAAACCTGGAATGAAAGAGAGTAGTCATTGACTGGCTTTGTTTTGTGCCTTTGACTCTGCTGTTTATTGAATGAAACATAGTTAAATATTCAATAAAAACACATTAATCATGAAAATGACTTATACTATTAATATTAGACCTAGTATAGAAATATAATATTACTGTTATAAGATTTGTTAATATTTATGGCTCATAATATTAGCTCTGCTGCCCTCTAACTTGTGCGGTTGAGCAAACTATTACTCCATGAAATGAATCATCCTGAATAAGGACTAGTGTTCTTCCAAGCACTAAAACACTGTGTATACATAAATAATGGATTTTTACACATAAATATATTTTTCTTAGAGACTAAGATCCTAATCATGCACATTAATTAGTTGATTTTACAGCTTTTCCCCTCACTTTTAGCTGTTTGTTTTACTTTCAACTTTAAGAGATGGCTATTTTAAAATAAGTGAGCTTCAGCTAGCTTTAAGTCCTAGGGGAATGATTAAAGGAAAATATGGTGTTTTTTTTCAATACAGAAGGATTTAATATCGTGAGCATAAGTTAATAAAAAGATTCAGAAAAGTGGCCTATTATTATCTTACTTTTTTAAAAAAAGGGGTCCTAAAATATGGCTTCAGAATCTGGGGTGCAGCAACTATACTTGTGTGGGCTCCCTCTCATCCAGCAAGGAGGTCCACGGAATAGAGAAGAGTGTGGCTGAGGAGTCACTAATCAAGACCTCCGGAGGCCAAGCAGGAAGCAGGTCTGATTTTATTGTGCAGTTACCATGTATATATACTCAGGCAGTAGCTAAGAAGATTACAGGCAGCCACCAATGCAATTTCTGCTAAAAGTCCTTGTAGCGACCAATCGAGGATTGGGCCATGGAGCAAGCACAGGGACTGCAACACCCAGCTCACACCCAGGGCTGTGCCTGTGGGGTAAGCAGCCTGCTGTTCACCACCTTGCACGAGGGGAGTGGCTTGCCACTCAGATGCCCTTAACATATGCCATTTCTGCACTACTCCATGCACTTGTCCCCACATACACTTAACAATGTGAACTCATGGGAACCTTGGGAAGTAGAAGTGGGTGAGGCTCACCTAAGAGCTTCCTGATTTCAATCTCTGGATAAAGTTCTGCTGGTCAAAGTTTTTGAATCTGCATTTGTTCTGATTCTTACTGTGATACTAATTATTACTAATGGAATTTTGTTTACTTATAATACTATCTTAAGTAAATCTGGAATTTATGTATTAAGAGGACCATCACAATCTGTAAGTTATCCTAAGCAGTGTAATTAATGGAATATGAGATGGAAATGACTCATAACTGAAATGGTTTCCTCTGTATGAGTAGTATTTCCCCCTGCTTGGAGCTAGCTAAAACTTATCCTAGATTAGGACTTTGTTTTTTCTTAATCGGAAGCTGCAACTGTAAGTCTCAGACTTCTTCAGTAAAAGCATATGTATAGTGGTTACCTCTACTTTTTAATTGTTAGTGAATATAGGGTTGGGGTTCCTTCTATGATTCACAGAAGCCAGATTAAAAAATTTAACATGTTTGTTACCACAGGTACCAATATGGTCAGGCAGACGGAAGACAGCTATTATAGTTCCTATCTGGCACAGGGCTGTTTGGTATGTGTGTGGTGTGTGTGTGTGTGTGTGTGTGTGTGTGTGTGTATGGCACATGCACATGTGTGCACAAATGTGTATATATGTGTTGGTATATAATGAGATGGAGAACTAAAGAGTCAGACAGAGGAAACAAAAATTCAGAGAGGAAGAAAAAAGGGAAATAAGCTTGCTACATGAAACACTGAAGAGATTTTGGAAATCAGAGATGCTGCATTTAATGATAGAATACAAATGAATTATACTAACCACAGTATTTCTTGATCTTTGTATTCACCCTTTTTTTTCTCGCTCACCTAAATCAACAGGAAATTATTGTAGAAGTGAAAGGAAACAATTCAATTGTTTTGGAGCATTGAAACAAGCTAGGTAATTGTAGACAGTCTTTTTCATTTGGCAAGATAAAAATAACATGGAAACTATTGATCAGTTATTGATAAGTTGAACAAAAGCTCCCTTCAGTACTTTCACTCTCTAGTAAATGCCTAAGTTACAATTAATTGTAAAAATGTTCCTGGTATGAATTTAAAAATTCTAATGATCTCAGGAAAATCATTCATTGACTATACATCCTAAATAGCTATTGAACAGATTTTTGTGTGTGTGTGTGTGTGTGTGTGTGTGTGTATGATTTGGTAAATTCAGAGCTAATTTAAGACTGCATTTGAAAAAGCACAAAAATGTTTCATCAAGTTATAATTGTTTAGATGAAGGGCACTAGGTAAAACACAAAACTGACAAGGGCAGAATTGTATTGAAATGCTGTGCCTCATTTCAATACCCATAAAATATGTGAGTGCAAAGACTTGCAAAATAAGCATTGGAAGTTGGGAAGACAAAGGTGTTCTTTCCAAAGTGCTGCCTAGGGATCAAGATTTAGTTCAGGATAGATCTCTGCTTTCCTTACCTGGGTTCCACCTAGCACAGGGAAAAGAGAAATGTGCATACACCTAACAACTGAACAGGCATTTAATCTAAAGCAAGACTTTTCCAAAACTCAAAATGCATCTCTGAGTATTGAGGTGGGGAGTTTGTTTTGCTTTTCTTTCATTTTTTTTTCTACTTTTTTTCTGAAAAGAAAGTAAAATAAAATATAGTAAGTGATGCTTAAGAAAGCATACTTGACTATAACTACTGTGTCACACAAAATCATTTTTAAAGGATGCTGTAAAAATCTATTTTAGAGAGTTTTGTAGAGTAAGCTAAGCATCTGTGCCTGCAGTCCCCACTAAGCCAAGTCAGACAGGTCATCTCATCAAGTACACATTGCTAGTGCTGAGATTGCTTTATTATTTAAAGTGAACTTATTACTTCTTTAAAACATCTTAGCCAATTTTAACTTTAAGTAAATTGCTATTTTCTACAATTTTTTTGAAAAAGTGGCTCTTTCTTGAGCATGAGGAAAGATATGTGTTTTAATTTCAGATTGTATTCAAAATAATATGTTGAGTGCTATATTCACCCCCATAAATAAAGAATCCATGAGAGGAAAGATATAGATGGTAATTTTACTGATACTACAGTGCCTAGAAGATACTAGATAAACCTGATTTTTTTATATTGAATTTTGAATTGTGTTTAATAAATGTGTGAATGAATCCTATGTGACACTGCTAGGGTGTACATTAAGGGTTTACATAACCCATGACTCATAGCAGGGTGGAGAGAAGTTTTTCAAGGTTTTAAATTTGAGCAATTTAGATGACACCGATGTTATTAATGGAAAAAGAGAGTAAAATAGAAGGGAGAATGAGTAGAAAAAAATAAAGCAAATAAGTACAGAATTTTCTATATTGTGCCCAAGAAGATAGTCAAGTATAAAAATAAAAACTTCCACTAGTCAGTGGGAAGATCTAAAAGAAATTTGTAACTATTGGTTCAGATTTTGGAGTTATTTTCTTTGATATGTGTTGTGTTGCTCAAAATAGATGTAGTTAAAAGAAAGAGAGCAGAAATAGAGTTGATTGCTACTTTTAAAACACACACAGCCTGGCTCATGCCTGTAATTCCAGTGGCTTGGGAGACTGAGGCAGGAGGATCAGGAATTCAAAGGCAGTATCAGCAACTTTAGGGAGGCCATGAACAACTCAGTGTGTCTATATAAAATACAAAAAAAAAAAAAAAATGGACTGGGGATGTGGTTCACAGGTTAAGTGGCCCTGGGTTCAAACCCCAGTGCCAAAAAACAAACAAGACAAAGAAGATGAAAGTAATATTTTTCATTAGAACAATAAAAGGGAATAATGAAAAACAGCAACAACAACAGCAACAAAAAACTAAAAACAATATGGGCAAGCCGAAAGAAGAGAATTTTACAAGAAGAATGTAGTCAACTCCATCAAATGAACTAGAATCATCTAAGGTCTGGAAGTGTGAACTATGACCTCCTCTTATTCCCAGTCTGAGCCAGAAGAGAACTAATCTGATTGAATTGACCTCTTGAGTTCAGATGTAATTTGGCAAGTCTGTGAAAACTTTTTTACTTTGGGGAAATTTAACTGCTTTAAGTGTGAATTCCTTACACTACCTAATCACTTTTCCATGTTTACAAATTTTAAATTCCCCTTTATGCTATGTTGGATTAAATGATTGCCTTAATAGAGCTAATTTAAAAACCAGAATAAAATTGTGTACATGCACAAGAAAGAAAGAAAAACAAAAGGAAAAAAAGTCCTGGTATGCTTAGAAATAGATTTCCTAAATGAGCATCTTACTTAAATTTGATATCAAGTTTATTTTATATATGCAACAAATCCTTAAGGAATGTGTGATAATGTTTTCCCTTCAATTTAGAAAATATGTTTGTTTTAAATAAATCTATCCTCATACCTACTGAGGTTTCTCCTTGTCTTTTGTATGTCTTACTGTCGTTCTTTCCTGTCATTGTATAGCTGCTACTCTGATTTCTTTCCAGTGAGCTCTTCTCTTCTATGCTGTTGAATTGTTGCTTTCCTTCTTCACTGTATCTAACTTTCTCACCTCTCCTTATCCTTTCCCTGTCTGTCTTGCTCAGCTTCTTTCTTCCTTCTCAGTTCCCATTACGGTAATCCTCCTGTCTTTTTGCACTGCTGATTTTGGATACTTTCATTCCTTTTGCTTACTATTCTACTTTATGTATCTACAGTTTCTTTTTTGTTTGTTTGTTTTGTTTTTAAATCATGCTACTTTTTAAATATTGCATCAGGTCTGGAGTTTTATACTACAGAATATTATATCAGTAGTTTTTCCTCATTCGCTTTTACTACTGAACTTATTCCCTTTATATCTCATCACCCTACTTTTCCTGGCGTTTTACTACTATAGGTCCTCAGACTTTGTGCAGTGCCAATGAATCAACATCCTTTATTGTACCAAAGCAGTTTACAGTGGTCACTAGTGAATTGCTCTTTTTGGCTACTCCAGGGAAAGACTATCTATTCTATTTTTTATTACTTCTTGTTTCCACTAAAGAAAAATTGCTCCATGTAGAAAGTGAGACAAAAAATAAAACCCAGATTTATTACAAATCGGGAATAGCGATTTTTCCTTTTTTATTTCAGTTTTTATATTACTTAGTTGGAAAATTCTAAAGAACAACTATAAACTCTAATTTTTACTACTTACACAATGAAGCTGTGACATCATGTAATCAAATAATGAAAAAATAAGTTTAGTTTCTTTTTGTTGGTAAATGTCAACAATTTTCACTGTTAAATTCAATTTTTATTATAGAATTGAGACCAATCTCTATGTGACAGTGAACATAATGTATTTCCATATATTTTAATGATAAACAAGTCTATCTCACTATACATTAAAATATTAGTTAAGAAAGGTTTTCTAATAAGGGTTTTCCTTAAGAACAACTTTTTAATTGTTTTTTAAATTTTTTTTCTTTATACAACTACATTAGTTTTCCTATCAGTAAAACAAATACTCAAACATGGTAATTTTTGTCTAAAATCTTATTCTAAAAACAATTTTACATGACAGTTTCCAGTTTTGCTTATAAGAATAACAACCAGGAGATTAATTTAAAAATCATCTGATCCATTTTGTCAGGAGAATGTATAATTCTAGAAATTACAGTTTATTTAATTCTACAGAAAGCTCATCAATTTTTTTCTTCTAGGAAGCCTTTGTTAATCTGGAAGGTTAAAACCTGAATGTACTTATACACATCTTCTCTTCAAAATCAAGACTCAGTACAAAGTTATAATGGACCTATTTGCCAAATTCAACAATCTTTTCTTAATGTTTCACACTGGCCACTTTGGTGTGATGGTTTCATGACATATCATCTATGACATTCTCAGGATTTCTTGTGTTTCTACTGTGGTCGTCTTCTCTCTGTGATGATTCTGTCTCAGAATCACCATCTGGCTCCACTAGCTTTTCATCCATGTCTTTTTGCTCTGCTTACATGTTGGTGATTCTTATGTTGAATCTCTACTCTCTCTCTCACCTTGCTTTCAAAGATACTTAGGTCTCTCTGATGTCAACTCATATCTATATTTTTTAATATGCTTAATATTGAAATTATCCTTACTGGATATCATTGCTCCTCTCACCTTAAATCTTTTCCATATCCTACCTATACCAAGTTCTGTTCATTCACCTAACCCAGAAACCTAGGACTTTTTCCTTTCTTTCAGGCCCCCACACTGGTCAGTCTGTGATAATCTACCTTAGATACACTATTTCAAAAGAATCCCAAATCATAATTCCTAAATCAGCAGTTACCGTGCAGCTCTGAACCAAAATCTTCAGTGTGATGTCAGTCTGTTCATGTCCTGCTACTGACTCTCTTCCCATGGCCCTGAACTTTTTGATGGTATATAAGACCTCACATGTTCTAAGTTCTGGTAACTCTCTGGGTATCTAATACTAGTTAGACTTTCTGGCATAATCCATTTAGTGAAAACCAAATAATTTTTCTTTTTATTTTGTCCTTTAGTCTTTGTTCATAGTTTTTAACCTGTCTTTAGTGTTGGTCAAAAGAAAAATCTATAACTAGTTCTTCTACTCCACTCATTTTACCTATCTTTATGGTACCTGATCCCATTCCCACCCCCCCTTTTCCCCTTATTTTACTCCAGCTTCAACATATGAGACAAAACATTTGACTCTTGATTTTCTGAGTATGACTTATTTCCCTTAGTATGATTGTCTCCATTTCCATCCATTTACTGGCAAATACTATAAATTTATTCTTCTTTATGGCTGAGTAAAACTCCATTTTGAATATATGCCACATTTTCTTTATCCATTCATCTAATAGGCTTCTCGGTTGATTCCATAATTTGGCTATTGTGAATTGTGCTGCTATAAACATTCTAGTGGCTGTATTGGTATAGTATACTGACTTTAGATATTTTTTATAAATACTGAGGAGTGGAATAGCTAGGTCATATGGTATTTCCATTCCTAGTGTTTGGGGAATCTTCACAATGCTTTCCAAAGTGGTTGTACTCATTTCAGTAACACCAGCAATGTAGGAGTGTACCTTTTCCTCCACATCCTCATCAACATTTATTATTATTTGTACTCTTGACCATTGCCATTCTGACAGGAGTAAAATGAAATCTTAGTGAAGTCTTGATTCTCATTTCCCTGCTTTTTAAAGATGTTGAACACTTTTTCATGTATTTGTTGGCCATTTATGATTCTTTTCTGGAGAAATTTCTGGTTAGTTCTTTAGCCCATTTACTGACTGGGTTTTTTGTTTGGTTTGGTTTTGGTTTTGGTGTTGAGTTTTTTGAGTACTTTATATGGTCTGGATAGTAATCCCCTGTCAGAGAAGTAGATGGCAAAGATTTTTTTTCCAATTCCATAGGATTTCTCTTCATTATCTTAATCTTTTCCTCTACTATGCAGAAGATTTTTAATTTGATGGCATCCCACTTGTTGATTCTTGATTTTAATTCTGGAGTTCTGGGGGTCCTGTTGAGGAAGTCAGTTCTTGTAGAGTGTTGACTGTTTTCTTCTAGCAGTCACAAGGTTTCTGGTCTCATTCATAAGTCTTTAGTCCATTTGATTTGACATTTGTCCAGAGGGAAAGATAGGGATCTAATTTTATTCTTCTACATATGGGTATTCATTTTTTCCCAGCACCATTTGTTAAAAAGGCTGTCTTTTCTACAACATATATTTTAGACATTTTTTGTCTAGAATTACATGGATGTAAGTATATGGGTTTGTCTTTGTGTCTTCTATTCTATTTCATTTCTTGAGGATATTGTGAAAGGGATGGTTTTCCTGATTTCTTTATCAGCTGATTTACTGTTATACCTGACATAAAATAGTTTGGTTATGATTAATATGTATAAAATCAATACCAGTTTTGAAAATGCTGGCCTATTTTTCATCTTTACTTTTAAACTGTCTGAGGATATTTCCTAAACTGATTCCATTAATTAATACTACATACTATAAAAAGCTAAACTTCCCTAAGAAGATGGTATAATTGCAAAATATTGCCCCAAATCAATTATCTTCATAATGGGGGAAGGGATTAGAGTATTATTACTTCTGCCATTCTTGAAATCCTCTAACTATTTAAGTTATAAGTTTTAGGGGGTATAAAAGAGATGACCAATAGGGACATCTTGTTAAGGAAATGAAAGATGTAATTCATATGATCCCCTCTCTACTGTGATATTTTTAGATAAGAGTGTTCTATCAGTGGTGGAAGAATTTGATGGCAATCAGGTGCCTAATGGAAGATTCTGGTTTTTAGGAAGTAAAGGAAGTGATGTCGTTTAGATTGGATGGTGAAAAAATATTAAAAAGGAATACATAATTGAAGTGACAATAACACTCAACTGAAGTAAAAATGGGTGTTACATTTTAGCTTAGAGGACATCTTTAACATCTTTGACATCCTGAGACTCTAAAAATAAAAGAATATAGAACAACAGAAAGTCTTAGAGAACACGTAGGAACAGAAGTGAGTGGATTCTGGGATTTTGTCATTTGATACATGATATCCAGGACCCTGATTCATGCCATCCACAGTTCCAAGCAGTAGCAATAAAATGCTGAAAATGACTTTTTAGTATGACTCATGGTTTTAATAGCTTTTAGTTTGTAACTAAAATTGTACCAACAAGTTGTAGACCATAAAGTGTAGACCATATATTTATATGGATAAATAGGCATTTTTGAGGAAAGTGTCTTGTTTAATGTGTCATCTAAAATATTTATAGCACTATTTTTTTGGCTAAATGCCTTCAAGCAGGAACCATTAACATCATCTGAAGCAGGTGCAAAGGCATCTGGACTTACCTAGGGTTGGGGGAAGGACAGGACTTCTGGATGACTTTCTCTTCACACAGGACACATTTGCCAGTAATCTCTCCCTGGAAGATTTAATCAGTGGCAAATGTCTCTTTGTCCCCTTTTTTGTCCTCACTAGTAACTAAGGGTTCAGGCTTCACTATTCCACAGAATCCTTAGTCCTCATTACTGAACACACAGGCCTGGTTCTCAGTCATCCCAACTTTTGTTCCATTCTCCTAAAAAATCACATTTTCAAGACACCACAAAGAGAATAAACACTCTGAATGAACTCTAAATAAGTGTTCCTAATATGATTATGGAAAAATATAGAATGCAAAAATTTCAGATTTAATTACTTAGTTATATGTCACCTTTGAATAAAGGAATGTAATTCAGTCTCATTTCTACGCTAATTTCTACAGATGTGGAAATTTCTCCTAATATATTGGTCATCTACACCAGCACTTTTAATTTCTTATCATAAGTTTTGATGCCTATTCCATTTCTTCTTTCTTTCTTTTTCTTTTTTTTTTTTTTTTTTTTTTTGGTGGGGGGAACTGTTGAGAGCCACAGCCAAAGGGGCCCCAGCAAACTTCCAGCTGCCAGCAAACTTCCAGCTGCCGGCTGATGATTGGCTCACAGCGGCCCCAGCAACATCTAGCTGATTGGCTCCTCTGTGGTGATTCTCATTGGGCTGTTTCCCTGCCCTTTCAGACCACGGAGCTGCTCATTGGGGGACTTCTTTGGCTCCGCCCATGTGACCCAGCCAATCGGCCTCAAGAGCAGGAGGATTGGGGGAGGTGGAGAGGCTTGTGGGTGAGAGGCTTGTGGGAAGCCGGTGGTGGTAGTTGGGCTCTGAGGGTTTTTCTTGAGGAGCTGTTTTGTTTGGTGTGTGTGGTTCTAAAAATAAAGTTAGTTTCTTTTGACAAGTGGCTCCTGAATTGTGCCCAGCCAGACTGCTGCATTTGGTGGCTCGCACGGGGAGTGACTGAGGGTAAGTAAACTGCTCGCCCCTGAGGGCAGGGCGAGAGGATGGGTAGCCATTTTAAGATTATTCTTTTGTTTTGCTTCACTTTTGTTTTAAGTTGCCTGTCCCTGGAGATGTGTAAGGTGGAAGAAAAACCGCTCACATCTGAGGAACAGATAGGGAGAAAGGACGGATGGACATTTCAGGAGGCTATTATAATGATTTTGTGTTGTTCCAATTTTGTTTCACTCTGTTTCAGTTTTGTTAGGTGTAATCTTCTTGGGTTGTATTATAGTAGAAATATGGGATCAGAAATTAGTAAAAAACAAACCGAAAGAGTGTTAAGTAAATTTTTAGAGGAAGGAGGCGTCCCAGTAAAATCAAGAGCAGTCAGGGCATACGTTGATACAATACAAAAATGTAGCCCATGGCTTTTTAAGGAGGAGTTGTTAAATATCTCACAATGGAACCATCATGGTGAAGATTTAAAAAGAATAGAAAAGAAAAGCCCAGGGACTCTGCCAGTTGGCACATTTCCATTGTGGACACTCATATCTTGCTTGCTTAGTCCAAAGCCTTCAGTTCAGACAATGGTAGAGGAAGGAGAAGACATATTGATTCAAGTAAAAGAGAAGGTCTCTTGAGCTAGTCAGACAGAGGAAAAGATTCAAGTAAAAGAGAAGGTCTCTCGAACTAGTCAAACTGAGGAAGGAAGTTTAGAGCAGAAAAAGCCATCAGGGGGAAAGTTACAAAAGGAGACTGCTACTAACACCTTTCTATCACTAGAGGGTGTAACGGTCCAACCAACAGCGCCACCTCTACAGGAGACTGCTACTAACACCTTTCTATCACCAGAGGATGTAAATGTCCAACTAACAAGGCCACCTCCATATGCTGGGAGGCCCCCAACCCCCGCAGTTGATAGTTGGGATCCTGAGACAGGATCTCAAGTATTAACATGCCCTGTATTTGAGGTAGGAGGGCAGCGAATTTACCATGCTTTAAATTTCAAAACAATGAAGCAGCTAAAAGAGACTATAACAACCTATGGTCCTCAAGCACCCTTCACTGTAGGCTTGGTAGAATCCATTACCAACTTAAACATGACGCCAGCAGATTGGGCTAATATGTGTAAAGCTGTGCTAAATGGAGGACAATACCTGTTATGGAAGGTTGCCAATGAGGAATTTTTTTTTTTTTTAAAGAGAGAGTGAGAGAGGAGAGAGAGAATTTTTAATATTTATTTATTTTTTTAGTTCTCGGCGGACACAACATCTTTGTTGGTATGTGGTGCTGAGGATCGAACCCGGGCCGCACGCATGCCAGGCGAGCGCACTACCGCTTGAGCCACATCCCCAGCCGCCAATGAGGAATTTTGCAAGGAGACGGCTAGGCGAAATGCAGCAGCTGGTTATCCTCAGAGAAATCTAGATATGTTGTTAGGAAAGGGACCTTATGAGGATCAGCAGCAACAAATTGCATATGATCCTGGTGTATATTTACAAATTGCTGTAGATGCAGTTAAGGCATGGAAGACTTTACAAGGACATGGAGGTTTACAAGGTCAGTTATCTAAGGTAATACAAGGAGCTAATGAACCTTACGCTGAATTTGTAGATAGGCTTATTCAAACAGCTACCAGAGTTTTTGGGAATACAGAACAAGCAATTCCATTAATAAAACAACTGGCTTATGACCAAGCGAATCGTTGGTGCAGAGATATCATTAGACCATGGAAACATGAAGATTTAAACACATATATTAAATTATGTAGAGACATTAATGAACAAGAGCAAGTTGTGGCAGCTGCAGTAAAACAGACTTTAGATGCCAGGCCAAGAACATGCTACAATTGTGAACAAACAGGACATTTTAAAAGGAATTGCTCCATAGGAGGAGGGTTTAACAAAACTAGGTATCAAAGGAGTAGAATACCGGGTATTTGCCCACGATGGTGTAGAGGGAGACATTGGGCTAATAAATGCCATTCTCAAACCACCATAGAGGGTACTCCATTATCAAAAAACGAACAAGGACAAGGTGTTTATCCACAATACCGTGGAGAAAGGTATCAGGCTCCATTGCCAAAAAATGGACAGGGGGCCCCAATGCTCCGGGGCCCCAAATCACAAATATACGGAGCACTGGAGGAACCCAGCAACCCCATCAGGGTAGTGCCCAGGACACATTGTCCATCAGACAAACCAGAGGGAGCACAGGGTTGGACATCTGCGCCTCTGCCAGATCAGTACTAACTCTAGAGATGGGAGTTCAACTCATTCCCACAGGGGTAAAAGGACCTCTTCCCAAAGGAACAGTAGGCTTATTATTGGGACACAGCTCTTCTACTCTAAAAGGACTTATGATAAGTCCTGGGGTAATTGATCCCGATTATGAAGGTGAAATAAAAATTATAGCCAGTTCTCCAAAGGGTATATCAGTAATTTCACCAGGAGATAGAATAGCACAGTTACTAATAATACCAAGCCTGCATGATAAATTTTCCAGTCATGCTTTAGAAAGAGGTTCCAAGGGATTAGGCTCCACAGGTGTAGATTGGGCTATGCTTTCTTTAAATTTAGATTCTCGCCCCATGCTAAAACTAAATATTCAAGGACATGAATTTAATGGGCTACTGGATACAGGTGCAGACCTTAGCATCATATCTTGTCAAGAATGGGCAAAACATTGGCCATTACAACAAGCCACTCAAACGCTTCGAGGCCTAGGAGTGGCGACTAATCCCCATAGAAGTGCAATGGTACTAGATTGGAAGGATCCTGAAGGATGTGAAGGAACTATACAGCCATATGTATTGGATCATCTTCCCATAAATTTATGGGGACGAGATGTCCTAGATCAATTAGGTTTGACATTAACAAATAACATCAATCAAAATGCACCCACTATTATGGCTAGACAAGTTTTTAGGAAAGGAAAAAGTTTAGAAAAACAAGAACAAGGTATAGCAGCACCAATACAAATAGATCAAGGAACAGACAGACATGGGTTGGATTTTCACAAAGGGCCACTGAGACAATAAAAATTACATGGAAATCAGAAAGACCAATATGGGTTCCTCAGTGACCCCTGACTAAAGAAAAGATACAAGCAGCCCATGATCTGGTCAAACAACAATTAGCGGAAGGACATATACAACCTTCTGTATCTCCCCATAATACTCCCATTTTTGTCATCAAAAAGAAATCTGGTAAATGGAGATTATTGCAAGATTTAAGAGCCATTAATAATGAGATGGTTATTATGGGACCTGCTCAATCGGGGGTTCCTCAATTGTCTGCTTTGCCAAAAACTTGGTATGTTTTAGTTATAGATATTAAAGATTGTTTTTTTTTTTTTTTTCAATTCCAATTCATCCTGAGGATAGGCCATGTTTTGCATTTACTATCCCTACACTGAATCATGAAGGTCCTGATCAGAGATATGAATGGAGAGTACTCCCACAAGGGATGGCTAACAGCCCAACTATGTGTCAAATTTATGTTAACAAAGTAATCCAGCCACTTAGAAATCAAAATCCTGAACTACAAATATTTCACTATATGGATGATGTATTATTAGCAGACAAAGCTAAAAACACCTTGCTAGAATGTTATGCCACACTTACAAACTTATTAAAAAATTATAATCTAGAGATATCAATAGATAAAGTACAATTAAATTTTCCAATTAATTATTTAGGAGTTCTATTATCCTCAACCATGGTCCGTCCACCAAAAATTCAAATACGAGTAGATCAACTCAAATCACTTGATGACTTTCAAAAGTTATTAGGAGAAATAAATTGGATAAGGCCTTATCTAGGTATACCAACAGGACAGTTGGGACCTTTATTTGATATCCTAAAAGGTACATCAGATCCAAATTCACCCCGAATGTTAACGCCTGAAGCAAGAAAAGCATTAAAAATCAGAGAAACATATATGGAAAATATGCATTTGGATAGAATTGATATAAGTTTGCCTTTATTATTTATTGTACTACCAACAAAAAATATTCCTACAGGAGTATTTTGGCAAGAAGGTCCATTATTATGGATACATTTATCTTATTCTCCTAACACTATTCTTACTAGGTATCCTGAGGCTGTAGGACAATTAATACTCAAAGGAATAAAAGCAGCAAAGGGAGTGTTTGGAATTTCTCCCAATAAAATTATTACTCCATATACTATGAATCAAATTGATGAGTTAGCTAATGAGTTAAGTACTTGGGCAATAATCATGTGCAAATCTAATGTTTCATTTGATAACCACTTACCATCTAATCCTTTATTGTCTTTTTGGTCATTGCATCCTGTAATTTTTCCAAAATGACAAGAAAAACACCTATTATGAATGCTCCAAATATATTCACTGATGGGTCAAATAATGGTACAGCAGCAATAGTTATACCTGATCAAACTTTTACATTTTTAGTACCCAAACAATCAGCTCAAAAGGTAGAGCTTAATGCAGTTTTACAAGCTTTTGTGATGTTTAAAGATTCTGCATTTAATTTATTTTCTGATAGTCAGTATATAGTTAATGCTATAGTATCCCTTGAAGATGCTGGTAGGATTTCACCTTCTTCTACTGTTTTCTCTTTGTTTTCCGCTATACAAAGTCTAATATGGGACAGAAAAGATCCATTCTTTATAGGACATATCAGGGCACATACAGGATTGCCTGGAGCCCTTAGTATGGGCAATGAACTAGCAGATAAATCTACACATGACATACATATTTTCTCCACAATAGAAGAAGCTATAAATTTTCATAAAAGGTTCCATGTCAATGCTAATACTTAACAAAAACGTTTTAAAATAACTAAAGAACAAGCCAGGCATATAATAAAACAATGTCAAAATTATGTGACATTTTTACCCCTAGTTAATCTTGGAGTCAATCCTAGAGGACTAAAACCTAACCATATTTGGCAGATGGACGTCACACACTTGCCAGAATTTGGAAAATTAAAATATTTGCATGTTACAGTTGATACTTCTTCTGGATTTTTGATGGGCTCCCTTCATGCCGGAGAAAAAACTAAAGATATTATAGCTCATTGCTTACAAAATTTTGCCACTGTGGGCGTTCCAAAACAGTTAAAAACAGATAATGCCCCTGGTTATACTTCTACCTCTTTTAAACAATTTTGCTCATCATTTGGCATTACTCATATAACAGGAATCCCATACAATCCACAGGGACAAGGCATAGTTGAAAGAGCTCATCAAACTATTAAAATGTACTTATTAAAGCAAAAAGACGGAATTGGGAAGGGGTATATATTCCCCAAAGATAAACTTAAAATAACCCTTTTTACTCTAAACTTTTTAAATTTGGATTCATCAGGACTTAGTGCTGCAGAAAGGCATATGTGTCTAAAAAATGTACATAAGCCCAAGGTACTTTGGAAAGATATTCTAACAGGACAATGGAAAGGTCCTGACCCAGTAATTTTCTGGAGTCGGGGGTCTGTTTGTGTGTTTCCACAGGAAGAACAGCAGCCGATTTGGATTCCAGAGAGATTAACCAAGGTCCTGACCCAGTGATTGTCTGGAGTTGGGGGGCCTGTTTGTGTGCTTCCACAGGGAGAACAGCAGCTGATTTGGATTCCAGAGAGATTAACTAAAGCGATTTCTACAGACCAAAAAGAAGATAATTTGGCTCAAATCCATAACAGCTGATATCCAAAACTCCAGTTTGGCTATTCTTACATCTGCAACAGAACCAGGATGCTTTTTTCAATATCTATTTTATTATTGCCCTTTCCCATACCATGAAGTTCTATTTTGTTTTTTGAGCTCATACAGACCTAGGTTAATATTTTGCTGATCAGTTCTATTTTTTGACTATACAGTTTTTAAACATTGCAATTACTATTATGTTATGTGTTGTATGTATTATATTATGTGTGCACACTTGTGTTTTGTGTTATATGTTTGAATGTACGTACGTCCATATATCATATATGATGAGCACTCATAAAAAAAAATGGATCCAAATATTTTTTTTTATTCACGTGATTTAAATGGTTTAATTTAAATTGGGTAAACAACTGTTGAGGATTGTTTTAATATGTGAACAAAAAAGGAGGTTAACAGATCTGTTTGTTTACTTTCACCTTTCCTTTTCATTATGTTTAATAATTCTCTTCAAGATAATGTAAATTGTTAGAAAAATTGTTTTCTTTTAGTGCCTTCTGGAATGTTACACAATTTTTTCTTTAGCCATTATTGCCAGAATTCCTATCTTCATCCAAGTGCCAGTGAAGACAATGTAAATTGTTAAGAAAATTGTTTTCTTTTAGTGCCTTCTGGAATGTTACATAATTTTTTCTTTAGCCATTATTACCAGAATTCCTATCTTCATCCCAGTGCCGGTGAAGACAAAGATAAAACCAATCTACAGCTTCTGCGATAGCCATCACCGAACTGCTTGCAGAACTTGCCTAGACTATGTGTCACTTGTATGCATCGTGAACTCACTTGTATGCATTGTGAACTATCTGTTGGTGCAGTGACTTGTGGTAGTGTTGGGGTATTTTTGCTGATGATGTCATCAGTGGTGCAAATTTTCCAAAAGGAGCCGTCAATTGGCTTGGTGTATCTTCCTCCCTTCTGCTTATCATGATCATTCAGCTAAAATTTGGGGACCAACAGAGGTGAGGCAAAGAACCTCACCCCCCCGCTGGTACAAAGACCTCTCCACAGGTGTGGCTGTATACTGGACCGGTAGTCAGTGACGGGTAAGATCCAATTGCAATGGTACCAACCTAAGACAGGAGGCTGACGCCCTGAGGTCAGCTCATCCGATGATGGGTAAGGACCATATGTAGTATTGGACAACCTAAGGCAGGCACGGTCCCTAAGCCACATGCTTATTGTTTAAACAGAGAGGGGGAGATGTTGAGAGCCACAGCCAAAGGGGCCCCAGCAAACTTCCAGCTGCCAGCAAACTTCCAGCTGCCGGCTGATGATTGGCTCACAGCGGCCCCAGCAACATCTAGCTGATTGGCTCCTCTGCGGTGATGCTCATTGGGCTGTTTCCCTGCCCTTTCAGACCACGGAGCTGCTCATTGGGGGACTTCTTTGGCTCCGCCCATGTGACCCAGCCAATCGGCCTCAAGAGCAGGAGGATTGGGGGAGGTGGAGAGGATTGTGGGTGAGAGGCTTGTGGGAAGCTGGTGGTGGCAGTTGGGCTCTGAGGGTTTTTCTTGAGGAGCTGTTTTGTTTGGCGGGTGTGGTTCTAAAAATAAAGTTAGTTTCTTTTGACAAGTGGCTCCTGAATTGTGCCTAGCCAGACTGTGGCAGGGGACTGGGGATTGAACTCAGGGGCACTCTATCACTGACCCACATTCTCAGCCCATTGGTATTTTATTTAGAGACATAGTTTCATTGAGTTGCTTAGCATCTGGAATTTATGAGGCTTTCTTTGAACTCAGGAGCCTCTTGCTTCCACCTCCTAAGCCAATGGGATTACAAGTGTGAACCACCATGCTGGCCCATATCTTCCTGATTAATGTCTAGAAGATCCAAGGAAGAAGACTACAAAAAAGATTTGTTACAACATACAAATTAAGTAGATATTGATAGAGTTTTGTTTTTAGTTTTGTTTGGCTCTTTTTAATCCAAATTTAAAATTATAATTATTATCTTTGAAAAGTATATACCTTTTTAAAAATAAATGAAAATCCATATAAATAGAGTAAAATATTCAGAAAACTTATTAGGGGTACTACATCTTTTAAAAGTATTTTAAATAAATATCAAAAGAGATTTTTATCCACAATGGTTAAGACACAAATGGAACAAAATTGACAAAGCAGACCTTATGATATTATGACTCTAACAGTGTATAATGTCTTGTGAACTTCAGCTTAAAATTATTTGAAATCTTCAAGGTATTTTTTTAAAACACTGTTAGTACATGCATCCCTATTCTTTCAAAGTAGAAGATACACCAAGAAAGATGAGAGAAAGAGTAGAAAAAATTAAAATCTTGAAAAAAAATTTAAATTGTTCCATTTATTTAATATTTGGAAGTTTATTCCACTTATTACCTAGATACATTGAATTCTGTCTTTAAAATTCCAAATTTCAATTAAAAATATGTCAGAATAATTCTGGGGAGTAAATTAGTGAAATATTAAATGCTGACTGCTATATGCAATATAATTAATTACCAATAATACGGGGCTCCATGGCATGGTTTCTAAAGTAAAAATTTAAATAAGGCCTACATAAATATACACACAATCAACCTCCTTATTAATAATATGGCATAACATTATAATGCACTTTAAATTGCTAAGCACTTTCTTTTGTCCTAATAGTATTACAACTATAGCCTTAAAGCAAATTTATTCCAATAAATAGGTCAAGGTAGGCTTTATTTTTTGTTACAATTTTACTTAAATGATGCACTGTTATATTTCAATAAATAATGCTGGTTTTGGCCTTTAGCTAGGATCTTGGATTGAGTTGTAATGAAATTAAGCAATGCAATACTGGAGGAATAAAAGGATTTAAAATTTTTTTTTTTCAATGTCTACATTGCTGTTTTTTGTGTGTTTATATTCTTGGGCCTACATCATACATTTGCAACCCTGTAGCTATTAATATAATATTCATATCTTGCAATGAATAAAGAAAAACACATTTGAAATGGTGTATTTAAGAGCCTCCTAGGGACTTTGATATCTGTCTTTTTAGAGCAGAAAGTTTATTTTATTTCAGTTTAGTTTTGTTTCAGTCACACATTTGCAGCAATTTAGCATCCTATGATAGTTCTTCTTTAGCTGGGCAGCTCATCTTGGAAAGTGTGGAATGGAAAGTCAGTTATACATTTTGTAAAGAGAGCAAAGTCACAAGACTCACCATAAACAGCAAGACAGTGGGTTGCCTTAATTGAGATAAACTAGAACTTCCTATATAGAACTGAATTTTCGGGCTGGGGATGTGGCTCAAGCGGTAGCGCGCTCGCCTCGCATGCGTGCGGCCCCGGTTCGATCCTCAGCACCACATACCAACAAAAGATGTTGTGTCCACCAAGAACTAAAAATGAATGTTAAAAATTCTCTCTCTCTCTCTCTCTCTCACTCTCCTCTCTCACTCTCTCTTAAAAAAAAAAAAAAAAGAACTGAATTTTTTTTCAGTTCTTATAGTGATTAACAATGAAGCATTCTAATATGAAATTTTACTATTTGATAATTCTTACATAGTTTTACTGATGTGAGAATACCGCAAAGCAAAAAAGTTTCAGGGCTCAGCTTCCAGAGGTAGGGCAGGGAGATATAGGTGAACATGGCCCAATGCAGGTCCTCATGCTCACTCTGGTATTTTAGATACTGTTTGAAGCTTCCTGGATTTTCTATTCTTTTTCTTTAAACTCCAGATTTGACTGTAGCAGGAAATTTATTCTCTTGCCTTCCTCATTTTTTGAACTAATATTTGCGCCTTCCCATTTTTAAAACCCTTGTAGTGATGTTGATGACAATATCATATTATGTTGTTAGAAATTTTTAACTGATATATAGTTTCTAATATCTTTCCTTCTAAACACCATTAATAACAATAATATGCTGTTGCACTGTATGGTGAAGATAAAGCATTCTGTTTGATTTTAAAATATTTTAAAGGATTATTTGATGAACTAATATTTATTTAACTTAAACAATATTTTAATAAAATTATCTTCTATAAATACAGGTAACACTCTGTATTTCTTTAATATAGAGTAGTCCAAAAATGGAAGAGAAGAATGTGACCTATCACCATACAGTGCAACAGCATATTATTAACAAAAATACATATCTTAGAAAACAAAAAATAATAGAAAGCAAAATGGAAATAGAAAAAAGAAACAGACCTACTGGAGCAACATGAAGGTGTAGCACAAATGTTTTTCCCTATCAATCTTCTTAGTACCCATGGTAGATATTATATATGTTTGCCATTGTCACGAGCCATCCATGAGCTATGTGTGATAGCTATGCGCATTTGAGCATATGAAGGGACTGGTCTGGCACTTAACACTGTGTGATGCAAGTGTGCCTTCCTCTCTGCTCTGCCTGTGATTCCACATAGCACCTGAGATGGGTGTGACTAGGGAAGATGTCAATCAATCTGCTAACCACAAGACATCATCAAGGAAGACTCCACCCTTTGAAATCCTACCCCTTGCTTTATTTGGGTGGAATATTCTATCAAATGTCTTCTCCCCAATAAATAGGGGGGTTTCCAGGTGTGCTCGCTCTCTTGCCTCTTGCCTCCCCTGCTCCCCTTGCCCTCTAGCATGGGAGCTGACACTTGAGGTTTCAAAAGCATCGCTGACTCCCCCCCAAAAGGTATTTCTGTGTTTGTGTGGTCTTTTCTTTGCCAGCTCAATTCACGTGAAGTGACCCTGAATCCATTGCCCACGCGGGTCTTGGGCGACAGCCATAATCTATATTTTTGTATATATGGGAACATTATGGTAACTTTGATAGGTGCAGTCCACATGATATTCTCTGTCCAGTGAAATCCTGAGTGGTGGTGGTATGTGGTACTTACAGGAAGAAGCACTTAAGAGGCCTTTCCAATGATGTACATGTGCACAGTGTGAGAAAGAAATAAAATTTTGTGATTTTAAAGTGTTGATGCTTTGGAGATATTGCAGCCTATATTAACTGATATAGTACCCTGAAGTCTATTTTTCAGCACTTGGGAGAGGAAAAATATATTTTTTACTGTTTTACCTATATTTTGAACCTGAAATCTCTGTATAAAATATAAAGTACTGGCCTTAAATCAATTGAAAAATAAATTTTAGGGACACAGAGGAAATTGTGTAGTACTTCAACATGGTCTCCTACTTCGACTTTAAAAATACATGTGATAAAGAATCTCAATTATACTCACAAAAAAAAAAAAAACTGAGTTGACCAAAGTACTCTGAAACTAGCATTGCAAATTCTTTTTCAGTTTCATTTATTTACCTGTTTATTACATGAAAAAATTGTTAAATTGTGAAAAATCATAAAATAGAATGACACATTTTAAACATCCTCTATCAGATAGCAATGTGAATCATAAATCTAGTTCTCAGTGCATAGGTCTTATATTAAGTCAAATATTTTGAAAGCCTTTTCATCAATAAATGTTGAATCTAAAATTCTGATAATTCATTCCTCATACATTCAGAATCATTGAGGTTTTATTATAGAAATAGTTATAAACCCCAAATAAGGTATATAAATATCAGAAAAAAGTAAAAAGAAAAAGGAGATTTAAAACGTTATATGTTGACTACAATTTGGATTTTTTGTTGTTGTTGATTAATGGAGAACATATTTCTTGAAAACATAGTTTTTCAGAGCTATATTAATTACCCTTTTGTTAAGTGAATATGATATATGCTTAAGAGGAAGATCTGTGTTATTGTATTCCAATAATTCTGAGGAAAAGAAGGTAGTAATATCATTTATTTTTCAACATTAAAAATATGAAATTGGCATACATAAGTTAATATTGACTTATCCTAAGAAAACTCAATGTTAACTTATTAATGTTTTCCTTAAGCTTGCAGACATCCTCAGCTAACATTTGAAAGTTCTAATGCTTGAAGAAAAGTTGCTTTGGAGCAAGTTTGACAGGTTAAAATGGCCCAGAACTATTAGCCAACTACATGACCTGGATAAGAATTTCAGGTCCCTACTTCTAATTTTTTTCAAGTAATAGGAATAATTGCAGTCTGCATTCCATTTGGGTATTTTGATGATTGAATGAACAGGGCAAAGAATAATCAGCATAATACTTTGTACATCGAAATTGTTCATTAAATACTAAATGTTTGTAATTTCTTGAATAAGAAAGGATGATAGTGAATGTTAGTTAAAAGTTAATAAGTTTGAATGAACATTTGACTGCTTAAAACTCTCTTTTTTATCATAATATAATATAAAAAATTAAAAAAGAGTACTCCCATAGAAGTCATGGTCATCTGGCCTATTGTATCCTGTTGATAAAAATTGTTTAGTATTGAATCATCATTGTTGTTAAATTAATTTTTGTAATTTCTTTAAAAAGGAATAAAACTGAAGATCTAGACATTTTTAATAAAATAATAATAAAGAAGTTTCTACAAATCTACTGAGTTTTTGCTACCTTTTTCCCCTTTATTCAGGTTCTATTTTAATAGGGATTCAAATGTTTTTCATGTGTGTGTGTGTGTGTGTGTGTGTGTGTGTGTATATACATATAGTGTGTGTGTGTGTGTGTGTGTGTGTGTGTGTGCGCGCTTTTGTGTGCATGTGTGTGTGTTTCTGAGAATGAAACCTAGGGCCTTATGCATGCTACAAAGGGCTTCACCACTGAGCTATATCTCCTGTTCTTAAATATTATTTTGTTTTGTTTTGTTTTTACTTCTTTGATATTCTTATCAATGTTTCTCTGAGTGCATACTTTGGATAAAGCATTTTACTTTTTCTGGAGACATAAAGATAAATTTGAAGTAAATTTTGTCCTCAATGAGCTTAGATGCATAACATAGGAAATAAGCATACAGATACATAAATCCAATCTGTGATGCAGTCATTGAATACAGGTGCTAATATAGGAAACTTGAATAATTCTGCATATCTAAGAAGCAGCTAGTGTTAGTTACAGAGATGTAAATGGGAGAAAGATCATAAAGGACCTTGTATCACCATTTAAAAATATTTAATTTTTATTCACCAGATTATGGAGGGTCATTGAATGACTTATAGATCAGAGTGATGTAATCTTTTTCCAAGGGTGTTGAAGAAGCAGTATTGGAAAGTGTTAATAATTGATTGGCTATATATGAAAAGAGAATAATATTTTCAAGGACTTGGAAAGTGCTGGCTTAGACTGTACTACTAAATTATACTAACTATAAAAATGGTAAATAGTAAAAACACAAGAAAGGGGCATTAGCTCTTAGACTATGTGATTTGTATTTGTTACAGACTCTAGTTACTTTTATATCATTGTTTAGGAAAAATATTGGGTTCTAAAAGCCTACCTGGTTAGACATATACAGACAAAGAAAATCTGTTTACAATAGAACAATGCAGCACTCAAAGCATTCTGCCACTTGGTAGAAACAAGAAAACCAGTGTCAACATTTCTCAAAACCCACAAGTTCCTTAATAAGTACTATGGGATAATTATTACCATAATAAAAGAGGATCTGCTTTCAACTCTTAATTTTCTCAACAGTTCAAGTCTGACTTTTTGAGGTAATAGGCAAGATTGAACACCACCATAAAATGTAATATAGAATTACCATTCCATTTCCAGGGGCACAGTGAGTGAACTTTTAATAGGCTAGTCTAGGAGTGACTCATAAAGGCTAGGTCTCAGATTTTACAGTTGAAGGAATTCTCATAACTTATGTTGCTAAATGCCAAAGTTATCCTGAGCATAAAATTATACAAAGAGATCCTGAGACTATCTTAAATTGGTGTAATTCCATTTAGCACAGTACAGCATACACAACAAGCTAGTAATAAAAGAGAGTTATGACCACCTCTAATCCACGACTACAGAGGTACTGAGTTCTCAGTCTTGTAAGGTCCTTGCTTAGCATCTGGATGGCCATCTTAAGTGACAGTTGCCATCTTAAGAAAAAGTTTCACTTTCCAGTCCAATGGTGTTTCTGAGAAAGGCTCACTACTCTGTAATATAAAGCCAACCCTTCACTGCCCAAATTCTTTCCCACCTAAGGGCATATCATCATTCCCTCCTACCAACCCCACCCTTAACTAACACCCCACCCCCATTAGGACCTGCTCGGCTCTAATCCTTGAGCCTACTCCCTAAAAATCCAAGAACTCAAGCCCGTTTTTCCCCTCTCTGTCTATTGAGAGATGGCCTTTATATGTCAGCTCTGTCAAATAAAGTCTATATCTGCCTGGTCTCTGTCTTTCATTTCTCACTTGCCCATATCCCAGTTTTTCACTTTCCTTTTAAGTATGCTGATTATTTTTTAAGCATAAAAAATATTCCCTCTCTCTATCTTGTTCAACTTTCAGCAAGTTTGAAAGTGTTTCAAAATTTAACCATCAGCTTTGGAAAAAATGGAACACAGTTTAATTTTTTGTCTACAATTTAAAAATAGGAAAAGAAAAACATGGGAGTTAATTTCAAATCTTCTCTACTTTTATATGTGTTTGAAAATTTTATTATATACATTTTTAATGCAGAAACATATTATAGGTTTTTAAAATTCATTTTGAAATGATCCACGTGATCAAAGTTTTCAACTTAGAATATAGAAAATATCACAATCTAGAATAACTATTTTCTAAACCCATTGGAATTCCTTACATGTATAAATATATTTCCATTAGATTGTTTAAATGAACTCATACTCTCAAACATCATGCTCAATGAAAAGTTCCAAGAATAACACAAGGAAATACCATAGAGCATCTTTTGGAGACTCTCTAAATACCCCCATAAGGTTTTGTTTTATTTTCTAGTAAAAGAATCTAAACAAAGATCACAAACTGCACTCACTGATTTTGACTTCCTGCTTGTCTTTCTAATTCCTTTCCCATCAGTATACTCTGTCACCCTTTCTTGGCTTTCATGACCATGACATTTTTAGTATGAAGCAATAATTTTGTCAAAGTCCTCTTCATGTGTGTTTATGAGATATTAAATTCAGGCTAGCTCAATTACCACAAAAATAGTAATTTTCTTTTCATTGTGTTCTGTCAGATGATACCAAGTGTTTATTTGATCCATTACCTGTGTTAACTTGGAACACCTGATTAAGATGGTGTCTGACAGATATACCAATCAAAAATAAACTTGTTTTCCACCCTATTCTCATTGTAATTAGTAAGAGATTTATGGCAAGACATTTGGAGATTATGCAAAATCTCACTTTTTCATTTCACTTTTTTCCAACAGTGTTAGCAACCATTGCTATTTATTGAATAAATTAATGATTAATAGGACAATTGCCAAGTATGATTCTCCAAGCTACTATTTTTTTCTGTATTTACTAGATGTTCTATAGTAGAGATTTTACTTTTTTTCCCATTTGTTTGTTCCTTATTGATCCTAATGTTGACCATAAATTCCCATTTTTTCAGTGAATAATAATCCATGTTTACTAAAAATTTTTATGTTTAGATTGACCAAGATGTGATTAATGTAAGCCCCTTGAAGCTGGCTTTTGTCTTATTTTGGTATGTTGCATGGTTCTATGAGAAATTTCTTACTTTTCTCAATAATCACATTATTCTAGGTTCAAATTATTCTTTCTCTGCCTCACTCCTGAATCAACCATTTTCCAGAGTGTTCAAAACCAATGTCTGTATTCTAGGCATGGAAATTATTGCCCTGGGTATGCTTAGAGGACAGAAAGATGGAAAGAGGCAAGAACAAAGCAAGAGAATGAGAGCAAAGGAGACTAAAACACATTGTAGACATATGATTTCATCCCTATGATACCAATGATGAGAATCAGGGCCAAGTTCCTTTTCCCTGACATTTTGAAGATTAAATACCTGAGAAAGCTAGAAAACAAGTTTTATTTAAAGGATAGAACATAGATAGACTTCTCTACAGAGAACGGGCCCCAGAGTTGAGTTTCGGAGGAAGCGTGGGTGTCCTGTCCCTTTTATAGAATTTTAGATTTCCTTTGTTTCTCATGCCCTCCTTCTCCCCTTAGCTTGCCTATGTGACTAGTGACCAAAAGGTAGGCAAAAAAGGTGGGGAAGGAAGCTTTCCAAGGGTGTCTTTCCAGATCTGCCCAAATGGGAAGGAAAGGAATCTCCCAGGAGGTGCTTCATTAACAACTTCTTGGGAGAACAATTCTCTGTAGGCAGGTAACCTTGGCAACAGGAGGAGAAGGAGTAGGAAGGGCTCTGAAGGTATTAGCGATTGATTTCCTTTCATATCAGGCCCCATCTTCCAGATCTGGCTCAATCATGTATTATTTACACTGACTGTCCTTTTGACCCCCAGTTTTACCTACATGTATTTCAGAGTTTATTGCCAAATAGTATGCACAGATAAATATTTTCATAATAAAAACAACAACTTTGTATACCACTGATTCACTTAAAAAAATGTTATTTTGAACAAAGCTAAAGCATCACACTACTTGTGATTTCAAAATATATCACAACACAGTGGTAATCAAAACAGTAAGTTACTGGCAGAAAAGTAGACATAACAACGAATGAATCAAATAAAGCCCAAAAAAGAATCTACCCAGGTCCTTGAGAAAGGCATCCCTGTATTGCAAAACCAGCAAGAGGATGGAAAGACATTTGCATATCAAAGAAGCACAGAAGGAATTAACAATTTCAATAAGAGAAACTCTCCAGTTTAAAAGTCTTAAGAAATACAAGACCATGTTAAGATTTTTCTTTCCTTTCCAAGTTTGAATTCATGGTTTTCTATAGTCAAACCGCTGTAAATATCCTCAAACAACTAAGCCTTCTTTCCTACCATCATGTTTCACTAGCAACCCAAACTACAGGCAAAACCAACTATTTTCTTTCTTTGCTGTACATAAGCAGCTGAAATTTTCTAGAGATAAAAACAAATTTACATAATTACTCTTACTTTTTAATGTTAAATAAATGATAAATTGCCTCAAGCAAGTATTCAACATTGCCTGTATA
Organism: Spermophilus citellus; assembly: GCF_964194105.1. Classification (NCBI taxonomy): domain Eukaryota; kingdom Metazoa; phylum Chordata; class Mammalia; order Rodentia; family Sciuridae; genus Spermophilus; species Spermophilus citellus. Next base: position 80,931,493 of record NC_138182.1, on the reverse strand, counting down.
TCTGTAAATCTTACCTGTCCACAGAAAGCTTATTTTCTTCCTGTTTTATCATTTTTCCTTTATCTTCATCATTACTCTGTCCTTACACTCCACTGAGGTCTTTGAATTCTATTTGATTGAGAAAAATCAGTGCTCCTAATATTTTGGCTCAGATCATAGAAGCAAATTAGGATTGCCTTGGTAAACCAAGCAAAACTGTGGATTTTCTTAAAAAAAAAATCTACTATGGTAGTAATTCTTTTCCTGTAATGAGACTGCATGACAAATAATAAAAATTTTAAAAACCTAATAGATAATATTCTGAATTAGTGAACTTGAGTTCTCATCAATGGCTTCAGAGAGAAAAGTGTTTCCAAAATGGAAAAGGCCTTAGTTTCAGAGTTAGGAGTTGGGTGATATATTCAGCTTTACCAGCAGTTCAATACATAAATTTGTGTATATTTTATGATCTAAGATTTGGTGTCTTAATTGAAAAATGAGTACATTGGCCTACCTGACTGTAACAATGACTTAAACTCTTCACTTTTGCCTGCAAATATCTGATGGGTGGCTAAAAGCAGAATTGAAGACCTGGGCATCTCTGCCTCCATTTTACATCCATCTTCTTTTTTTTCCAGAGTCCCCTTGGACTTAGGAACAAGGTTTGATTTGATAACTATCTAGTGATGCATTGAAGCTATACCCAGGCAATAGCAACTTTCTTATCTGAGATAAGGCCTGCCTGACTAATCATGGCATAATAATAGGGAGACCATACCTGGTCAAGATCACTTGCTTTGACAGCTATAAAAAGTCTCCAGCTATGTAAAATCCCCAATGCTTGCCCTCATTCTCCTTTTTATAAAAAGGTGACATTGTCAGCCCCTCCAAGACAGGGCAAAGGACATGGGTCCCATTGTCTTTCCAGTGTAGCTCCAATGATTAAAGTTCCCTTCATGGTTTTCACCATTACTGATTCTGTTTGGTTTCTTGTGTGAGTGGTCAGACATGATTTATTGGAACCCCCTGAGTCAGACCTCTGACCTAGGACTTCAGTAACATCATCATTATGGTGTCTTCCAACTGTGACCTTCTCTGATTCTCTGTATGTGTAAAAATTTTATGGACCTCAAACAAGTATGAACTGGAGTACTGGCTAATAATGCAGCTATGGTTTTAGAAAACTTTGCCTATCAACCATTTGTGAGAAAATTTTGAATTTATAACAATATAAAAGAGTGTTATATAAAAAGACTTTTAATTATCCTGTATAATGCCATAGAGATAAGTGTTCTCTAATATGTTTAATTAAAATAAAACTGTTTTATTATATTTTTAATTATGATACTTTGTAATTAACTTTTATAATCCAAGAGCATGTCATGCATAGATTAAGTTGCCTGGAATTTTTCTTAAAAGTTTCATGCGTGTTTCACATTAGAAAAGAAAGGTTCACTTAGAATATCATAAAATTTAGGAATATAGCCAAATACTCAAATGCTGTAAATCTACACATTTTCTCTGACATTCTTGAGTTTTATAAATCAAATCTAATCCCTAAGGCATGATACACACTGTCAGCTACGACTTACTATTAATATGTGACTTTCCTCTTAAAACAAAAATAGGACAGTATAACATTGGAGCATTACATTTCTAAGTTTTTGAAGCTGAATAGGAATAATGGTGGTAAATGAGTTAATAGAAATTTTTAAAATGCAGAAAATTGTATTTTTATACCAGAAAGTAGACTTATTCCTGAGTTAGTGCTAAGCCAAAGTTATTATCATAGTTATCCTACTAGATGTGAAGTTTCCCTGAGTAGCCGATGTGGTAATTCAAAATCTGTTTCCCCATAGAGGTGAGGTTAGAATTTATCATTTTATCAGAGGTGGTATTATTTTGAATTATCTAATAAAGGTAATTACTATTGTTTCAAATTTGTTCTCTCAGAAAAGATAAAATCAAATATATTCATTAATATTAATTATTTAAAATTGGTCTTTGTAGCTTATACTTAGTCTATAATGTACTTTGAGTATTATTTCCAAAACTTTTATATCTGCACAAACTTTATTTTCACTATATCATTTGTCCAATCTAATCATAATCACTCATATCTTTGACACCATTCTACACACCCATTCATAGGCATAAATATATTTTTACTAATCATAAATCTGTTTATATTTATGTCTATATTAGCTTAGTTATTGTTTGCTTGATTTTCTGTCATTAGAAAAATGTAACACCTGGTTCCCATTGTTGTAACAAATTGTATATGTGGTTTTCTTAATCACACAAGTTTCTATAGCAATTCTAGAGGTCAAACGTCTGTGATTAGTGTGACTGGGCTAAACTATTGGAAAAATTTCACTCCCTCTGAAGGTTTTGGAGGAGATTACATAACACTGCCTTTACTAGCAATTATCCAGTGCCTAAATTTCTTGGCTTGGGGCTTCATTTCATCCTCAAAGTCAGCAAAGGCTGGGTAAAGCTTTTGTCACCTGTACTACTATGATTTGCTCCCCTATTTTACCAATTAATGACCCTATTAATTACAGAAAACCCTTCTTGGTAATCCAGGATCATCTCTCTATTTTAATTTTAGCTGATAGGCTACCTCAATTCTATTCCTTAAACTAAAGGCACTGACTTGGTAACACAATTAGGAAAACATGGCCTGATTATCTTAGAGTAAATTCCCAGCAGATGGAAAACAGCAGACCAGCACAAACAGAAGAATGAGTCAGATGAATTTCCCTTTATTCACCTTACTGTAGACTCTTTTACACAGAAACAGTTCATAACATCTGTGTGAAGACACCGCTGAAGGCCAACCAGTCATCTGTGTTTGATGAAGAGCAGCCAGTAGCCTAACACAGACTTTCCTACTCAGGCTTCCCTGGGATTGTTTTCTTTAGTTAAAAAAATATATATTTGTTTTAGGCTGTTTTTATTTTTATTCTTTTTTATTTTTTAATTTTTTAGAGAACATCCGGTAAGGCCTCAAAATATAGAGTATTATTTTTTTGTGTGGGGGGGGAGGAGGTTGTACCCAGGGATGCTTAACCACTGAGCCACATCCCCAGTCCTTTTTTTAAAAAATATTTTATTTTTTAGTTATAGGTGAACACAATATCTTTATTTTATTTTTATGTGGTGCTGAGGATTGAACCCAGTGCCTCACATATGCGAGGCAAGCACTCTCTCTCTGAGCCATAATCCCAGCACCCCTAGTTCTTTCTTATATTTTATTTAGAGACAGGGCCATGCTAAGTTGCTGAGGATGGCTTTGAACTTAGGATCCTCCTGCCTCAGCCTCCATAGCTGCTGGGATTAGAGGCATGCACCACTGCAATTTAGAGTTGTTATTCTTTTAAATGTAGGTTGTACCCATATATCATCACTAGCCTTCACAGTTTCTCCCTCTGTGAATTATCCTTAGTGAGGCACCTTTTGGAGCTAAATTAGTTGTTATTATTACCAAATACTAGACAGGTTATTAAAATTACCTATTCAACAAATATTTTTTAAATGGCCAACAATTAATCTGGGTGTTATGCAAGATATCACCACATATGAACACATCAAAAACCACAGCTGGTGTCTCTGAGTAGCTTGTAACTGCCTATAATTAAATGCATGTCACTTACATATTGTTTGGCTTCTAGTAATATTACTTTAGGGACAATTTAAACTTAAGTTCAATCAAAGAGTGAGTTGCAAAGTTTCTGCCACTCCTTTTTACTTTTTTTTAATTGGTTGTTCAAAACATTACAAAGCTCATGACATATCATCTTTCATACATTTGATTCAAGTGAGTTATGAACTCCCATTTTTACCCCAAATACAAATTGCAGAATCACATCAGTTACACATTCACAATTTTTGCATAATGCCATATTAGTGACTGTTGTATTCTGCTGCCTTTCCTATCCCCTACTATCCCCCCTCCCCTCCCCTCCCATCTTCCCTCTCTACCTCATCTGCTGTTGTTCAATTCTCTCACTCTGCCACTCCTTTTTAAAAAACAAATTTAATTTTGATTTTACACTGTTAATTTGAAATTTATTCTAGCCCACTTTGATAAAAATGCCTGAATACAGGAAGACACAAAGTGATTGTGGTATGATGGATAAAATAGCAGACAGAGTAACTGGGTGGGACATATGTAATCAGAAGATGAAATTGTCTTGTTATACTACTGACTGTTTCAGTAAATTTTTACAGTTTCTTTTCCTTTTATTGCTTCAAATAGAGGCTTCTTCTTCTTATATCTTGTGAAACAGTTGACTTCTTTGAGTATGTCAAAATTTCACAGTTACCTATTTCTGTATTTACACATTCTGGAAAGAAATTGGAGTTCTTTTTTAAAAAATTCAGTTGCATTAAAAACACTTATTTACTTTTCATCATAAATAAGAATTGAGAATTGAGGCCTGTTAGGAGAGCGATACACACACAGGTGTCAGGGAGGAGGGTCTGCATTAGTTGACATCAGACTACAGTTCATAGAGAGTCCAAGCGAATGCCAAAAACAGCAGTGTACCCAAGGAGAAAACAGACAGTAAACCAGAGTATTTAGCTTATAGATTTGAACCATACCTCTGTGATCTTTTACAAGTTACTCAAACTGTCTATGCTTTGGTTGCCTCAATTGAAAAATATGGACAATAGTAATAGCATCCTTATAAAAGTTATGAAATTTTTTAATTAAAGTTGCTTAGAGCATTGTACACACTCAGTTAAACTCAGCAATTACCACAAAAGGATAATGAAGTGAGAGCAAGAATAAAAACATATAAGTATATTTTTAAAGGTGGAGGTTGAGTAGATTCTCTTATATTATAATGTATACTGGAGACAGAATTAAAAGGGGAAAATATAGTTTAAAAATATTAATGTTTTCTTTGGCCATAAAATGGAGACTGGGCCCCTTCATTTGAACTGCTCAAATTCTTAGCTTTTTAGTTATTTTTATATGATATATTTAAAAAAAAACTTAAAAAAGGTAGTAAGTCAGGCATTATTTGTAAACTATGCAAGAGAACCAGATGTGAATTGTTTCTTAAATTAGCTTAAGTAATTTGCTCATTAATTTTTGAAATGCAATCTATTCATTTGTTTGTGTTCATGAGATTCATGTTCTGTTCCATGATGATGTTCGATGCCAAGATTTAAAAAAAAAAAAGAAAGAAACACATTTTCAAGATTTTAGGAAGACATAGAAAAAAAAGATGCAAGTCTTCAAACGGTAATAATTAAATTGCCCTCATCTCTTAGAAAAATTTTGTCTTAGAGGAAAAGCTGAAATTGTCTTTGTGTACCCTTTTTAAAGTTAACTAGTGACATTTCCAAAATTAGATTTAAGGGATTGAGACAAAAATACGATAAATCAGCTTATTTTGCAAGGCTGTTGGTGGTAACACAGAGAGTGAACAATGGGAATGCTTGTTCTGTTGCAAATGTAATACTGAAGAAATTACTAACTTTTGCATATTCTTATTAATATTAAAACCATGTTATAGTCTGAGGGTAAAGACTTTCATCTTCATTCATCTTTTTCTTGGCTCTAAATATAAACTGTGTGTAATTAGTGCAAACACTAAGAACTGTGCTAATTAATCAGTTAAAGAGAGTACATTTGGATCATCAATCACTTTTAAAACAGGGCTTCAGTTAAATCAGTTACTGTGCCAGAGAAATTGTGTTCATGTTCAATAAAACCTTTTCTAATACAGTTCACCTTAGGGGGGAAAAATGTTTTCTAAAATAATTTTAAGCATTCTTTTCAAGATTCCCGTAAATATCAGTTGTTGCTTTTCTAATATATCCAAATCTTTATGTAATACTCCATCCACAACTCTTATGTAATAAGATTTTTGGTAATATATTATTTACAAATTGAGAAAGCTATTATAAAGGAAAAAGTAAAAAACAAGGCTCACTTGCACTGACCTTAGCATAGAAAAAGATTAAATTTTTATTTGCTTTGTTTTATCCTTGCTTGGGTTAGGCCATATATCAATCTGGGTTTTTGTTTTCTTTATGTTTCCTTGTTTTTTAGTATTGTGGGTTGAATGCAGGATGCTCTGTTACTGAGCTATATCCCCAGCCCTTATTATTAGTTTGTATTTTTGAAGAAGGGTCTCATTAAATTATCCATGTTGCCCTTGAACTTTCCATCCTCATGTCTCAGCTTTCTGAGTTGTTGGGATTATAGCTGTGTACCCCCACTACAAGCTTCTATGTGGGTTTTGTATAGCAGCTAATGCAAAGAAGGAGAATATAGTCAATTATGTAATTACTGTGGAAATAAAATTAAAACAAAGTTGTTTTAAAAGAGACCCTCTGTATAACTCAGTCTATTCATGATTAATAAAAGCATAAATTCTTTTAACTTGGAGAAGAACAACTCATTCAATAAATAGGCCTTAGAATGAAAATGCAAGTGTTTTGTGTTTGAGATTCCGTTTAGTTTGCCAAAAGACATCAGGGTATAGGAAAGATAGCAGAATACAACAATTACTAATAGGGCATTATGTAAAATTGTGGATGTGTAACCGACGTGATTCTGCAATCTGCATTTGGGGTAAAATTGGGGGTTCATAACCCACTTCAATCTAATGTATGAAATATGATATGTCAAGAGCTTTGTAATTTTGTGAACAACCAATAAAAAAATAAAATAAAATAAAAATTTTAAAAAAAGAGACATCAGGGTTAATTTTTTTTTTTTTTTTGTCAAAATGTGTTTCCAATGGCAGGAGGTTGTATTATAGCTTGCTCTTTCCTCAAGCACTGATAACATCTAGAGTCACTAGAAGTTGAGGAGATTATGACTAGCAATTAATTCCAAATTTACTGGCCATTACTCTGCAGACTGACAAAATGTCTTGTGGGAGACCAGCATTTTTGTGTCACTATCAAGTAGAACAATTGAGACCCCTACATTGCAAATATGGTTGCTGATTAGTAGATAAAGATTTTAGTTTTGGTAAAGATCCAAATTTTTTTTGCTAATTTTGAGTTATTGGATAGTCTTGCTCTGAAACTCATCCTTTATTCCTCTTATTTTTTTTTCTATTAAGGTTCTAATTAAATCTAAAAAGGAGATGGGTTTGCTTCCAAAATGTACCAATTATCAAAACCTAACAGTCTTTTTTATAATTGTGCCTTTTAGAAACTAAGATGGTAGTTTGAACTAGTTAAGGACTATATTTTACAAATGAATGTATTTCAGGGTCATTGTAATATACCCACACTTAGTTTTACAAAGAATGTGAGTAACATGACTGTTCATGCATTTATTTTTTTTTTCATATTAGAAGATACATTTTTGATTGTAAGATTACATGTGTTCATAAAATTCTATATCCCTAATACCTAAAAATGTCCCTGGATCATTATCATTTTAAATGAAATATGTTAAATTAATGACTAAATTTATCTGACTGAGCTATTTTAGTGGTCTCATATAAATATTTTTCTAAAGTCTGACAATCAAGATTTCAAATTCTTGGGATGTAATGACACTAGATTACCACTAATCTTGAATTCTACAAAGGGTTTGGAGTGACAAAATATAAAGTTATCTAGTACATATTACTCTTTCATTCTCATATCTAACAATATATACATTCTCCCAAACCATCTATAATTTAGTTCTGAATTTTGAAAATAGAAATATGCTCTCCTACTATGTATTTATAAAATATTTCCTCCTCAAAATTATCTCAGATCCATATTAGGTGAAAAACCTGGAATTTTCATCTTACATATGTATATACTCAAATAGCAACTTTTATTTCAAGGTAAATGTGAATAGAAGTAGTTGCATGGAACTTATGACATCAAATTACTTTCATACTTAAGATTAATTTTTTTTAATTTAGGAAATAACAATGTAAATATGAACAAAGTCACTTACTTTTCCATTTAAAAATGATGTGTATTTTGTGTTATTTTAGATTTTTCATATTTTTGTAGTAGTATTATTTTACTTGCTTTCAGTTCCAATTAAAAAAATCATTATTTGTCTCAACTTTTTGAAACATTCTATTTTAGTTCATAGAGGGGTTTTTAATAAAGTAGTGTCTTTAAAAATATTAATAAACAAATACACCTCTATTAATGTTAATAAATAAATATATTAATTGATAAATATTTGATGCTGGCTGTGTAGCCTAGTCCAAGACCCTCTAAGAGAGATACAGTTTTTCTTAGATCTTATGCTTTGAGAAATTTACTTGTTGCATCATTGTTCATATGAAATATATATTAAGACAGAGAAGCTTCCTAAGGTAGACTTCAGATGAATTAAAATCTAAATTCGTTAAAACTTACAGATAGGGGCTAGGGTTATAGCCCAGTGGTAGAGTGTTTGCCTAGCATGCATGAGACACTGGGTTGTATTCTCATCACCCATAAAATAAAATAAAGGTATTGTGTCCATCTACAACACATATATATATATATATATATATATATATATATATATATATATATATCTCACTACTCATTTGAGTAGATTGCCCTGTCAGGCTTACACATACATATGTATGTATGTATGTGTATATGTATATATATGTAAAAAACAAAAACACATTAAAGATGAGGAAGTCATAATGTAAAACACCTTCACATAGAAAACTGTACTATAAAAAGTTGCCATGTTTAATACAAAAAGTAATAAAAATTTGATTCAAAACTAAGAGAAATAAAGATGACCTATTGGAAAGAAATATTCGAAGTACCTAGTAATAATAATGGATAGAAATCAAGAGTACACAAGCAATTCTCTAAAACCAACAGCTTACTAGAAACATAAACCAAAGATAAAATACATGACTTAAGAAGAAACCTACAGGGTATAGTGGGGCACACCTGTAATCTCAGAATCCAGAGGCTAAGGCAGGAAGATTGCAAGTTCAAAGCCAGCCTCCGCAAAAATGAGATACTAAGCAACTCAGTGAGACCCTGTCTCTAAATAAAATACAAAATAGGGCTGGAGATGTGCCTCAGTGGTTGATTGCCCCTCAGTTCAATCCCTGGTAATGCCTTCAAAGAAAAAGAAGAAACCCAAGTATCTTTATAAAAAATTGGTCAGTAATTAGAATCAAGTATTGTAAGGCAACAATGCCTTTAGTAAAAAAGGAAACTTTCGATAAGAACAAGTGTTGTTGTAGAGATGGACCCAAAACACTACTCATTTGAGTAGATTGCCCTGTCAGGCTTATAGAAGTTGATTATATTTGAACAATAGGAACCAGTAAATTCACTCTTGTATATGGATCACAGAGAAATTTTCTCAGGGCTTCATAAAGGTTTATGTTTAGAGGGTACATACTTATCACAGAGGGATGTGAGAGTGTGTGTTTGTGTGTGAGCACACACAGCATGTCCATGATAGCAGACATTTGGAGACATTAATTACATCCAAACTGAGTAATAGGTAAGTCAGATGTGAAGGATGTTAATGCAGGTAATGAAGTGATGAAATCCACACATAGCAACATAGATACTGTGTTTAAATTAATTCATTTATTTTTTAGTCAGCTTTTTTCCCTGCTTTCACCAAAAACCTGAAAAGAATAATTTTAGAGAAAAGCTTTTTAGTTTATTTGGGGCTCACAGTTTCAGAGGTCTCAATCCATAGATGGCCAACTCCATTCTTCAGGGCTAGAGGTGAGGCAGGGCATCAAGGTGGAAGTGTGTGATAGAGGAAAGCAGCTAGGAGTATGGCACCAGGAAGAAGAGAGAGAGAGATAGAGAGAGCAGGATGTTCAACAAGGACAAACCCCCCAAACAAACCCACAGTGATCAACCTCCTCTAGCTATACCCTACGTGCCTACAGTTACCATCCAGGTAATTCCTATAAGTGGATTAGGTTAAGGCTTTCATAATCCTATTGTTCACCTTTAAACCCTTTTGCATTGCATTGACACACATCAACTTCTTTTGGGCGCACACCTCATATTTAAACCATAATACTTAGAAATATTTAAAATATGTGCACATAAAACTGCACTACACATTTTGCAAAGACATAAAAGAAGACATGCCAAACATTTTAAATGGTTGCCTATGACAGAGGGACAGGGATAGTGAAAAAGTAGACTGAAATGAAACATAACAGGAACCCAGGATATCAGTGTGGCCAGCTATGAACATGAGCATATGATTATTTGCAATATACCACCTAAATCCCCAACCACAAAATATTAGTAGGCTTAAGATAAACTCTATGAAAGATAGAAGATGATGATCTCTGGGAATGAGAATCATCATAGGGACTGTTAGCTGGCTTAAATAAACAGTTATGGAAATCATATGCCAAATTCTGTAACTGCTAGTAATTTAAAAGTTATTGGCGCATTTTACCAAGAGCATACCATTTTGGTTCTAGGGGTCTTCTAATTAGAAAAATTCAGAATTGCAAAATATAGTTTCTATGCATTTTAAAAGAAATAAGGAAAAACTGAGAGTTAAGTATGGAATTCACAAGCACAAAATTTAGTTATTCTTTCAGTTCTTTGCTCAGAGTGTTATTGCACTTGTGATGAAAATGCTTTCTCCAAGAGACAGTAAAAGCTGTTTGGATCCATTGACATCTTATTGCTAAGCAGTGAAAGCTCTTCTAAAACAGCACATTTAAAAGCTACAACAGGGTGAAGTCTGTTTCTAATTAATGAGCTTTAAGATAGAGGAAAAAAATCAGCTTCATAAAGACATACTTAAGCTTATAGTCCTCAGAGAGAAAACAATCCTCATTAGTGACTAAATCATTGGGGTTTGGAGTCAAAAGAGCTTAGCAACCTAAGATAATTTAAATGTGAAAACATACTGCTTTGATTGCAATTATTACCTAGGTTTGGATAATTAATCTCTAAAAAATATGCTTTGTGTACTTGCATATCTGAGGGAAAAAAATGTAAGGAGAAATGTCAATGTTTTAGGACAAAAAATATTTAAGTTTTAATTCCTAAATAAATGTGAACTTTCTGAGACTCTGGTCTTGTGCCAGGAGGTGGAGTCCTTTAGCTGTTCCTTGGTGTGCCTGGAACCCTAGTCTGGGTTAACTCAAATCTTGGATATCATATTGAAATGGTTTAATATTTGAAATGATGATGTCTTTTTGTATGTAAAGGCAAGATTGGGAAAGGTATGGATTTTACAAGCAATAATGCAAAGGACACAACATCTCTGTTTTGTTTATGTCAAATATTAACATGTAAATGTAACATTTTTATTAGAAGTTTTTGAGGTGATAAAGAACTCTGGGACTATTGGTGTTGATCTCCTACAAAATGATTGCATTTTTAAAAATATACAAGTAAAGAATTGAATTTTAGGAGAGAAATGTACGCTAAGAATGGATTTCCTATAAAGATTTTCAGCCTTCTATAGCTTATCCACTAGTTTTATATAATAGAAATCAGAATACAACTTGATTTTTAGTGTGTTCTTGGTGTACTAATGAGAACTTTTAGGAGCCAAGATAGCACCATCATTCAAGAATATCTCTGCTCTGATTTCTTTTTCAATTCATGCCAAAAAACCCACCAAAAGTGTAAAACAGTTGCTGCACTCATTTTGTAAAGATCTAATTCCAGGTTTTAAAATTTTAAGCAGAGGTACCAGTCTTCATATATTGTTACCAGGGCCTTCTGTATCTGGGGATCACTTTCTTCACAGGCTTTATTTTTTTAAAACAGGTTTTGGTTCATTGCAAGTTTATAGAATAGGTAGATTTCCCTCATACTTACTGCCTCCTCACATGCATAGCCTCCTTCACCAGAGTGGCACATTAATTATAATCAATAAGCCAACAGTGGTGCATCACTAATATCTAAAATCCACAGTTTATATAAGGATTCACTCTTGGTGTTGTAGTCTTTGGGATTTGACAGCTGTATAATGTCATGCGTCCATCATTACAATATCATACAAAGTGTTTTCACTGACTTAAGAATCTTCAGTGCTCTACCCATTTATCCCTCCTTACTTTACTGACTCCAGGTAACTACTGATCCTCTTACCATTTCCTTAATTCTGACTTTTCAGGAATGTCATGTAGCCACAATAATACTGTATATAGTTTTTCAGATTGACTTTATTCACTTAGTAATATTGCAGTTAAATTTCATCCACATCTTTCCGGGCTCAATAGCTTATTTCTTCTTTGCTCTGGGGGTAAAAAATGCAGTACCTCTCTTTGAATTTCACAAAGTTCATTTATTTTTCACCTATTAAAAGCCATGTTGGTTACTTTCAAGTTTTGGTATTTATGAATAAAAGGTACACATAAAGGCTTTAGCCTGGTATCTGCATTTCTTTTTTGTAACTAAATTTTATATGAATCAGATAATAACAAGTAGGTAAAATCTCTAGTCAACAATCTGAAAGCGATTGCATCAAATTAAAGAGAATAAAATTTCTTCCATTCCTTATACCTCACTTACAAAGGGCTTTTTGTAAGAAAAAAAAATGAATTCAATATTAATCAATGTGTCCTGGGCACCAGTTTTTAAACTTGAACTTCATACTTCATTCCTGAAAAGAATTATATGTATGTGTGTGTGTGTATATATATATATAAAATTGATACCAGGGATTGAACTAAGGGGCCCTCAACCACTGACCCACATCCCTAGCTCTATGTTGTATTTTATTTAGAGACAGGGTCTCACTGAGTTGCATACCGCCTCACTTTTACTTAGGCTGGCTTTGAACTAGCAATTCTCTTGTCTCAGCCTCCCAAGCTGCTGGGATTACCATGCCTGGCTGAAAAAGATAATTTTTACTCTGGAATTTTCTTGAATTTGATTGAATTAAATGAATTTCCAACCAATGCCTTGCTCAAGGTTGATTTCAAAACATTGGCCAAATTAGTAGAATTCATAAGATACTTGAACAAGTCTGATCCAAAGTATAATATTAAAGCAAAGGAGTTGATCACATGTAATTCCTCCAAATTATATTTTAAGTCTTCTCATACTTCTTCCTTACATTTTGTTTCCACAAAACATTCTCTAGTAATTTTTAAATTTTTAAACAGAGATTGTGTCATCTGAAATTCAATTATTTCAACAAAACAAAATACCTACTCAAGAAATGTTAATAGGTATCATAAGTTCTGGGTTTTTGTATTACCTTTCTTTCAGAAACCTACATTTATTTGAATTTGAAAATTTAGTATATATACTCTTGATATAAATACTAGAATGTGAATTTATTACATGAAGGAAAATAGTCCAATTTATATTGGAAAAATTCTGCTCACGCAAATGTGACTGAACAAAACAAAACACATATTTGGTTCTGATTATATTCAAATCACACAGACTTAAAAGCCTAAACATAGGTTTTAAACATGAACATTCAGAAAATGTAAAGTAAGTTTTATTTTATTACCTGATATAATTTTGCTCTAATGTGATTTCTTAGAGTTTGAAAATGTAGGACTTTGTTTATGCATTTCAAATTCTTACTACATTGATATACATATAATTCAGTCCCTCAAATCTGCTGTTTAAGCAAGTTAATAAACTAGTGGATCCATGAAAAATTTCCAAAGGAAAAGTTGTCACATCTGGCAGTTTATTTGGGTCTTTAATAGTGCATAGAATCCTCAGGTTCTTTTTTTTTTTAAGTGCTAGGAGCCACAACCAAATAATATGATGCATGGCACTTTTGGTTGTAAGGTGACGCCAGCTAGCCATTGAGATGATATGATTATGTTAAGATTTACATTCATATGGAAATTGGACTCCTGATGTTCACCTTGGCCTGCTACGGGACTCATGTTACAGGACTCCTGGAGAGTTCCCATTGGTTGGGGAAGGATAGTAGGAGGGAATTCCGGGGGAGGTCCTGGGCTCCGGTTCCAGTAGACGGGATCGCATGGGTGGACCGGCTTGCTTGCCGGACGTGTACGTGGTATTGGCGGCATTTTCAAAAATAAAGTTTTGTTCCTGCTTGAGTGGCTCGTGATTCTGTGTCCAGCCAGACTGCGGCATTTAAGTACACTGATTATACCAAGAAAAATTGGCTCATGAAATGGCAAGAGAGAATTTTGTCAAATATTGAAGAAATCATTGGCATAAAATATTTTAAGTCACTAGTAGGATTCACGAATAATAGTATGTACCACCAGTACCATGAAAATGTGTTGAAATTACTTCCATTGCCAGGCTGTCACTTCATATTAAGAGTAGATACACTGAGAAATCATGACAAATTTGAAAAAGCAGTGAAAGTCCAGCAGATAGCTTCTGTTTTGACCTTTTTAATAGGTTATTCTGGCAAAGAAATGAATATGTTAGATCCAACTTTTCAATCTCTGGATTGGGAAAAATATATGCTCAAATTTTGACAAACTCCATTTTGAAGTACATGTTTGGGTTTTTAAGCTATTATTTTTAAATAAATTCTTTATTTTTAGATACTCTATCAAAAGTATGAACTATATTTCAAATTTTGATTAGAAATATGTTATGAATATATGTCTTTCACTTTACACTATTAAAATCAATTTTTCATATGAAGTACATTCATGTAATTTGATGAATTGTGAACATCATAGAGAGTTAAAACAAAGATTTTTCAGGGAATACCTGATTGTTTCTGAGAGGTTAAAAACAAAACGAAACAAAAGTTAATATTTAGAATGCTACTCATTTACCATATTATTGAAAGTAACTGAAATTCAACATGAGCTGATTTATGTCATAAAAGAGTTAATTTGAAAGTGGTTGGAAAGTCTTTGCAGTGATTTTGAACTCAGATGTGGATTCTAGTAATGTCAGTAGGACTCCATATCCCTTTATATTTTGGTTCTGCCTTCTTCCATGTCATCTACACACTCAGGTTTTACTTGACAGAAAGATGCTGAGAGAGTAATTCTGCACTGTGAATCACTGAATATACCTGGAATGCTTCTTGGGCTCATGAAGTATTTTTTTCTTTGTAAATTTTTTAAGAATATTTATAGTATCCCATGATGTAAGTACAGAATGGCTGCAAATCTAAACTATGGGAATAAATAAGGTCAGACATTGTTTAGATATCAGATCTTACTGTAATTCAGACCATCAAAAAAATCACTAGAACTTCTCATGCCAGTTCAATTTGACTTAAAGAATTCCTGCACTATCAGCAGCAGGGACCATTTACATGACTGTCCCTTCAGGATGGTGTGGGAAGACAGAGAAGAATCAGTAGACTTTAAATAAACTTATGAGACATGGTGTTATAAGCAGCCTGATTATTTTTTCCCCCGGTTCTTAAATTTTAAAGAATTCTCTCCTGTTCTAAAGCTTACTTTGAGTAGCTCCAGAATGGCTGTCAGCCATATGCTTACCGGCCTAGAATTAAAGAGCTGGCTAAAGTCATTCATTTAGTAAGCAAACTCTATAGGACCCATGTACTGTTTGGTTTTAACCTTTTTCAATTTTTCACTGTCTGAATGACATCTCCTTTTTCTTCTTAATTATGTTCTTGTCTTCTTTCTAAAATGGTAATTTTTATTTTCCTGAGTAACTTATTTCTAAACTTTCAAAGCTGAGGCCAAAATGTAAAAAGGACCCCCTAACTTTTTGTCTCTGACTCAATAATTACCCATGCTCTTAACTTCTTCCTGTGTTGCTAACTTCTAACCCCCAACTCCTTCATGTGTTGAACAATCTACTGAGCTGCTTTACTGTAATATCTATTAGTAAAGTTGGTGGATTAGTGGAACTAATAAAGCAGTTGACAAAAGTTGTGACCTCCTTATGGATGCAGATTCATCACAGCAAAAATAGCCCAAGTACTTATATTTTTGTACTTCTTGTCCCCAAAGCACCCCATTTTCCAATAAATCTTCTGTTAGATCCACAAACTATTGACATTGTCTTCGGTGACTGGATTTAATAATGCTTTACAAAAACAACAATTTCAAAAGATGAAGATATTCACTTACTCTCCGCAGGCCAATTTGCCTTTTATGCTCTGTAATACAAGCTCTTCTGCTATGTCTTTCATCTATAGCTTTCTTTTGACAGGCTGCAAACTGTTCACTTGCAGGAGACAATGGTAACCACACATTTTCTAGCCTATTCAAAACATGATTCTGAATTTCAATTAGAACAGGTGCATTAAGTTGCTTATGAAGAAATCTTTCCAGCTAACAGTTAAACACAGTATTTGGTTCTGTTGATAAACAGATGCTGAATTGTTGGGTCCAAAGAAATATTTTTTATTCGTGTAGGTTTTGCCTCGCTTTGATTTAGATATCCGTTAACCTATTTTTTTTCCACTGCTTGGTATCTATCCAACACAAAAAGGCCATGCTTGAAGAAGGACCCTAAAAGAAGCTGATGGAAGCTAAACTCCAAATAGTTGGTAAGCCAATCACTGAAACTAAAAAAAACTTATGTTCTGCAGGAATGTTATTCTTAAGCCTGTTGATTTTTAGACATTAGGCGCAAAATACCAGTTTCAATTTCACCAATAATGTCCTCAATTTTAAAAAAAAATTCTCTTTATGTAAAGCCTATAGTTTTCAGATGTGAGCCAGAGTATAGGGCAGGTGGAAACCTGCCCTACCTTTCTATAAACCACTTTGTCTGATTCTTATCAATTTTTGTCCAGTGCTCAAAAGGAAAAGAAGGACTTATTCTTCCGCTGTGTCAAAAAGGTCTTCTAAAAACAATCTTTACTTAAACCTAACTCTTCAGATTCTATCTAAATGAGTCTAGGGGTGGGAAAGAGAATGAGGGTCCATAAAAATTTCTGAAATCTTTGCAACAGAAAGAGTTCTTTTCTTTCTGGGTGCAGTCTGGTGACAGGTCTCATGAATGACCATTGGATCAATATCCATCCTGAAACTAATCCCTTTGGGTCACTCTCAATGACTGGTTAGTTAGTAATTAGTGTGACTTCATTCAAACCATTCACAGAGAGGCACCTGAGGAGAAGAGTACTTAAGAAAAATTAGACTAATATTTTGCCAGAAAGATAAAGAATTTCTGAAAGTAAAAACAGGAGATATTTACTGTAGGTCAAAGATCAAGTGTTATTTCTGTTAGTTATTTTCTAATTCTTGGTTAGTCATAACAAGGAATTAAAGCACAAAAATACTGTAAAAACAACATTTTAAGTTATAATAGGCTATTTTCCTTGTGTTATTAAAATTCCCCAAATTTATGTACTATAAATACATTAATACATTTAAATACATAAACTATACAATAATATTTTTTTCCATATAAACTTTAAGCTATAACTATTTCCACTATTGCAGTAAACAATGGGAATATTATTTTGCTACTAAAATTATTTACTTATTATAGATTTTTTTCTTTTAATGGGATAGAAATTGTATCAAAATCATATTCTTCTGAATTTAAGCAGTTAAGGTAAAGATTCACTTATGTGTACATTAAGATTTTACTGCTACACACAGTGGCACGTGCCAATAATCCCAGTGATTTAATAGTTTGAGGAAGTTAAAAGGCGCCTCAGCAACTTAGTGTAACCCTGCCTCAAAAAATAAAAAGGGTTGGGGATGTGGCTCACTGGTTAAGCATCCCTGGGGGTTCAATCTCCAGTACAAAAAAATAAAAAATAAATAAAAAAGATATTACATTTACAAGTAAGCTATTTTCTTACAAAGAGATTTATGATATGTTCTTTTCATAATTACTGTCTGATGTTCATTTAAACCTCAAGCACTCAAACACCATATAAACACTATTAAGTAAGAAACTCAAGATATGAAGAACAAATCATAAAGAAAAGGAAAGAAATTGGCATAAGTTAATTGAAGACCCCATCAAGTATTAAAATTACTGGTTGACAACAGAGCAGGTATGTTCAGAAGGAAGGGTTGTGAATTCTCTGTTAATGCCTTCTTTGCTCCATGACCTAATAGGTAGGGGGAAATCAAATGCAGCTCCTTGTGGACATCTCTTATCCTGCTGCATGCGCAGCAGGCATTAGTTTTGGGGTTGTTGGCATTGGGTACAATCACAATATCCTAACTTTGGTTGACTTGATTCAAAAATGAGTTTACTGAAGATAGGGGAATCTCAAGAAATTAGAATAGGAAATACAGAAAGGCATGGAAGAAACCTGGACAAGAGTCTAAACATAGAATTTCACTGACCTTCCCATTCATGTATCCCTTGCTCTTAAAAAGAGCAAAATGCAAAATGCTCTTAAAAAGAGCAAGAGCAAAATGCAGCACCAGCATCAGTTAAGAACTTAAAAGAAAGTAAGTATGGCTCTCTGCACCTAGAATATGAGCTGCATCTTGGCAAGTTCCTTGGTTATCCACATACACATCAAAAATTTAGTAGCACTTTAATTAATGTGACAGAAAGACATTAATCAATCTATCTATGTTCCAAATTTTGAAGGTGTAGGAGAAAAAAATCTGATCAACCCAATTGCAGTTGACTATTCAGCTGAAGTTATGTCAGTCATTAAATGGGAACAAACAGAAAAACACTGATTCAGAGTTTGCAACCAAACTCAGTCCTTTTATACCCCCGTGGTTGGACTCAACTGGGATATCATTTCATTCTCAGTTACTTATTCTAGCAGGGGAGAGTATGGTATGAACATGGAATTTTTTTTAAAGTAGAAATTAAAAGACTTAAAAAATTAAAATAAGTAATGTTGAAGAAGTGTTAGAATCCAAGACATTTCAAATGTTATATAAAACATATAATATATATTTAAACATATATATAGAGAGAGTATGTTTTGCCATATATATTGCCATTATATATTTAAATATATAATATATATAAACAAATATGCTATATATTTAAATATATATGCTATATATATATATTTGTATAATGATAGGAAATCCTAAAAAACTGTTAACGAAAAATTTGGAGTTATGATGACTAAAAAACAAGAGAAGCTATTTGTTGATATTTTGGGATAGTTGTGGATATTATCAATCAGTAGATAAAAGGGAAATTGTTATTAAAATTTCCAAAAGATAGGAAGATATATTATCAAATATATATTATATTAGAAACAACTTCTTACTTTGATTCATAATATTTTAATAATTAATACCATTTCTGAGTATTATAGTAAATATATGAAGAACTTTACTCATGAAGAAGGATCATTAATGTATTGGTAATAAAGCAAGCATCAGTACAGTTTTTTTTTAGGATAAAATATTTATTTGCATGTACTATAAATGCAAGCGTACATAAGTAAATTAATGCATTAGAAGTAAACACATAATTATTTACACATGAGACTGTATTGTATATATATGTAAACATGTGTTTTAGTCAGTTTTTTCATTGCTGTGACTAAAAGATCTGACCAGAGTAATTTTAAAGGAGGAAAAGTTTATTTGAGGGCTCACAGTCAGAGGTCTTAGTCCATAGAAGGTCTGCTCCATTCCTCAGGGCTAAAAGTGAGGCTGAACATCATGGAGAGAGAGTGTGGTAAAGGGAAACAGCTCGCATCATGGTCAGAAGACAGAGAAACAGGTCTCCACTTGCCAAATGCAGATATATAACCCAAAACCATGTCCCAATTCCTACCTCCTCCAGCCACACCCTACCACTTCAGTTACCACTCAGTTAATACCTATCAGGGGATTAACTCACTGATTAGGTTAAGGCTGTTTTAATCAATCATTTCTTCTCTGAACCTTCTTGCATTGCCTCAACATGAGATTTTGGGGGACACTGTACCTAACTCATAACAACATGTATCTGTGTACATTAATATATTCGCATGCAATATTGTTTTTATGTTCAAAGTAATCATGGTATATCATCAGTCAAACCTAAAATAAGGAAGTCTGCAATATGACTGATTAATAGTGATGGGGATAAAGTAAACAGCTTTGCACAGACTGAGGAGACATGGCAAATAAAAGCAATGTAGAATTCTTGACTGGATCATGAATCACAAAAAAAAGTATGAAGGTTTGGAACTTGGTAAAATTTGTGTAAGGTCCATGAATGGCTTAGTTAAAAGTATTACAGCAGTGTCAGTCTTCTGATTTGATAATTTTAATATGGTTTTTATGTAAGATGTTGACATTGCCAAATTTTCATACTACTTTAGTAACTTTTCTGTTGTCTCAATATATTTCCAAATAAAACTTTTAGAAAATAAACTTGTTTTTTCTTCCTTCATATACCTTTTTTTCTTCACATAAGGAGTAATTCCCTGCACATTTTGAAACATTCTAATAGAGTGGAGAATAAAAATCAAATCCAATAAAGAGTGGAGTATACATATGGATCAGAAAGATTCCTTTAAATTTAGTACACATTTTACATATTGTATTTTTGGTTGTCATTGTCTTTGTCATTAATATTTAAGAGATGTTACTAAATCACTCTTTTCAGTGCTATCAAAATAATAAACAAATTTATTCTGTCCCATAAGAAGAAAGAAAACATTACTTATGATTAAAACTATATTTTTCTCTTCTGTAACGAGGATACTTTAGAATCAAAACTACAATAGTTAATTTCCAAACACTGCATTTAAATGAACTGTATATGCTTTATGTTTTATCATTTTGTCAGCCCACCCTTCAAGTTCAGCAATAAATAATTCCTTTTAGTAAAGGTCTCATTTCTGTAGATTTTCCATATTTTATATATTTTTTCTTAAACCTACATTCTATAGCATTAGACTAGGTTCTAAGATGTGTAAAATGTATGTATGCCATAGAACTATTTTTAAAATAGCTTTCTTATTTATAAAGATTTTATACTACATTCAGCCTAAGAGGGAAAAGGCTTCCTAGCAAAAAGCATGAAACTGAATCAAATTCATTTGCTGAATTCTATGATACTCAAAACAAGAGCTATGGTTATTAGGAATGACAGAAATCAATTTGCGATAGTGTTGTTCCAGAAAGTGAAACTTAAACCACGGAGACATAGATTGGCCTAAAAGTTAAAGAATTAAGATACTATAGAAAATTTATTTAATAAAATCTATGCTCTAGTATTTTTTAGTAAGTAAGCAGGAACTGGGCTGACAGTAAATAATATTCAATAATTTGTCTTGAATTTCTTGTCTACCCTTGGATATCACCTGCCATTTTGCAGTCTGCTTCCTTTGTTCCAAAATATAAGGAGTGCTTACAAACATTTTAAGCTCCAATACATTCTGCTCTTTTGAAAAAAATGGACTATATTTTTAGAACATTTTAGATTTATAGCAAGATTGGGTGGAAAGTATTGAGGGTTCCTATATCTCTCCTATATGTGCATACACAGCCTCCCCCATCGCCAGTGTTCTCCCTCAGAGTGGTATATTTGTTACAGTTGATGAACCTGTTTTGACATATCATTGTCACCCAAAGTACATACTTCACATAAAAGTTCATTCTTGGTGTTGTGTATTTCCTGGGTTGTGCATTTTGTGTGTATAATAAAGCTGCCCACATTTTCGTATCCTACAGAGTATTTTCAATCTCCTGAAGTTCCTATTCATTCCTCCTTCCCATTTAACCACCAGCAACCTCTTATCTTTTCACTATTTCTATAGCTTTATCTTTTCCAGAAAGTCACACAGTTGGAATCATACAATGAGTAGACTTTTTAGATTGACCTTTTCCATTTAGTAATATGTGTTAAAGGTTCAATCTTATCCTTTCACGACTGAATACATTATTTTTAAAATATTTGAATATTCTGTGGATATACCATGGATAATTTATACACTCAAGCAAGAGTGTATCCTGCTTACTTTCAAGTTTTGGCAGTCATAAATCAGGCTGCTATGAAACATCCATGCATAGCTTTTTGTGTGTACATAAACTTTTATTTCATTTGGCAAACTCCAAAGAGTGTGATTGATGGATCACAAGGTAGTAATATGTGTTTTAGTCAGGTTTGGGTTACTGATCATAATACCTAACAAGAATAACTTGCAGTAGAGAAAGCTTATTTGGGTTTCAGAGGTTTCGGTCTACAACTGGCTAAGTCCATTACTCTGGGCCCAAGGTGAACACAACATCATGGGCTAAAGGCGGGATGGAGGAAAGCAACTCACTTCATGGTGGCCAGGAAGCAGAAAGATGGAAGGGAAGAACCTGCAGTGGATGTACCCTTTCAGGGTCTGCCTCTAGTGATCCACTTCCTCTAGCCACACCTCACCAACAGTTACTACCCAGTTTATTTAAATTAGGGGTGACTTATTAGGTTACAGCTGTCACAATTCAATTGAATCACCTCTGAATATTCCAAAATGGATGGACACAGAAGCTTTTGGGGGACACTTTATATATATATTCAAACAATAATAATATATTTAGTTTTGTAAGAAACTGCCAAATTATCTTCCAAAGTTCATTAAATATGTCGTATCTTACAAGCAATACCAGTTTTTGTTGTTCTGTATCTTGGTCGCAATTTAGTATTTTCAGCATTTTTTACTTTGGCTATTCAAATAGGTGCTTAGTGGCATTACCTTATTGTTTTATATTGCAATTCTGTAGTGAAATATGATGCTGAACATCTCTTCAAATATTTCTTTTTCTATCAGTGTACATCCTTTGGTGAAATGTCTATACAGATAGTCTGCCCATTTTTTAAATTGTGTTTTTATCATAGAGTGTTAAAAGTTATTTGTGTACTTAACATACTAGCCCCAAACAGAATGCCTTTTGCAAATATGTTCTTCTAGTCTGTGGCTTGTCTCTGCATTTTCTTGACAGTGTCTTTGACAGAACAGATGTTTTCAATTTTAATAAAGTCAGTTTTTCACTAAATTCTTTCATGGATAATAGCTTTTGTGTTTACAAAAAGTTGTGAATGAAACCAAGTTTTTCTAGATTTTCTTCTATGTTATCTTGTAGGACATTTAGGCATCTGATCCATTTTAACTTAGTTTGGGGAAAGGTGTAAGGTCTGTATATGTAGTTATTTTATTTTATTGCATGTAAGATATCCAGTTGTTCCAGCAGCAATTGTTGAAAGCAGTATCTTTTCTCCATTCTGTTGTCTGTGCTCCTTTACTAAAAGTATCAGTTAATTATGCTTTTTTCCCCCTAATTTTTCTTTTCTTCTTTTGCCTGCTTTTTTTCCTTTTGTCTACTACTTTTTAAGTTAGTATTTGTCTATTTTTATGTTAACTGTGATAATTTCTTTAAAAAACTAGCTCTTCTATTGAAAATTAAAAGTGATTTTCTTCTAAAAATTGGGGATAGATGTAACAATGAAGAAATAGAGAACCTGAGTGTTCCTGATGCTAAATTTAACATACTTAAATTTTCTGAAAAACTTAGTTAAACGTATCTGTAAGCCCTTCCAGATTAGATAATGGTTAAGAATGTAAGGGAATAACAGAATTCTAATTGCGCAGGAAAAAAAAAAGTGAATCAATCAGTTTATCTTGCACCATAGTATTAAAGAAGAAAAGCTTTTAATCAGTTCACTGATATTCTTATACCTGCTTAATCACTTTACTATTTTATCACACTGTAAGCATGTATTATCATAGATTAAGAGCAATACAGCAAAATCAAACTTTCACAATTTGTCAAACATTTTGCAAAGAAAGTAAAAAGCAAGATGCTCACTTACTTCTTTAGAAATGCTAATTAATCATGAATTGGGCTACAGAAGGAGTTATCTGAGAGCTAGCCTACTCATAGCAACAGCTTTATAAGTTAGGAAAAATGGCATCATTCCAATAAACCTTTTATATGAGTATTAAAAAAAACATAGCAAACTTCTATCTTAATTGGAAATATTAAAAAGAAACTTTGAAACCCAGAGGAAGGAAAGAAAGCAAGGGACTGGAAATGATAAAAAAGAAACATTTAAAAATAAATTCCCTTAGGAAAAGGGTTGAAATTACAGTGTTGCTTCATAAAGAAATCTCAATGGATAGTTCCTAATTTACATCTGAAAATAATATATTCTGATTAGATATGCCTAAAAAAATCAAATAATCATTTTAAAGTTTACATGGCAATAAAAGCAAAAAAACTGTGGCTGGTGAGAAAACACAGTGCTTCTGATTCCTTTTCAGATTTACAAAATAAATTGTGGCACAGGAATTTTGAATTTTTTTGGAATGGAAGGGTTACATGACTCAATTTGATTATTGAATGATAAAGCTATGCATGTGTGTTATTTACATATACACCCTCAGATATGTAACTGTATAGAGCCTTATTGCTCTTCATTATTTGTTTTTAGTATTTAGGAGATATACAACTTTAAAGCAGCTGCTTCTGTATCTTTCAAATAGTAATAAAATTGTTCTTACATAAAAGAATGCTATTTGCTATCATTGAAGTACAGATAAACAAGTTGCTATTATTTTCTGAGAAGGAAATAATGATAGATGGATTTGAAAATCATGGAAATTGCTTATTTCAAAGTACTTTGGAGTTCATCCAGTTTACTTCATCTATAAGAAAACAGAAAATAAGAAAGATGAATTGACTGCCCATGTTTGTATTAGAAAACTAGTGAAGAAGTCAAAGCATGGCCTCAGATATATTATTAGTCCTATTTTATAATTTAATTTTTGTTCCAAATATTACCCTGGGGTATTTGTTGAAAGCATTAACATGTGCATCTCCCTTGAAGCACTGTTGGCTGTGACAAGACTCTGTGTGACCAGCATACTCAATGCCATCATATGCTGGTGCAGTGCTTCCTGGTTCTTACAAAAGTCCCTTTTACAGAGAAAGGAAGAACAACATATTCTCCCTTTTTTTCCTTTTTCAGAATTTGTATTACCTATGTGGATCAGCAGAACTCCATCATTTAACGAACATTTCCTTAGGCCAATCTTAGAGCAGGATATTGTCCTTTCCCTCCTTCCTTTCAAACACCCTTTCATATTTTTATATTCCAGACTCTCACTGCCAAGAACTTTATGCTCTTATTAAAGTCATTGCTTATAATTATTTTTCTTTCTCTCAATTGCAATGTGAATGATGTTTTAAAGACAATCAATTGAGTTCACACAAAATGAACTAATTATCTATTCTCTTATTATCCCTACATCCTGTTTAAATATATAAATTGAATATAAATATGAGTATAATTCCAAAAGAGCTTTGTCCAGACACTGCAGTAAAAAATGGGTTATAAATAGAAAGAATCTGACTTTAAAATGCAGAATTATTTTCAAAGGTCAGGTTTATCATAAATATACAGTCATGAAATATTACTTCTTTCTTTACTTCCACATTGTCTGGCCCTTGGCCATCCTAACCTCAGGTCTGAGTTAACATGAATACCACTTCAGGTGGATTGAAGCCTCTTGTATTATGCTTTGGTAGTGGTTTCTTCACAGTGGAACTGGAATGCCCCAGTAAGACTCTTTAAAGTAGTAAATGAACTGGTCTGTTTGCTTGAAGCCAAAGACTGTTTCCAGCTGATAGATTTGATTGTTCTCTTTTAGTCAATGCAAAAGCGCTAAAGGGGAATTGCTTTAGTCTCTTTCTCAAATCCTAAGCCTGTTCTGCAAAGCTCAAGAATACTAAACAAATTAGAAGACTTGTGGACTAATTTTAAAGTGAAAATAAAATTATTTAGGATAACCTAAATCATACACTATGTCACTAGGAAAAAAAAGAAGATGGATTCAGTCAAGCTCTACAAAAGAAAACAAATCCCTCAGATACATTCATCTTCAAAGATATGAAATATAGATGACAACTGTTACAGTATATTTATATTGATTTGTGATTATATTTCTAAGATTTTGTAATGGCATCTTTATTTTTCATAAATAAAATTGAAAAAATCCTATTTTTAATAAATTTTGCTTTATTAAAATTAGTATTCCTTTTAAACTTGTAGTGTAGTATTTGATCATTCTTTACTAGAAATGAAGTTACTGCAACATGACACTCCAAACTGTCTGTAATTATGTGAATTATCCTGGTGGCATTTAAGATAGGAACAGCTAATTATAAGTCTGATGAATAATAAGTAAATAGTTGTTTCCTCATTATCTTAAATTATAAGAGTTTTCAAATATTCGAGCTGTGTTTATCAAAGAATAAAGGAGAGAAACTGAGGTTATACCATTATGTTTTCTTGTAATATAGATATAGAATAAAACATTTTACATCTATAAGAGTTCTATTCAGGCTATAGCAAAGATGTACGTAAAATATGAAATACAAAAGGATAATCCACATATTTTCTGGCATGGAGAGTTATTGGAAAGACAGCAAAGCAATCAAGTCTTTTTTTTTTCTCACTGGGCTTTGATCCATTGATGATGAGATGTCTTAGTAAGTGAGGTTACCACTGGAAGCAGACTGGGGCTTTGACACTTGCATTAGATATTCTGGGAAGAGGCTGCTTTTGTAAGCTGTTCCTTACTAAATTGATGTTGGGTCATATCCAAGTACATCTGGTGACACAGTTCAAGCTCAGGCAGACGGTGGTCCCTGAGACTTTATTTCTGTCTTTGCTTCTCATATACTGAGAAGGCAAGGATCCAGATATCGCTGAGAATCTGCCTGAGGAGTTGCCTGAGGAAACCTAGTTCTGTAATGTATCTACATAGCAGACTACCAGAGCTGTGCCAAAATGGTGGCCGCACCCCACAGAGGCACATGGTATTGACAGGAGCAAGAGGTAGCCATTCCCGCAGGGAATTAAATGCACCATATGCTCACGTTCCAGACAAGAGTGATTAGGAGAACAAACAGCTTTTAGGGGGCCAAAGAGAGTCTCAGAAGACAGATGTCACTGTGCTCAAAGCCTTCTGCATCTCTTCTTCCAAACACAAAGGAACACTATTGAATGAAGAAACAGGGGTCATGGAAGATTGAGAGATTGAACAATTTTATCTAAAAACAAGAGAAATTAATGTTTAAATTTTTGAATTAGACTAATATTAAACTAGATCATGTACATATGTTAGTATTTGTATTGTTTTTTAAAAAGCTCAAGGAACCTCAAAGGCAATTACAATTTTCTAGATATACAAGTGGTGAAGTTAGTATGTCTATATGGTTTTCAAGATACATATGAGACGACAATAGTTGGATGAGTGTATAGATATTCCCAGATCTAACACAGACTAAATAAATAAGTTCTAATGGATAGATAATGGCCATATTTATAGGATATATTGTGAGGTTTTTATACATGTATACATTGTGTAATGATCATATAATAGTGTTAGCATATCCATCACCTCAAATATACATCATTTCTTTGTACAGAAACCATTGAGAATCCTTTCTTCTGGTTCTTTTGAAATATATACTACAGTACATATAATTATTGTATGTTAATTAAAATAAGAATAAAACTTTAAAAAAAGAAATAAGTTCTAGAACTTTTGATTACTAATGGGAAAAATGGGCTTTGCATTCAAGAAGAAAATGAGAAATGGTAATTGATACATATAATTCTAATACCATAAATTCTCTTGTGCTTCTTAACATAATTTATATATCTTTAATCATTTTTCCAGATTTTATTTTACATTATTTTCAAATATATTCTTCTTCTTTTTGATTGTAAATTTTATACATACAATCTGAGATTTGTTTATCTATAGATAGAGTATTTAATGCTTATTTTACAACATATACCATAGTCTGAGGTGTTGTCCTACATGACTTTTCAGACACTAGCTATATTTCCTAAATGCTATTAAAGTTACTTGATACAATAAATTTCTTGGTGACACTCAGTTGTAAAGATTTAAACTCAATAATGGAAGTGACCAGATATCTGTTTTCTTATTTTTTCTATTAATTATTATTGTTTAAAATAAGTGCCACTTAACCATTCTTATCATTAGATAAATTTGGGCAATTTGTTTCTAAAAAATTATCCAAGAGACATACATCTTTAGTTACTCCTTAAATGTCCCTCATATGTTGATTAATGTAAGCAATTTTTATCACAAAGGCTTTTAAAACATTTATTAGTTCCTCTGAATACAGAGAGATGTGAAATTATTTTCTTAGATTCCTCACGTTCCTCATGGGATACAATACCTCCTGTGTTCACAACAGTTTTTAATTTTGTTGAGAATCTAAGTTCAGGAAGAAATGTATTTGGTATTAAGTTGTTGATAAAGACTCTCAAAAACAAAAACAAAACAAACAAAAAAACAAAAACAATGTTTTTGCAAGTCCAAGTTAATCAAGTTAATCTTCCTGCCTTATCATTTTATGAGGAATCAGTATGTGGGTCTATAAACACATATCCATTCTGCCTCATCTGAGTCATGTGCTAATCCTATGAACATCACAAACAAGCATAGGTAGTTGAAGGTTTATTTTAGATTTATACTATATAATACATAAATCTACCCTGGGCTTGGTTATATAATGTCTTTTGGAGACTTGGAGAGGAGGACCTCCAAGGACCTCATCGCATCTGTAATTAACCTGCCTCAGATGAGATCCAGTGATTTATATCTTATTCTGAAATTTGCATTAAGGAAAATTATTCATTACCAGGTGTCTAGTAAATCTCTCAACAATTTTTAAATTTATTAAATAATTTTTTTACATTTTTGTATGTGTTCTAAGCATTCACTATTCCATTTAGTTAATAATAGCAGAATAAAAAAAATAACATTTTGACATTAGCAATGCAGAATAATTTTCCACTCTGATTAAGCTTGCTTCTAGGATGGAGAAGCAACATTAAGAACAAGAGTAGAATGTGAAGCACCACGCTGTTTATAGACCACTATCTGTGGGAAATTATAATTTTTTTTCTTATATACAAGCCTTTTTAAAAATGTAAAAAATTGGCATAAAGACTAAAGGAGAGCTAGAGGCACCTGACCTTCAACCCCCCCCCCATCAGCAGCCAAAACAAAACCTGTCTAGCCAGCGCTGGGGGAGGGGCAAGCAGAAAAAATCAAAACCGTAGAGTGCCGGGGATCCCAAAAGCCAACTGTGTGACCCCGGAGATCCAGGCTGTCTGATACGCGCGGCCTGCGCTGCGGCTACAGAAGGCGTGGCGCCACAGAGAAGGGATTAACTAGTCAGCAGGGAGATAAGTGGCTGCGACATGGTGGTATCCCACCAGCCAAGCCCGCACTGACCCCCGGGCTGAGTTCGGGATTGCAGATGGGGAAGGAAGCAGTACAGTCCCATCCCCCACAAGGGACACTCCACTAAGGCAACCAGCGGCCACCATCTTGGAGAGCTGAAGTATCCACCGCCACTCTCCGACAGATTGCAACAACAAAACAGGTGTGTGTCACTCAGCTCAGCCCCCATACGTAGGGGGATTTTGCATAAAATCTCTCCTAGACTTTCAGGGGGAGGGAGTATCAGAGTGAGCCTGCATAAAGACTAAAGGAGAACCAGAGGCACCTGACCTTCAACCCCTGCTCCCATCAGCAGCCAAAACAAAACCTGTCTAGCCAGCGCTGGGGGAGGGGCAAGCAGAAAAAATCAAAACCATAGAGTGCCGGGGATCCCAAAAGCCAACTGTGTGACCCTGGAGATCCAGGCTGTCTGATTCGCGCGGCCTGCCCCGTGGCTACAGAAGGCGTGGAGCCGCAGAGAAGGGATTAACTAGTAAGCAGGGAGATAAGTGGTTGCGACAAAGTGGAATCCCGCCAGCCAAGCCCGCACTGACCCCCGGGCTGAGTACGGGATTTCAGACAGGGAAGAAAGCGGTACAGTTCTATCCCCCACAAGGGAAACAAAACAATAGAGTGCCGGGGTTCCCAATAACCACCCT
The DNA here is from genome assembly GCF_964194105.1 of Spermophilus citellus. Classification (NCBI taxonomy): domain Eukaryota; kingdom Metazoa; phylum Chordata; class Mammalia; order Rodentia; family Sciuridae; genus Spermophilus; species Spermophilus citellus. The sequence continues at coordinate 80,901,811 of NC_138182.1, read as the reverse complement.
CCACACCCAACAAACGGCAGGCCCAGAGTACAGTTTGAACTGCCGAGAACCATCACTCAGGGGAAATCTGGTCTAGCAGGAGAAACCAAGACTAGCAGGAGAAACCAGGAGACTAGAGGCAAGGCCCTTGCGACTGGGCAGCTGTAAACTGCAGGCCCGCCGGCGACAGTTCACCCACTGCCTGCGTAACTGGGCGGTAGGAGAACGCCCACCTGCTGGTGACTGATCACCTGCCCGCGGCCTGTGATACTGGGCGGCTGGAGACTGCCCGCCTGCTGTGACCGGGAGCTGAAACCAAACAGAGACAGTCCAGTCACACCCCCCCATTAGGGCACCCCGGCAAGGAGACTGGGGCCCGTCATAGCAGAGTAGTGTCGTCACTGGAGCTCGGACGTCGGAATTCCTTCCCAGCGGAATCCACGTTAGCAGGCATAGTTCAACAACACAAAGGAGAGACATCAGAGTAATACAGAAACAAAACAAATCTATAGAAGAGAGCAGAAACACGACAATCAAAAAGAGCTGGAAAGTAACGTGGACAACAGGAGAAAACAAGGGAAAAAAGGATTACAAACAATGCAAGACAACTCAATTCTACAGGAGGACATAGAAACATCAGAAACAGGGATAGGGAAAGAACTCAAGGCATACCTAACTCGAATGGAAAGGAATATTAGAGAAGACATGAGACAGCAAGTCCAAGAAATAAAAGTATATTTTGAAAATGAATTAAACAAACAAATTCAAATGGCAAAGAACGAGCTCTACCAGGAGATAGAGATCTTAAAAAAAAATCAAACAATAATCCTAGAATTGCAGGAAACTATAAACCAAATTAAAAACTCAAACGAGAATATTACAAATAGACTTGATCAAGTAGAAGTCAGAACATCAGATAATGAAGACAAGGTTTATCAACTTGAAAAGAATATAGTCAACACAGAAAAGATGCTTAAATCCCACGAGCAATCTATTCAAGAGATATGGGATGTCATAAAAAAACCAAATATGAGAGTCATAGGGATAGAAGAAGGCACAGAGATTCAAACCAAAGGAATGGACAGCATATTAAATGAAATAATTCTAGAAAACTTCCCAGAGATGAAAGATGGAATGGATTGCCAAATCCTGGAAGCCTACAGGACCCCAAACATTCAAAACCATAATAGACCAACTCCAAGACATATAATTATGAAGATAGCCAACGTACAGTACAAGGAGAGAATATTAAAAGCTACGAGAGAAAAGAGGCAGATTACATTCAGGGGTAAACCAACTAGGTTAATGACCGATTTCTCATCACAAACTTTGAAAGCGAGAAGATCCTGGAATAATGTATTTCAAACGCTGAAAAATAATGGATTCCAACCAAGAATACTATATCCAGCAAAATTGAGCTTCAAATATGACAACAAAATTAAAATCTTTCACGATAAACAAAAACTAAAAGAATTTGCAGCAAGAAAGCCAGCTCGGCAAAGCATTTTGAACAAAACACTACAAGAAGAGGAATTGAAAAATAGTGCCCAAAACTAACAACAGGAGGTATCTCAGTAAAGGGGGAGAAGAATAACCAAAAAGCAAAACTAGCCAAACTAAAATAAATAAATAAAGAAGCATGACTGGAAGTACAAATCATATCTCAATTGTAACCTTAAATGTTAATGGCCTAAACTCACCAATCAAGAGACATAGGCTAGTAACCTGGATCAAAAAAACAAATCCAACAATATGTTGCCTTCAGGAGACTCATATGATAGGAAAAGACATACACAGGCTGAAGAAAAAAGGTTGGGAAAAATCATACCACTCACATGGCCCTCGGAAGCAAACAGGAGTGGCCATACTCATATCGAATAAAATCAACTTCAAACCTAAGTTAATCAAGAAGGATAAAGAAGGTCACTATATACTGTTAAAAGGAACCATCCACCAACAAGACATAACAATCATCAATTTGTATGCACCAAACAATGGAGCTGCAACGTTCAAAAAACAAACTCTCCTCAAGTTCAAGGGTCAAATAGACCACAACACAATAATTATGGGTGACTTCAACACACCGCTCTCGCCATTAGACAGATCCTCTAGACAAAAACTGAATAAAGAAACTATAGAACTCAACAGCACAATCAATAACCTAGACTTAACTGACATATATAGAATATATCAACCATCATCAAGTGGATACACGTTCTTCTCAGCAGCACATGGATCCTACTCAAAGATAGACCATATATTATGCCATAAGGCAACTCTTAGTAAATATAAAGGCGTGGAGATAATACCATGCACCATATCTGATCATAATGGAATGAAATGGGAAATCAATGATAAAAGAAGGAAGGAAAAATCCTACATCACATGGAAAATGAACAATATGTTATTGAATGATCAATGGGTTATAGAAGACATAAAGGAGGAGATGAAAAAATTCTTAGAGTCAAATGATAACACAGACACAACATAACGGAATCTATGGGACATAATGAAAGCAGTTTTAAGAGGGAAATTCACTTCTTGGAGTTCTTACCTCAAAAAAAGAAAAAAACAACAAATAAATGAACTCACACAACACCTCAAAAACCTAGAAAAGGAAGAGCAAAACAACAGCAAATATAGTAGAAGACAAGAAATGATTAAAATTAGAGCAGAAATCAACGAAATTGAAACAAAAGAAACCATTGAAAAAATTGATAAATCTAAAAGTTGGTTCTTTGAAAAAATAAATAAGATAGACAAGCCCTTAGCCATGCTAACGAAAAGAAGAAGAGAGAGAACTCAAATTACTAACATACGGGATGAAAAAGGCAATATCACAACAGACACTACAGAAATACAGAAGATAATTAGAAAGTATTTTGAAACCCTATATTCCAATAAAATAGAAGATAATGAAGATATCGATATATTTCTTAAGGCATATGATTTGCCCAGATTGAGACAGGAAGACACACACAATTTAAACAGACCAATAACAAAAGAAGAAATAGAAGAAGCCATCAAAAGACTACCAACCAAGAAAAGACCTGGACCGGATGGGTATACAGCGGAGTTCTACAAAACCTTCAAAGAAGAATTAATACCAATACTTTTCAAGCTATTTCAAGAAATAGAAAAAGAAGGAGCTCTTCCAAATTCATTCTATGAGGCCAACATCACTTTGATCCCAAAACCAGACAAAGATACTTCAAAGAAAGAAAACTACAGACCAATATCTCTAATGAACTTGGATGCAAAAATTCTCAATAAAATTCTGGCGAATCGAATACAAAAACATATCAGAAAACTTGTGCACCATGATCAAGTAGGATTCATTCCTGGGATGCAAGGATGGTTCAATATACGGAAATCAATAAATGCTATTCACCACATCAATAGACTTAAAGACAAGAACCACGTGATCATCTCGATGGATGCAGAAAAAGCATTTGACAAAGTACAGCATCCCTTTATGTTCAAAACACTAGAAAAACTAGGGATAACAGGAACTTACCTCAACATTGTAAAAGCTATATATGCTAAACCTCAGGCTAGCATCATCCTAAACGAAGAAAACCTGAAGGCATTTCCTCTAAAATCTGGAACAAGACAGGGATGCCCTCTATCACCACTTCTATTCATTTTAGTTCTCGAAGTACTAGCCAGAGCAATTAGACAGACAAAAGAAATGAAAGGCATAAAAATAGGAAAAGAAGAAATTAAACTATCGCTATTTGCGGATGACATGATAATATACTTAACAGACCCAAAAGAGTCTACAAAGAAGCTGCTAGAGTTAATAAATGAATTCAGCAAAGTAGCAGGTTATAAAATCAACACGCATAAATCAAAGGCATTCCTGTATATCAGCAACAAAACCTCTGAAATGGAAATAAGGAAAACCACTCCACTCACAATATCCTCAAAGAAAATAAGATACTTGTGAATCAACCTAACAGAAGAGGTGAAAGATTTATACAATGAAAACTACAGAACCCTAAAGAGAGAGATAGAAGAAGATCTTAGAAGATGGAAAAATGTACCCTGTTCATGGATAGGCAGAACTAACATCATCAAAATGGCGATATTACCCAAAGTTCTCTACAGGTTTAATGTGATGCCAATCAAAATCCCAACGGCATTTCTTGTAGAAATAGACAAAGCAATCATGAAATTCATATGGAAAAACAAAAGACCCAGAATAGCAAAAGCAATTCTAAGCAGGAAGTGTGAATCTGGAGGTATAGCGATACCAGAGGTCAAACTGTACTACAAAGCAATAGTAACAAAAACAGCATGGTACTGGTACCAAAACAGGCAGGTGGACCAATGGTACAGAATAGAAGACACAGAGACTAATCCACAAAGTTACAACTATCTTATATTTGATAAAGGGGCTAAAAGCATGCAATGGAGGAAGGATAGCATCTTCAACAAATGGTGGTGGGAAAATTGGAAATCCATATGCAACAAAATGAAATTGAATCCCTTTCTCTCGCCATCCACAAAAATTAACTCCAAATGGATCAGGGAGCTAGATATCAAATCAGAGACACTGCGTCTGATAGAAGAAAAAGTTGGCTATGATCTACATATTGTGGGGTCGGGCTCCAAATTCCTTAATAGGACATCCATAGCACAAGAGTTAACAACAAGAATAAACAAATGGGACTTACTTAAACTAAAAAGTTTTTTCTCAGCAAGAGAAACAATAAAAGTGGTAAATAGAAAGCCTACATCCTGGGAACAAATTTTTACCCCCCACATCTCCAATAGAGCCCTAATATCCAGAATGTACAAAGAACTCAAAAAATTAAACAATAAGATAACAAATAACCCAATTAACAAATGGGCCAAGGACCTGAACAGACACTTCTCAGAGGAGGACATACAATCAATCAACAAGTACATGAAAAAATGCTCACCATCTCTAGCAATCAGAGAAATGCAAATCAAAACCACCCTAAGATACCATCTCACTCCAGTAAGATTGGCAGCCATTATGAAGTCAAACAACAACAAGTGTTGGCGGGGATGTGGGGAAAAGGGTACACTTGTACAATGCTGCTGGGGCTGTAAAATGGTGAGGCCAATTTGGAAAGCAGTATGGAGATTCCTGGGAAAGCTGGGAATGGATCCACCATTTGACCCAGCTATTGCACTTCTTGGACTATTCCCTGAGGACCTTAAAAAAGCGCTCTATAGGGATACGGCTGCATCAATGATTATAGCGGCACAATTCACAATAGCTAGACTGTGGAACCAATCTAGATGCCCCTCAATAGATGAATGGATAAAAAAAATGTGGCATCTATAGACAATGGAGTATTATGCAGCACTAAGAAATTACAAAATCATAGAATTTGCAGGGAAATGGATGGCATTAGAGCAGATTATGCTAAGCGAAGCTAGCCAAACCCTAAAAAACAAATGCCGAATGTCTTCTTTGATATAAAGAGAACAACTAAGAACATAACAGGAAGGAAGAGCATGAGGAAAAGACTACAGTAAACAAAGACGAATGGGGGGAGAGAAACGGAGAGAGAAGGGAAAGCATATGGAAATGGTAGGAGACCTTCAATGATACATAAAATTATAAGAGGTTATGAGGGGCAAGGGGGAGGGAAAAAAAAGGGAGAGAATTGAACAACAGCAGGGGAGGTAGAGAGGGAAGATGGGAGGGGAGGGGAGGGGAGGGGGGATAGTAGGGGATAGGAAAGGTAGCAGAATACAACAGTCACTAATATGGCATTATGTAAAAATGTGAATATATAACAGATGTGATTCTGCAATCTGTATTTGGGGTGAAAATGGGAGTTCAAAACACAATTTGAGTCAAATTTATGAAAGATGATATATCATGAGCTATGTAATGCTTTAAATAATCAATAAAAAAATGTAAAAAATTATGTTCCTGCTCCTTAAGATTTCAGCTTGTAGAAAACAAAATTAGAAGCCATGGTGTCCTATTATATAAGTTTTATTTGAGGTTGAAGGGAAAGGGAGGGGACATGGGGTAATTAATGATGGTGGAATGTGATGATCATTACTATCCAGAGTACATATGTGAAGACATGAATTGGTGTGAATATACAATGTATACAACCAGAGATATGAAAAATTGTGCTCTATTTATTTAATAAGAATTGTAATGCATTTTGCTGTCATATATAAATTAAAAAATTACATTTATGAAAAGAAAAGAAGAAGTTTAGGGAGAAATATCTTTCCAAATCATAGTATGGGATTCTTTTGCGTATTTTCTGATTATATGGTTTACTATTTATGTCATATAATATTGTAAGTATTACTGTCAATCATTAAATACTATAACACTTGTAGATTCACTGTGTCCATGAAGCATTTTATTTGTATTCCTTAACAATGTAGTCTCACAGAAAGGTGTCATTGTCTCAAAAACCTACCTGATGCCTATGCCATCACAAAAATCATTCAGGTGACACTGATTACCACAGGTATTTTTCACTCTACCAATTAAAAATGGTTTGAGTCTGACACCTAAAATGAAAAACACTTGACAGATTGCCCTCTGAACTCAGAAACTGAGTTTATAGTCTGTTCCATTCACTAGTCTTTTTAAAAAAAATCATATGTATTTTAACAGGCTTAAGAAATGATGCTGTTAGACAAACAATTCAGCTTAAATATTTATTAGGAGATGAATCCAAATGATGATACTATGACGGAATTTATTGTAAAAATATATATAGCCCATGATTCCAAAAATTTTCTGATGCATTGAGTACTTAGAAATTGCATTAAGATATGTGGTAAAATATGAAGGAAGTTTCAGTCTTTTGCACAATTGTCATTGGGAATCAAGAAATGGTAGTTTGTTCTGTTTATGCATTTTCACTTTCTTGTAGATTAAAAAATGCATTTTAAAAATGCTTACAAAAGGGTTAATCTAAAATCATAGCTCCTAGATATTTCATCAGTCTTATCAATTACAAGATACTTATATATGTGATAACAAATCATAAAACTACTTAAGCTTTTTTGGAGGAAGAGGTGGGGAACTGATGATTGAACCCAGGGTTCCATGTATGCCACACAGGCACTCAACAACCAAGCCACTTGTCATATATATATATATATATATATATATATATATATATATATATATATATATATATATATATATATATATATCTTCATAGAAATCTGCCTCAATAAATGCTGAATGCTGGCATTATCCTTCAACTGTCCTCTGCTGTCATGGTTCATCAGTGGTTTCAACTAAACCTGCTTGGAAAAAAAAAAGACTGTATATATAAGCTTCCCTAAGTTGTGCAATGATTAAACTGTTGTTTCCTGAACAAAATGGAGAGTTAAACAAGATGGCAATTTATCTTTATCAGGTCTGAAGTCTAAAATTTAAAATCTCCATTGGTTATTGGATCTCACACACACAATGATCTTAGTGTTAGTACATGGGAGTATTAATATCTATGAGACTGTGATTTTAATTCTTTTGGATAATACCTAGAAATGAGACTGCCGAATTAAATGGTAGTTCTCTTTTTAATTTTTCTGAGAAAACTTCATACCATTTTCCATAAGGGCTGTCCTAATTTACATTTCCTCCAATGGTGTACAAGTGTTCACTATTCTCTACACTCTCCCAAATCTTTGGCTTCTTAAACAATACTTGCCGCAGTCTGTCTGGGCACAAAATAACCAAGCCACCATGCCTTGTAGATTCAAACAGCAACTCTTTATTCCCGAACTCTCACAGACACTCTACCCACACTTTTCGTGAACACACTGCCTCTACCAGGCTCCGCGCACCAATTCTCTCTGAACCCCACAAGAACTCAACAGGAACTCCAAAGAGCTGGCGCCTGAGGCAGCAGGATACGCCCTAATCCTGGAGCCACCCTATTCCCAGCAGGATCCACCCTAAACCTGGAGCCACCCTAATCCCTGAGCAGGGTCACCTTTCAACCCCAAAATGCCATGCGGTCATTCCTACTTGGCTATGGCTCTCAGCAAATACTCAACCTAATAATTGAGAGATTGTTGAGGGCCGTGAATGAATTATGGGTTTGTTTGAACCATCTCAAGACAGAGAGTTTGCTTTTCTGAGAACTCTTGATGAAATTCCACCCATTCAAGACAGTTCAAATTATGATGATACCCTGTCCTTTGGCTTACACAGGCCTGGGTTCAAATGTAGCTGCCCCAGGAGGTAGTCATAAACTGCTGAGCCCCATCCCAGTTGTCTCCACCATCTTCTTCCTATTTTTCTCAGGAAGTCCTTCACTTTGAATCCAACTGGTGTTCCTACATATTTAAAAAAAAGCCTGCAGGCTTCATTTTGTTGTTATATCCAGTCTCCATCAGAGCTGGATCATTCCACTGTGCCCCTGCTTTACACTTATTTCCATATCTTGTCTTTATTTCATAAATTTCTCATACCTTCAATATGTTTAGTCTGACTCTCCATCCTAGTTTGGGGAAACTGATATGAGATGGTATATCACTGTGGAAGATTATTTAGCTAAAACATGGGTGAACCTTGAGGACATTGTGCTAAGTGCAAGAAATAATTCTCCTAAGGGTCAATACTATTTGATTCCATTTACTTGAGGTATCTAAAATAGACAAACTCATATAAACAAAGAATAAAGTAATGATTTCTGGAGACTGAAGCAAGGAGAACATGAAGATTTAACTATTTAATGAACATAAAATTTCAGATATAGAGGATGAAAAAATTCTTAGAGATATATTGTATAGCAATGCAAATGGCTAATAATATTGTATTACACACAAAATTTAAGAGGGGAGATATTATGCTCTTACCACAAATTTAAAAATAAAGTAAATCTAATTTTTAGAAATCTTATTGGATAAATAAATATGTTTATTATTATTCTATAATAATTATATGTTAATCATACATCTATATTTCCCTTGATATATATTTAAAGTTCAGATTATTGTACAATTATTATGTCTGATCTTAAAAGGAAAGAAAAACTTTCATATTTTACTTTGATTATCTGAGAAATTGATTGATCATGCAAAATAATTATTATATAAGAATGTTTCGGGGGAGATATGACTAAATTTGCCTCTTTAAAGCAATTATGGTCCTTCATGTGGTTTAATCAGTAGTGACATATTATTTTTCTAACTAACGATGTTCAAAACCTAAGAAGCCCCAGAGTGTCCTCTGGGATACTGTCTACACACTTTAAGCTCTCAGTTGTTGCTCTTTTCCCTGATATTTTCTCATGTGATTGTCTTAATCCACACTCTTGGTCTTTATGGAAATAAAATTTAATCTTTCTTTTTTTTTTTGTTTCCATAGTGTAGCCTGTTTATTGCATGGTCTCAAAGTATTGTATACCTCCTGGACAGTCACCTGGACCTGTTGTCATTAGAACCTTGTGGTCTGGGGAAATATTTTCGTTCATCTCACAAGAGTTTCAAGTCAACACAGACAATGTTTGTGTTCTATGAATGTGATGAACTGATGTAATAGCAGTGATTATGTCAGAACACCTGAGTCCTAATCAAATTCTGCCTGATTAAGTCACTCAGCCTCTACCATCTAACAATACAAGTGACAGTGTATCGGATTATATTTGCAATTATAAGAAATAATGTTAGGCTATTTCAATCTGGTAACTTAGGGATATATGTGATGATGTTTAGCAGTCATTTTTATGCTGATATTTAATAATTATTTAGATTCTTGGATAGTAAATCTTTCCATGAAAGAGTGAGAAGTGATGAAGGCAGCAGGTGTGAGCCTCTTTCAATTTGGATTTGATTGCTGCTGAAACTACTTTAGAATCAAGAAACTACACTTTATATCTGTGTACCTTCCATATATAATGAAGCTAATTATTCTAAAAATAATTGAGCTGACATTTCTGTGCTAATACCATCAAATCTGAGTGTCACAATCCTTGAAAAGAGAAGGTTGGAGTTTAAATGATTATTTTTTATTTATAGTACAGTAATTTAGCATGGTCTGGAAATTACTTTGTAGGATTAGAATAGATATTCATCAAATCCAAACAAGATGTGAGAAAAATAATTGGAGTTTAGGGTTTAGGTTTAATTAAGGGGTGCTTAAGAAACTACATAACACACTTATTTATGTAGAATATACACATAGTAACCTTTACAAATTTTGATAGCAAATGTATGACATTCATAAAGCCCTGTGGGTATTCCAGATATACTGAAAAGTCACCTAACAAAAACAAATTCATTATATTTATTTCCTTACAAAGTTGGTGCCTCGTAGGAGAATGTGTATCCTTAATGTTAATCACTCAAGGTAAATACACAGAAGCATAGGTTGGAAAGTGTTATATCTCAAAGTATGATCAGTAGACAATCTGATAATGAATAATAGCAGGTGCAAGTTCAAAAGGTAGATTTCTAAGCCACATCAGAATATTTGAGTAAAATCTGAATTTAATTTTTCAAGAACCCAAAAGGGTTCCTATATGCACTAATATCTGAGAATCACAGATTAAAAAGGTAACAAAATTATACTTATCTTGTTAGGAGGCCCCAAAGGGTTAATTGTCTAAAATATAGATATGAGTATACTTGTGGGGATTATATATACAGAGAAATGTGGATTAAAGTAAAAATTAAATGATTATTGTCATCTGTTGGCATAGGAGACACATCAGCCCTTCCCTACAAAAAGTATAGTTGTTGTTATACAAAGTTACCTTACATCACTGATGAAATCATTACACTCTCATTAGTAGTGGAAAAATAAGAAAAGTTGCAATCAATGATAATAATATTGTTACTAAGGGCTAGAAAATAATATATTATTTTAAAAAGAGGTTTATATTCAATGGATTAATACCTAATGGTTCTTACCCAATTTTAAAAATTGAAATAACAAATCAGTTTATACTGCTGATCAGTAATTTGGATGTTCTGTGTAGGTAAGTAATTTAATGAGAACTAGATGAGATAACATTTTTTAAAAGAATTGAAAAGTGACTAGAAAGATGAATTTATTAAATGAGTAAACACACAAATGTGTTTGTACTTCTATCATAACCAGAGGTATAAAAGCATGAGAAGAACAGACATGAAATCATTTTCATTAGAATTATTCATGCCTTTATATTGCTTCAATATTATGTTATTAGTTAAATCTTTGATTTTGTTAAATATATAATGCAAACTTTGAATTGTCTTAAATTTATTATTCTTTAATACTTTCTACCAATTAGTGACTAAAATGTTTACCTATAATTTATTTGCTGTATAAAATTTCCTTCCATTTTTTTTCTGAATTGTTCCATAATATTCTATTTTCATACAATAAATAATACTTCATTTATATATACTTATATGCACTTGCTTTTCTTTTATAAATTGTATCTATGTATTGAGAAATTTATATATAGAATTTGGAAAAATCTGTTCTAGAGAATATATAAATTCTTACCCTAAGAGTTAAGATCTTCTGATTTAGTATTTAGATATCAAGAAAAAAAGCAAATAACATGGTCAATAAAAGTTATTTTGGAAAGGTGTGTATGAGATAACTATTAATAATTTATAGTCTCACCATTTATTAATTAGTCAAATTATTATTTTTGGAATGTTGATGTGAAAGACTTAGAAATGTTAAGAAATGCCAACAAAAACAATGAAGATTTTTAGTAGCAAGATTCTTATATGCTAGACTATTAAGGAATTTATACATAGTACAAATATTTTCAGTAAATTACTTTTCATGATACTCCATTTCCAGTCTTAAAAACAAATTAAAGCAACAAATAGTGTTGCTTGTCAATTAACAATTTGAAATACAGTTTCTCTTCCTTCTTCAGAGATCCCTGTTAGATAAATAACAATCTACATTGTTAAATTCCCCATTTTATTTATGAATAAAAAATTGACCAGTTTGTACACTCAGTAAGTAAGATGGTATGTAACATGACAAATTAAAGCTTAGAGATATTAACCTATATCTCAAAACTTATACTTGTTCAGTTACAAGACTATACATCTAAGAACTGTTAACTTTAAATCTTGTTTCATCCATTATAGCATATTTTAAATTTTAATATACTAAAGAAAAAATTATAATTATTAGTAATAGGAAACAAAGCAAAAACTTATTAATATCAAATATTCAGAAATTAAGAAACATACCTCAAAACAAAGAATGCATCAAAGAACTAAAATCAAGGGAACTTACAACAATTTTAAAGTAAATTCCCAAGAAAATACAATGGTGAGGGAAATAATAAAAAACAAAATGTCCTCCCAATCCAAAGAACCCTTACACAAGGACAAAAGAGAAAGAAAACAGTTTTATTATTGAGTAAGCATTAATCCAGAATGATATGCATAACAGTCAGTCTACTATAAAGATTGCAAAGACACAGAGAGGATCTCATACTTTTCCACAGCCAAGCAGACAGAACCCATTGCGTGTATGTTCTCAAGCAAAAAACAGTTCTCAAGGAAGAGGGGTTGACAGCATGATTCACATATTCATCTTAAATTCACCTGGTGATAGTGGCACTCATCTGTGAATTTACTTTATCCAATGGAAAATAAAATCAGATGAAAAAAGACAGCTTTATAGCTTAAAGCCAGGTATTGAAGTTTGAAGCTTGAGGATAGTTGTACCATCTTCCTTAATGTTATATTTGATAAAATGTTTCCCAAGGTTTTGAGAAAGGCACCCCTGGGAAATAAGCTGGCAAGGGTCTTATTCAGATTTTTGAAAGTTTTATACACATTTCAAAGGGACAGAGAGAGAGAATATACTAAAGGGACAATCTTTGTCTCTTACTTTCAAATTAATGGATTATGATCTTTTTTGAATTTTTTTCTTCTATCTCTCTCTCTCTCTGTCTCTCTCTCTCTCTCTCTCTCTCTCACACACACACACACACACACACACACACACAAATCAAACTTATGGAAAGCAACTAAAACAAAAGCTTAGAAAAAAATTGTAACTTTAAATTATTATGTTTGATACAAAAGTATGATCTAAAACTTGCTCTAATAGCTGAGGGGGGAGAACAAATTTAACTCATTGTAAGAGTAATAAAAAAGAAAGGAAATCAATAATATAAACATAGGGAAAACTAACAGAGACAAAAGTTAGCTTTTTGCAACTGTTCAACAAAAATGATAAAAGAAAAAAGAAGAAAAGGAGATATTCTATAATTACAATTCCTACATAAATTAAAGTTATATAACACATATGTACAACTTATTATGTAAGCAGTCTGAATCTCAGAGATGCTAATAGATATCATATTGTCCTGTCAGCTTTAAAGGTCCTTAAAAAAGTTCAAGCCTCCGTGCTGATGACCACATGATCCCAGATGCAGACCAGGGAGTTTTCACATACTCCCAACTGCCTAGGGTAGGCTCCATTACTGGCTGGATCCAGTCCAGAGGCTATTCAGAAATTATAGAGGATCTCAATGACAAAAATAAAAACATAACCCAGAGGTGCCATGACAGATATCACCATGTGTGAATTGGAGAAGAAAAGGGGAGGAGCCCTCATCTCTGAATATATCCTCCCCTTCTTATGAAAAACTCTGATGACAGCATACATACTCCTGCACCCCTCCTAACCCATCACTGCTCTTCAAGAAGGAGCCTTTGGAGCATGAGCTCCTGTTTTTCATTGACAGGACATTGATTAATATTTTTTGCTTGCTTCTACAACTGTTTGGCTATTTGTGAACAGTATTGAGTAGGAAAAGAACTTGCAGATTTCAGAAAAGTTATCAAAACTAAGCCAACATTGAATGTAAAACATTTAGTTCTTTATCCCTTGAATGATTGAAATCATTTGCTGATGATTTACCTCAAACAAAACTCTGGAAAACAAATCCCACAAAAATTTCAAAAGTAGAAAAGAAAGAAAAAAAAATTTCAATTCATTTTATAAAGAAAAATAAACCATATGGTCATTTTAATAGATTTTAGAAAAGCAGTGGAAAAATGTCAATGACAACACTTTCAGTGAATTAGGAATAGAGAGCAACTTCCTCACTCAAAGGCAGTTTCAATAATTTATTACTAAGCTCAGTCTTCCCAATCTTCCACCCTTGGGGCATGAGATTGACTCATTCAAGTCTTTCACAAGCTCCTTTATTAACTGTGTCCTCTGAGTCCTCTGGATCCTCCATCCTCTAGTAAGATCTTGTCCACTGCTATATTTTCTGTGGCCACATCTGAATTGGAGCTGCAAAGCTTTCATGGCCTACTTCTTAGAAAATGTGTTTTAAGGTCAAACAGTCCTCTAAATTTTCTCAGTGTTATTTCCTGAGTATCTTTAAATTTGAAAAATGCTACCAAAAAGGTCACTGGTCAGGGAGGGAACTGAATTTATACTGTAAGCAGTATGAGTACAAAGAACTCTTATCGGTGCTTATTTATCTAAAAATCAACTTTTTTCTTTTTTTGCTGGGCTGGTGTGCAAGGGAATGAACTCAGGGGCACTCCACCACCACTGAGCCACATCCCCAGCCCTATTTCATATTTTATTTAGAAACAGGGTCCTACTGAGTTGCTTAGCACCTCACTGTTGCTGAAGCTGGCTTTGAACTCATGATCCTACTGCCTCAGCCTCCCAAGCCTCTGGGATTACAGGCCTATGCCACCATACCTGGCTAGAAATCATCTTTGTCTATAAAGATTCCTTCTGTCAAGGCATTTGAGTAAGGCACTTCTCTTATCCACTCTCACAAAATGTTTAATTTCTCTTTAATAGATCACATGTTCCTCCGTATGTGTATTTTAAATGTAAAATTTTAAAAATATGAGATTTTTAACTATATTGGTAAATTCTATGTTTCTCTTTATATAAATAAATCTTTCCACAATATATATATATATATATATATATATATATATATCTCCACAAATATCTAGAAAATGAAATATATTTGTAATATTAAACTATCTAATGGAAGAAAACTTCAGATTTGTGATAATGAGTTTTTTTTTTTTTTTTTTGTCACTGTGACAAGATACCTGAGGAAATCAACTTAGAGGAGGAGAAATTTTGGATAAAGTTTTCCGAGGTTTTGCTCTAAGGTCAATCTGTTTTATTGTTTGGGGTTTAATGTAAGCAAAACATATTGGCAGGAAGAGGGTAATAGACTAAATCTGCTTATCTTTTGGTGGCCAAGAAGCAGAGTGAAAGAGAGGGAGAGAATGAGAACCAGGACAGGATAGAGTCTCCAAGAGTATGCTGACAAGGACTCACTCCCTTCAACTAGATCTTATATTCCACAATGTCTAAGACCTCCCAGTGTGAGACAATACAAGAAAGCTTAGATGTAAAATGATTGGTTTATGAGAGGTTTGACCTATTCAGTGCATTAATCCCCTGATAGGGATAGCTATAGGCAAGTAGGGTGTGGCTGGAGGAGATGGTCCCTGGGGGCATGTTTTTGGAGCATATATTTTGTCTTTGTTGAGCAGAGCTCTCTCTTTGCTACCTGATGTGCTCTCTTGAGCCACTTCCCTCTGCCACACTCTTCCTTCATGATGTTCAGTCTCATCTGGAGCCCTGAGGAATGGAGTCGGCTATCTATGGACTGAGACTTCTGAAACTTCGAATTCCCAAATAAAGTTTTCCTCCTCTAAAACTGTTCATGGCAGGTCTTTTAGTTACAGCAGCAACAAAGCTGACTAAAACAGGGATGAAGCCTTAAGCACATGAACCTTTGCGGGACACTCTATATCTAAACCATAACAGATTCATATTAGCACTCATCTCTGAGCAACTGAGTGCACAAATGGGTAGTAGCAATGGTGAGACCATATATAAAAACAAGGGTCTGACCCACAAAACTTTCTCCCACAATCTGTAGCCAAGAATCCAAGTCACAACCTTGCAGCATTGTAGTACTTGGCGTCAAATGAGCACAACTTAATAACTGGCAGTTCTAACTTTTGATCCTATTCTTCTAACTTAGAACCAGAGAAAATAAAATTTGCACTCCTGACCAATCATATAGGTTATACTGCCTACAGTTTCCCCAAGCTAACAACCTCCAGTCAGAATATACCTAAAGATATTTGTGTGTATGTGTGTGTGTGTGTATATATATCTTACTTGCCTTCTTTTGACTCTCTTCCAAACACAATAGTATTTTTTCTACCATGGTAAGTTCTACATGGTAACCGTTGATTATTTTCATTTAGGTGGTTTTCATTTACCTCTACATCTCTCAATTGGAAGAAAATATCTTACCCATTCTAACCTGGCAAATGTATTTTTCAATGAATCATTTAAATTTATTTCTCATAAAAATCAAACACATTAGAAATGATGAAAATAAATTGATATTATGAAATCATTCAGAAATGTTTATGAGATTTATGCAGGATAAGTAAAGTTATTTATAATGTGTAGATTTATACAAATTGACAGAAAATTTATGTCAACATTAATTATTCAGTTACTTAACCATTATTTTATTTGTATGGAAAGGAGTTTCATTTTAATATGTATTTCACTCATATTGCTTAAAATGTATAATTCTAAAATTTGTTTTCTAGAAATAAGTTTTTAAGTAGCATAATGAGTTTTTAAATTTGTATTTTATTTAAAATGAAGAAACATTTTACTTCTTTATATTAAAAAATTCTCCCTCACTGGGTCCCAAAGTACTTTTAATTTAGATACTTGTCTCATTATTTTCTATCTTAATATTCATATCAGTCTCGTTGACATTGGAAAGTGTTCTGAGGCTGAGAATATGAATGGAAATATCACTTGAGGGAGTTGATGGACCACAAATCAGAAACCCCATTATGGAGAAACTGTCATTTGTACAGGGAAACTAAGGGAAGGAGCACACTGGAGGAGAAATTCAGATTCAGGTCATGGCAAGAGGGCATGACTTACAGGACAAACCTGAGCTATTTTGGTGCTATGTCAGGCTTATGGCAAAATGTAATAGTGAAGCTAGAAATCATTCCTTAGATATGTTGCTTGAGATTCAAAATGTTTAGGCTTCCAGTTGTCTGTGAAATTGGTCTCATCATCAGTTTCCAAAATGATCCTAAGTTCTGCAACTTCATCATATTTTTTTTTAATCTGAATTTGTTTATGTTCTCCTTACAACTGTCTTGTAACAGCAATTCAGGGAGGTTACCTTTGCTAATAAAGGTAACTTTATTGCTGACTCTTCTCTTGGGCTTGCATATACACAATGCATAAAATCAGGATAGAGCTTGGCATCTACCTTCATTTCGTCTGCCTATTTGGTTACCTTTTACTTGGGTCAGATTCCTGCTCAGCTCTGCACATAAGCATTCTGATAAAGGCTTAATAGCATTAGTTTAATTAATCCAAGACACAAAGATAAGAGTAACTAAGGGATTTTCAAGATTTGCAGGGACAATCAACTGCCAGCTTTTACAACCTCCTGCTGTAGACTCCCTGGAGTAATATTTAAAAATCATTGCTCCAATCCACAGTCACTTTGGATTCTGAGAACACCAAATTCCTGTAGAAAGATGACTCCATGATGAGATCACCCACCATTTGGGAGCAGTTACCCCATGAATTGAACGGAGGCTTCCCCCACCCTAAACAGGAGCAATCATTTCATGGGGAAACAGATTGCTCCCTCAGATAATGAGGGCTTTTCCAGAGACACTTTGCAGAAACAAAACTGAAATAATGATCAATTAGACAAGTTTGGCTAAGACTTCTTAATTATGCATACCTCTCGCCTCCCTACCCAATTCTTCCTCCAAAGTACTGCAGAAGACAGAGATGAGACTCTTGATCTCATTTGCCTTCCCAATATGGCCATATTGATTAAAATACATTCCCTGCCTTTCACCATTTCTTTATCTGTTTCTTTCTTTCTTTATTTCTTTTTTTTTTTTTTTTTTTTTTTGGGTGAGTGGCCATACCTGATTTGTTGGGTCACACCTCTGGACTGGGAATCTGGTAACAGTGTGAGTTGATTTGAGATGCCTGATTTTGGAATTATGTCCTCATTCTAGGTTGCTAAACCATTCTTTTAAACATTTAAACTGTTCATAACCTTTAAATGTTAAAAATAATATTTCTCAAAATTCACATTTAGGAAATGGTATTCTTTATGTTCATTACAGAATAATATAGCACTTTTAC
This sequence comes from Spermophilus citellus, assembly GCF_964194105.1. Classification (NCBI taxonomy): domain Eukaryota; kingdom Metazoa; phylum Chordata; class Mammalia; order Rodentia; family Sciuridae; genus Spermophilus; species Spermophilus citellus. Next base: position 80,883,666 of record NC_138182.1, on the reverse strand, counting down.
ATTAACATGAAATTGCACTTCTAGAAAATAACTCTTGCTTCTTATATGGGAAAGGAAAAAAACAACTTTTTTTTTCCTAAAGACTTCAGAGTGTTAATTTGATTTTAAATAAACAGCTGCTTTTCCAAAATTAACAAGCTTTTCTGAAGTAGAGTCAAAATAAGATGATTAAGAAACTTTGGGGGATTCAGACTTCATGACTGAGTTCATTAAACAGCCAAAGGCTTTGTCAGAAAACATTGATAGTAGGCAAAAAATGTGTCTTCTAATGTGAATCTGTTTTATCCTGAGATGTGCAGATTTTCTCAAGGGCTCATTTCAGAGTACAGTCAGCTGACTAAATGAAAGTGAAGTTCAGGAACAAAGAAATAGAGTTTTTATAATGAATAATAACTCATTAATTTTTCCCAAATTATTGTCATTTTCCATATGATTTGATTTATACCTATTTATATATAAAAATATTTTTTTTTATCACACAGGGTGATCATAAAAGAGGATCACCAAAACAATCACAGAGGATATACATAGGATTCCACCTATGGTGTCATGTCCTCCTATTTCTTTGGAAAACTGTATTGCAATAAAATTCCTTCCTTATTGCTTTCGGAGTGTTTGGGAACTTTTCTGGACCTTTCCTCTTGGTAATGCATAACTGAAAAATAGCTTTTTTTTTTTTTAATTGTTCAGGGTTGCTTGGGTAAATTATTGTGTTATTGTCAATGGAAAATTTATGACCTTTGCAGAAAAGTCTAATTGCAAGAGCATATGTTTCTGCTTATGCCTGACCCTGAGGATAACAGGGGGAGGGGTTGGGGGGGTTGTTTGAGAGTCAAGCAAATGGTCTTTCTATAGGCTGCTGGTATCAGTACCACTGATGTTGGTGATCAAGCCTCATTCAGTTTGTATGGCTTTAAAAAATGACCATTCTGGACATTTCTATGTCCTTTCTTTCTGGATAACTTGCTTAATTTTAAATTGGGTTGTTTAATACTTTATTATTGATTTATAGTAATTCAGGCTACATTATGGATATAAACACCTCATCAGTTATATGTGTTGTAAATAGCTTCCCTCCTCTTTATTTTGCTTTGTCATGCACATGTTTCTGTCTTTAATTTAAAGTAAGTTGTTGAGGCTGGCTTTGAACTTGTGATCTTCCTGCCTCAGTCTTCTGAGTTGCTGGGATTACAGGTGTGCACCACTGCATCCAACAAACTGCTCCCTTTGATATAGTCTAACTATCAATGTTCTGTGAGTGTTTACAACTTTCTATATATTATTTAAGAATTTTTCTACTCTAAATTTATGAAGATAATGAATGATCTGGAATATCTGATGGTTTATCTTCCATATTTAGAAGTACAAGAAGATAAAGAGTTTATATGAATGGTTTGAAGTAGATGTAAATTTTTATTTTTTGATTTATGCCTACTTCATTGACCCAACACAATTTACAGTGAGGTGATCTTTCCTCAGCACTATGCAATATTACCTTTGTATTTAAAAAAGTGTATCTCTATCTAAACTCGCAATTCTTACTGATTGTCTCCTTGCCCCTCATTAAAAAGCTGTAATATAATACTTTAGTAGTGCTATTTTATAACAATTATATCTAGAAAGTTTGTATGCTTCTTTGTTCACTTTTAAGTCTCTTTTTTCTCATTGGCCATTTGAATTTTCATATAACTTTTAGAATTAATTTGTCAATTTACTCAGAATAGAAAAAAAAAAAAAAACTTTTGTGATGTTTTGATTGGGTTTTTAGATTAATGTATAAAAATGTATAATTTAATCATTCAATGTTCTCCAATTGAAGAAAAATTTTAAGCCTCCATTATTTAAAATTGTCTTCATTCAACAATATAGGTTCTTATGTATGTTTTCATATTCATACATATTTAATGTCTTTAATTTTATTCTAGATATTTTATTTCTTTTTTGATTGCTTAACTCCATTTTATATAAATAAAGTGGATTTTCACATTGCAAAGTGTATTGATTTTGCATATTGATATTAAACCCACACACATTGCTCAATTTACTTATTAAACTGACAAGTTATTTATTGACTCTTGATATTGGTACATGAAAAATGATGTCATCTGTGAATAATAAAAGCTGTTTATTTTAATTTTTGTATTGAATGAGAATAATGATAATTGTTTAACTCTTCTCATTTCTGATCTTTGAAAGAGTTCAACATTTCAGGTTAAGCATAAGATTATAGATTTTCCATTCTAAATATATAGTTTCTAAACATTTCAAAGAATTTGAATCCCAATGGATGTTGAGTACACTATGTCCCTCTTCTCTTTGGAGGATACTTCCCCAGACTTCCAGTGCATTCCTGATTCTGCAGATAGTATTGAATAATATATACACTATTTTTTCCCCATCTACATACAAAATTGTAGTACTTTATCCATTTCAGTTAAGCATTCATTGTGCACTGTGACTATGACTTTAAGGTGCAACAGAAAACTATCATACATTTCTTTAATCCCTCTTCACAATTTCCTGGATAGAAGATTTGTTTTACTGTACATATTAGCAACCTCAGCATACACATTTTTCTTTCCCATTAAGTTGAGAACTTTGATCTATTCACTTAAAAAAAACAAACTTCCAGCTTCTTTTTGACATATTCAAATTGCCAGTGTCACTGCTCTTCTCATTTGTGGTTATGATAAAGTTAAAAAAATGTTGAGTTGAACATAAGCACTGTAATACTATCACTGTTGATCTAGTAAGTGACATAGTTGTTGAGTGACAAATAGGTTCATAGCATGCACAGTGTGTACATGCTAGAGAAGAAATGACTCACATCTCAGATTTCATCATACTATTCAGAATGGTGTTGCAATTTAAAACTAATTTCAAACCACATGTAACTGAAATGGATAAATTTCATGTGGAATGCTAGGCAGCAGATAAAAGAGGGTTAATGCATTACTAAAGGCCATGTCTGCATTGCTTAAGGTATTACCATGATTGTTTCTTTTCTGTTTTCATTTGGTTAAGAAAGTAAAATATTGAATATTTTTGGACGTTTTGTTGAAATGCAGAAATCTTTACCATAAAAATCAATGAAATATTTGCACACTGAACAATTGTGTACTTTACTATTGTGCAGATTTAGAATAACTACACTGAACCTTATATCACCACATTTCCTCCCAGTTACTGACTAACTATGCTAACTTGGATCTCCACCTGTTAATTCTGTCTTTGGACTTCATGTAATTGAATCATATAGAATATACTCCCTTTTTGTCTTTTTTGGGACAAGGCACAGTGCTGGGAATTGAACCCAGGGCCTTCTGTGTGTGAGGCAAGCACTCTACCAATTGAGCTATATCCCCAGCCCATAAAATATACTCTTTCATATCTGCCTTTTTCATTTGAAATTATTTTATAAGGTTCATCACTATTGGTACACACAGTTGAAATTTGTGCAACTAATCACAGTAGTATTCTGTATATAAACACATCACAACTTATTACTGTTGTTGATCATTTGAGCAGCTTACAGTTTTTAGATTATTATAAATAGTGCTTTTAATATAAATAGTACCAGGTAGCAGGGCAAGATGGCACATGTCTATAATCCCAGCAACTTGGGAGGCTGAGACAGGGAATCATAAGTTCAAGGCCAGCCATAACAACTTAGTGAGGCCCTAAGTAACTTAGTGGGACTCTGTCTCAAAATAAAAAGTAAATTTAAAAAAGGGCTGGAGTAAAATGTCTTTGGATTAAATCCCTAGTACCCCCCAAATAAATAGTACTAGGTGGTATAGCTGATTGTCTTTATCCTGATGCTTAAAATCTTATTGATGGTAGACTCCTTGAATAGGAGTCTTGTCTTTCATATTAATGAGAGTGAATAATGGAGTGAAGTTTCATAGAAACATTTTCCAGAAGACATGATGTAGAAATGAAGGTTATGCATTGTTATTGGTTAATTCTTCATTGTGTTTCTACATATTTTAATGTAGATTTTATTCCAGGCTATATTTTATTCCAGACTATATTTACCCAGACTTGTAGGTAAATAATCTTGGAAGATAGAGATAGTGTCTCCCACGGGTGCAAAGGTAAGATTTGTTTCTTGACCAAGAAAATAAAGATGATAATATGTTCTTGTAGATCAAAGGTTTGACATATTTGCTCTGCAGCTTCCTTGTTCACATGGGGATTTCTAAATCTGGCATTCCTTAGCTGTGAAGCAAATCCATTGCATACGCAACATCTACCTGGACCCATATCTGCATCACCCCAAGCAATTCATGGAGGATGGGTGGGTTGAATTAGGTGTAAACATGAAGCTCACGCTGCCTATTATCCTATCTAATGAAGTCCTTTGCCGGTGGCTTAGGAATTGTTTCTTGACAGCATCAATGGAATTGTAGAGGACTTTTTTTTTTTTTAACTTGAAAGTAGAATATAATCTTAGACGTTTCACAATTTTTGACGTGTATCTGTGTTTCATTATGGACATTTATTTTTCAGGCTTAGCTTCAAGCTTCATAATCTTCTTTTCACTAGTAACTAATATATTCTTAAAGGCATTCACTAAGTTCCTACTTTAAATATCATACCTTTAGTTCTAATTCTTATATTTATTCCAATATTATAAATTCTAGTTCTCTGCCAAAACTGTCATTTATTTTTTTTCATCATATTAGTCATTGGTCATTTAAAGTCTGTGACTGATAACTTCATTATCTGTATTCACTATGGTACAGTACCTTTTTCCAGTTGCTTCTCTTGGTTTTTATTCACATTTGGCTTTCATATGCCTAGTTAATTTTGATTGAGATCCGGTCATATCATATTACAATGTGTTTAGACAATGTGAAGCTCTGTTTGATGCAATCCGCATCCAGAGAGAGAATTTATCTTTACTTTTCGCATTGTAATGAAATTGAGACGATCTGAAGCATCTTAAGTTTTTATAAGGTCTGTCTCTTTCCAGGTCACTTTTCCTTCACTACAGGTGTTTGAAGCTATGTTCTAAATCCTACAGAATTTTTTCAAATGGCCTCAAACTCCAACTTTGTATTGTTAGGCCCATGACTATGTAAAAAGCTTTTATTCAGCTATTCTAACTCTCGGGTACTGCATCCAAAATCATTAGTCTTCTAAAGGAGAAATAGGTCCCTATAGTCCATTTTACCTGTTTAGTTTTTCTTTCTTCCCCAAACTCTGATTTCACAAGTTTTCACTACTTCCTTTCTCTGATGCACTTTTACTCTGCTTAATAAGTAGTTGTTTTCATGAAAAAAAAAACCTTTTCAAACTATATAGTTATTACTAGAAGCAGAAATCCTTTACTTTAAAAAACCAACTAATTTAACTTACCTTTCCCTAAAGATAAAATATCCTAATAGGCTATCAGTCCAGTAATTATATACGTTTATTTTGATTATATCTCATATTTTATACTTCAAGCAGAAAATATTGGCATACAAATAAATTATTAAATATTATATATGTGTATATATGACACTTGCAAATATCATATATAGAGAGAACTCTAAAATGACAACAGGACCACTATGTTATGCATCTTTACGCAAGGTTATTACAAAGTTTTCTTTGTATATATTACCAAAAAAAAAAAAAAAACACAAAACATGAAAAAGGAAACATGTTAAAAACCAATTCTCAGAGATCATAGTATTTCCTAGGGATGCAGAATATCACAGTGGTCAGTTGTTGAAAATATAGTAAGATATATGTGTACATGAAATTTGAGGTAAAGCTAACACACATTAGACACAATATATTCCCGAATGCATGTGATTTTAATATTTCAACATTTTTCATCTAAGATGATAAAATATATCATCACCAATTGTCATAATGACCTATATAGGCCACATTGATTCTCTACTGTTTGGCATGAAGTACAAGTCTCAAGATTTCCTTCTGACTATGAAAAAATTTCATCATATATTCTTGGTTGAAATCATCCAAATTTAGAGATTTTTAGTGTCGGAGGATAGTGATTGGTATTACAAGCCAAAATAAATTAATTTGATTTGAAATAAATGCTGAGAAGTATTGGAGAGTAATAGTGACTTAACCAATGACTATAGCTACTGTTATAGATAAGGTCAATTTACCACTGTTGACATGGTAATGCCTTTTTCCTAATCTACACCAACCATCACCATCAGTTTTCTTCAACATTCTGGGAATGGCAATATACCTTTATCAACTTTCTTCAGGGCTAGTTCACTTTGCTAACCTGTATCACTTCTTCATCTCTGGAGATCTTTAATATCTTTAATGTCTCCCCATTCCAAGAACATCAACACATGGATCCACTACATTTATCCTGGTGGAACTTTAGAGTGCAAATTTAAAAATAATCTAAATGATGTGGTAGCACATTTGCAAGTATAGAAAATGTATCCCATAAAATATGTCAGATTTCCATTCAGGGAAGGTTATAGGACTCCTTTACATTATAGAAAAATGGCTGCACTTTTTGTTTGCTAGCACTAAATAGGAAATACAAGTGCTTGGATTTAATCTGTTTACTGATCTGAAAGATAGCCAAGATTAAATGAGAGTCTCAGCAAGAGAAAATTTTCCTTAACCCTTTATAAATCAAGTTTGTCATTTTGCTCTTTGACATAGAATATCTCATATCACTCAAACTTTAGTAACATCTTCTAATATTCCATAAAGCCTATAACTAAACACATTTGAAAACCTGTTCCGGAGAGATTTAATTTTGAATGGTCACTACGTTATAATATGATCTTAAAAGTTATTTATGAATTTTTTTTGGATTGACATAATTCTGGGTGTGTGTCATTATTCAGGCCAATAACACTTTAATGATTACTCATACCAAGTAACTGTACTCTCCTCAACTCCCACTATTCTCTTAAGAATTTTCTTTGGTTACTTGATAAAGGAGGTGAAGAACAGCATTCATTAAATGACTGTGGCTTATTTAACCATAAAATAAATATATATTGTGGTAGCAGTGTAATCTCTTCAGAAGAAAAGGCCATGGGGAAAGGAAAAAATCGTGACTTTCCAGGATATATTTCTTAGACTTATACATCCATGGTTTACTTTATTTGAGGAAGATATGGAATGATAAACACTATTCCATAATTCACAGAAAGATGATTAATTTTGTTGAATGGTCAAGGGAATGCAAGATGCAAGTTTGAACCATTAGAAATAACAAGAAGAATTCTTTCAGAAAGATCATGTGTACATATTTGCGTTACATGTGAATGTTTATTAAAGCCCATTATGGCAGAGGAGATTTTAATCCCGAACAGGACAAAATTGTCTAAATTAGATATGTGAGACACCTTCATCTGCCACTGCATGATTTCCATAAAGACTTCATAAAGGGGTTATTATGTAAATAGGAGGCTGTGCACAAAACCAGTGACATAAGCTTCCCATAACTAAAGAGATTTAGCTATCACTACTGAGTGCTCAACTTGCTAGTGAAAGGAAGCAGCCTCAGTCTCCCTAATATTCTGTTATATCCTGAGGGTTGATTTGGAACAAGACAATTTTACTTAGCCATTTCCCCTCAGAGGGAGCAAGAGTTTGTTATAACTCAGATCCTCATTCAGGTTTTGAAAACACATTCTCTGCCTTCATGCCTCTGCCATTACCACTATCCATGTGCTTACTAAGTGGTGACAAACCACTTTAGTGTTTTATAAAACATTGCTTCTGACAAAGGAATACATTATACAGCAAAACAAGGAAGGCAGTGGGCCAGTGTCAATGGGGATCACTAATTTCAACAGGCATCATATGTGAACAGCATTATGCAAGGAATAGAATATATTTTGCATAGGTCTGGAAGTCAATAAGTGAAACTAGAAGGTGGTACTTCCCATAGCTACTCAGGAATATCCACACACAAAATATTTGCTTTCTATTTCCATGAGTGTTATATTGTGCAGTTCAGAGATTTCAAATATGCTTAAAGATAGACGCTTGTGAGTGAACCAGTCATCCATTGAATCACAAGATGAAACAGCGACTTGACTTCTTTTTTGTGGCTTCTGGCTTCTTCTCTTGGGGAGAAACAGGATTTTTGATGTTGGTTGATTGGAAGCAGGAGAGAGTACAAATGAAGGTTACATTTTCTCTGAGTATACTACATTGCTTTTTATATCTAATGGTAAATGTTAAAGAAAGACTACTGCAACAGTATAAAAGCAGGGACAGCACAGGCTCAGATATTTCAGAAATAAAAGTTTATATTACAAAAGTGTTAGAACAAGACAATTGAGTTTTAGATTGAAATTGCAGAAAACATAGTAGTTAATAGAGGAGATATAGTATGAATTCCATCTGTGATTCAGTGATCACTTGTAGATGAAGAATTATTCTTGTCTAAAATTATTGTCTTACTTTTATGAAAAACATGCATGTACACACATGTAACATGTATATGTGTATAAAATATATATTATTTTCTATATTTTCTTCTCTATTACTTGTTTTCATCAGATTATACATGGTGTATTGATCATAGATAACTATGCAATTTGATCTTTAAGTGAGATACTATTTAGATAGCATTAAATCAGAACTGGAAAAGAAATGGACAGAGCCAAATTCTGGGCCTCAATTTTAGATGTAGCAGTATTGTTGCTTCTTTCCTTTTGGATCACATGTTCACATATGCATAAATATTGCACACGAAAAGCATTGAAAAGAGGATAATAGGTTTAGGCTTGGGGGAAGCAATTTTATTTTTGGTTTGAAAGTTCAAATATGGGAAAAAGTGTTTATATGGATGTCAATGAAACAATCTGTTTATTATTAGAGTCAATAATTTCACTACTTAGTATATGCACATGCTACATATTTTGAGGCACTCTCTCATTATGTGATTCTGAATTCTCCATACATTACAGAAGAGGAAAGGAACACACATTTTGAGTTTTCACATCTGGGAGATTTAACAACAAGTGCATGGTCTGCAGTCACCCATTTAGATGATCTTGCAGCTTTGATTATTGAAAGAAAAGCTGAAAAATAAATGATCAATCAAGAAAATGTGTTTACTAGCAGGGCTGGTATGGAGATTAGAGAGGTGATATTGGGAGGCGATGGCTTTGGAACATGGGAGGCTTCTAAAAGGATGTGTTTTTGTGATAGAATAGTTGTTGAATTTCACATTTCCCATTTTATTTTTTTCCTGACAATTTTCTTAATCTTGTCCTTTAGCCTTTCTGATAATTCTTTAAGAAGATTCTTTCAATAAATTCATTTTCTGTTAAATTTAGCTATAGTTAATCTCTCCTCTTTCCAAACCAGATCCTAAACTGATGTAGAGGGAAAAGCATGTGTGCTGCTGAGAAACTAAAGGTAAATGACCATATGTGAGGAACAAAAACCAAATTTACTAGATTTGATCTCCTATTATGCATCATATGTGAGAAAAATTAATTTTACAAGGTAAATTCAATATTATATATCAAAAGCAACAAAGGTATGCAGTGCTATTGTGGACTAAAAGTTTTTGTCCTCTTAAGTTCCCATATTGAAACCCTAATACTCAATGTGATGGTATTTGGAAATAGGATAAATGGGAAAAAAACTACTTCATGGAGATGAAGCTATAATAGTTTTAATGAACCTGTAAGAAGAGACAGGACAGACTTCCTCTCTTTCTTTTTCAACATGTGAGGACTTAGCAAGAAGACAGTCATTTCCAAACCATGAAGAGTACCCTCAACAGACATTAGATCCACTGGCCACTTCATCTGGGACTTTCTAGCTCCCAGAATTGTAGAAAATAAAAATTTCAGCCACCTAGTATATGGTATTTTGTTACATCAGTCTGAACCAAGACAGTCAGGACAATTATAAAACAAAGGATTTATGTAAAGGATACAAGTAGATCTGGACTTTAGAATAGACTGAGGAAAAGATTACTCAAAATGCACAGGTAATTTGATTACTCATTAGATGTAGGTGATAAAGTGGGAACAGGAGAGATTTGGTCATGACCAAATCAGCATTTCACATACTTTCCTGAGGATAAGAATTGTTTTGAGACCTGATAAAAATCATGAATAGAAGATCCTCCATTGTAGATTCTGATGAAATAAATTAAAGCTGGGACATGTCCCAAGGATACCCATACTTTCATCAAAATCCCTAGATAATCTCACAATTATAAATGAAACAATTCTGGGCTAAAAATAATTTTGTGTGAAAAAGAGTATTAATTATCAACAGCTGTTTGAACTTTGGATAATTATGATATAAAGCATACTTTTGCTTATAATACAATATGCTTTTGAAAAAGTTTCAAAAAGGAGATTTGAAAAAAAAATCACCAAGTTTCAGAATCTTGTTTCTGGCTCAGCAAACTAGAGAGATGCAAGCTATTTTATCATGTTGCTTGTAAGTAGATTGGACCTAGAAGTGCAGAAAGGGAGAGCTGCTTGTAGCTCCCTGGAACAGTCAAACACTGCTTTCAAATTCCTGGCAGAGATTCAGTCAGAAACATCTGCAAGAATTTAGCACAGAGCCATGCATTCACTGATCTCTCTACCTGTTACTCTAATTACTACACTATAAAAATTTTATCTTTCTTCTAGCTCCCTCTGATGCTACTGGAAAACCATAGAGCAAACAGAAGAGGGAATGAGAGTCTAATAAAGCAAAGAAAGAGAATCAGGCAGGAAAATTTAGAAAATGAAGTTGAAATCTAAGGGCTATCATAGATGAAATAATCCAGCCTACACATCCTATGGCATCTGCAACCCACATACCATCAAAACTTGTGGAAATTACATGGAAGTTGGCAAATATATTTGGTAGGACATTGTGAGTGTCCAGTATCTACATCTAAAATTTCCAACTATATGTTTGCATATAAAGAGGAAGATGTAATTTTACCATAAAGATACATTTCCTTTACTTCTTGCTCATCTGTTTCTTAAGGCATCATCCAATCATGACTGCAAGAATACCCAGTGTTAGGCTATTTTTTTAATCTAAATGTGTTTGGATAAGTGTGGGTCATACATTCTTTTCTGCTATAACTAGTTTGGTTAAGAAGAGTGGGTATTTATACTCATAATTTTTTGTGTCTTGCCATTTAATCCTTGGGAATCAAGGATGAACAAGAGAAAAAAATAAAAGGAAGAGGGATGGTTGCAAGAGATGCCAATTCTCAAAATGGTCTTAAAGACTCATATTTCTATATATTTACCTCTTAGAATCCATGTTGTTTTTTGAGTCTAAAGTTTCCTGTAAATTTTATTTTTAAATTTCAAGTAAAGGAAAACCCAATACAAATTGTTTTGTTCAATTCACAATAGTTAATTTATGAAACCAAAGTAGTTGTCCTTCAACAGATGAATGGATTAAGAAAATGTTGTATATATTACACATTGAAATATTACTTAGCCATAAAGAAAAATGAGATTATGGCATTGCCAGTAAATGTATGAAACTAGAGACTATTATGCTAAGTTAAATAAGCTAATCTCATAAAAGCAAAGGGCAAATATTCTGATATGTGGCTGCTGACACAAAATAAGGAGAGTGGGGAGGGAAGAATAGGAGTTCATTGAATTCGAAAAGTGGAATAAAGGGAAGGGGGAATGATGGGAATAGAAAAGAAAGTAGAATGAATCAGTCATAACTTTCCTATTTTCATATATGTATGTACCACTGAAAGAATGGGATAGCAATTACAATAAGTTATACTCCATGTATGCATATTATTTCAAAATACACTCTACTGTCATGTATACCTAAAAAGACAAAAAAAAGAAAAAAGAAAAAGAAAATATATAAAAGAATTTATGCTGCTTGAAATTCAGAGTTTAGTGAAGCTGGACCTATGGTCTATGTATTCCTACTGTCCTCTCTTAGGTTCCAAGGCTGTTGGCATTCTTTTCATAATAATGTATCACCATGAATTGTCAGCATGCAGTAACACTGTAATGTCTTTCAGACTCCTTGCTCATGTAGAAAGAATAATTAGCCTCTCTGTATATCTAGAATTAGGAAAGTTCAGAGATGAGGTCATATAAACTCTGATTGGGTTACATGACATATTTTCTGGTCAGCTATCCTGGGTTGCCAACACCAGGCTATATCATATCCCTAGAGTCACTAGTGAGACTGTCTCTGAGAAAACAGAGAATTCAGGAGCAGTAGTGATTTAAAGTATACTGGGTGTTTCATTATCAGAAAAAAAAATAAGGAAAAATTATTTGGCTTATAAGAAAATGCACAAAGTATATTAACTTGTTTACAAATTTATTCCAGTAATTAGATGGATGAGTAATAATTTCAGTCCCTAAGTTTAGCATCATAGCAATTAGAACATTCTTACATATCCTAAAATACACAAGAATGTTAATTACATATTTTGAGAGGACCCATGCCATACTGTTTATTGATAATAATAATTACTTCTCTATTCTCATTAAAAATTCTTCCATACTTGAATATTCCATTCTATTTCCATATGCTTAATGAGTAAATATTTATTTTCAAATCTTGCCAAAACTTTGTGATTTTGTTTATCCTAAGGCTGACTCACTCATGTTTTCACCCATCCCCAGTAATAAAATGCTATTATCACAAGTTTTACACAAAATCTTTGGGGAGAATTTTTTTTTTTAAAGTAGAAAAAGAAAGTAAAAATTTTTATTACTATTGTCTTCTTTCTGTTGCCTAGGAGGAGCTGGTGTTGACTATTGTTTTATTTTGTCAATTTGATTCCTAGATATGTTTTCTTTGTTAGAATTATTAAGATTTTAAATGTTTATATAAAGGGAATTGTTTATGCTTTCAGTACACATTTGCTAGTTTGATAATAAGAAATGCATCTAAAACTAAATTCCGGGTTGTGATTGTGGCTTAGTGGTAGAGTACTTGCCTTGCATGCATGGGACACTGGGTTCTTTCCTCAGCACCACATAAACAAACAAACAAACAAACAAACAATCAAATAAATAAAGGTATTGTGTCCATCTACAACTAAAAAAAATATTTTAAAAAAATATTTTAAAAATTAAATACCCAGAATAGCAAAAACAATTCTAAGCAGGAAGTGTGAATCAGGTGGTATAGCGATACCAGATTTCAAACTATATTACAGAGCAATAGTAATAAAAACAGCATGGTACTGGTACCAGAACAGGCGGGTGGACCAATGTACAGTATAGAGGACACAGAGACTAATCCACAAAGCTACAACTATCTTATATTTGATAAAGGAGCTAAAAACATGCAATGGAGAAAGGATAGCATCTTCAACAAATGGTGTTGGGCAAACTGGAAATCCATATGCAACAAAATGAAACTGCATCCCCTAATCTCGCCATGCACAAAAGTCAACTCAAAGTGGATAAAGGAGCTAGATATCAAATCAGAGACTCTGCGTCTGATAGAAGAAAAAGTTGGCTCCTATCTACAGATTGTGGGGATGGGCTCAAAATTCCTTAACAGGACACCCATAGCACAAGAGTTAATAACAAGAATCAACAAATGGGACTTTCTTAAACTGAAAAGTTTTTTCTCAGCAAGAGAAACAATAAGAGAGGTAAATAGGGAGCCCACATCATGGGAACAAATTTTTACTCCTCACACTTCAGATAGAGCCCTAATATCCAGAGTATACAAAGAACTCAAAAAATTAGACAATAAGAAAACAAACAACCCAATCAACAAATGGGCCAAGGACATGAACAAACACTTCACAGAGGAGGACATACAATCAATCAACAAGTACATGAAAAAATGCTCACCATCTCTAGCAGTCAAGGAAATGCAAATCAAAACCACCCTGAGATACCACCTCACCCCAGTAAGATTGGCAGCCATGACGAAGTCAAACAACAATGAGTGCTGGCAAGGATGTGGGGAAAAGGGTACTCTTGTACACTGCTGGTGGGACTGCAAACGGGTGTGGCCAATTTGGAAAGCAGTATGGAGATTCCTGGGAAAGCTGGGAATGGAACCACCATTTGACCCAGCTATTGCCCTTCTCGTACTATTTCCTGAAAACCTTAAAAGAGCACACTACAGGGATACTACCACATTGATGTTCATAGCAGCACAATTCACAATTGCTAGACTGTGGAATCAACCCAGATGCGCTTCAATAGATGAATGGATAAAAAAATGTGGCATTTATACACCATGGAGTATTACACAGCACTAAAAAATGACAAAATCACGGAATTTGCAGGGAAATGGATGGCACTAGAGCAGATTATGCTTAGTGAAGCTAGCCAATCCCTAAAAAACAAATACCAAATGTCTTCTTTGATATAATGAGAGCAACTAAGAACAGAACAGGGAGGAAGAGCAGGAAGAAAAGTTTAACATTAAACAGAGACATGAGGCGGGAGGGAAAGGGAGAAAAAAAGGGAAATCACATGGAAATGGAGGGAGACCCTCATTGTTATACAAAATTATATATAAGAGGTTAGGAGGGGAATGGGATAACAAACATGGAGGGAAATGAATTACAATAGATGGGGTAGAGAGAGAAGATGGGAGGGGAGGGGAGGGGGGATAGTAGAGGATAGGAAAGGTAGCAGAATACAACAGTCACTAATATGGCAGTATGTAAAAATGTGATGTGTAACCGATGTGATTCTGCAATCTGTATTTGGGGTAAAAATGTGAGTTCATAACCCACTTGATTCTAATGTATGAAATATGATTTGTCAAGAGCTTTGTAATGTTGTGAACAACCAATAAAAAAAAAAGAAAATGTGGTACCTACACACAATGGAATATTACTCAGCCATAAAGAACAAGGAAATTATGGCATTTGCCAGTAAATGAGTGGAACTGGAGACTATCATGCTAAGTGAAATAAGCCAATCCCAAAAACCAAAGGCCAAATGTTCTCTCTGATATGCAGATGCTGACTCACAATAAGTGGAGTGCAGGGTGGAGGTTCACTGGACTGCATGGAAAGAATGAGGGGAATGGAGGGGAGTTGGGAATAGAAAAACACAGTAGAATGAACCCAACATAACTTTCCTGTGTTTATGTATCAATACACAACCAGTGTTAACTCCACATCATGTACAACCACAAAAGTGGGAAGTTATACCCCATGTGTGTATGATGTCAAAATACATTCTACTGTCATGTATAACTGAAAAGAACAAATAAAAAAATTAAAGCAAATGGTGAGGGCTGACTCCCTTGCTATAGTAAGACCTGAATAAATAGCTTCTGTTTGTTCCCCCCCCCAAAAAAAATTAAATACCACTTCTTATTTAAACAAAGGAAAGGAAAAATCCTTTTTAATATTAAGCAAATATTTCAGCATCTTTAGTTGTAAATGTTAAAAAAGTGTTTCTTCAAGTAGTTTAAGATTAAAGAACATGGGCTGGGTGTGTAGCACAGTGGTGGAGCATATGCCTTCCATGTAAGGAGCCCTGGGTTGTATCTATAGGGACATGTGTTAAACTCAGACACTAAGGAATATTTTAAGAACTGAGCTGTGGGGAAAGGTGGGGAAGCATCTGAGAAACCATGACTTGTTTGTTCCCACAGCTCTTTCCTAAAGGTTTTCTTTAGTTTATTTCTTTTTTTTTTCTTATTTAGATTATAATTTATTTTAACTATGCCAGGGTCTGCTTTATTCTGATGTTAAGAAAAGTACCAGCAATTTCGAGTGGGATTTTTACCTTCTTTTTCCATGGGAAAAGTGTTACTTTCAATATTAATCTGCTTCCAAGTCCTGAATCCAGTTGAGTTGGATGCTATACTTAGTCCAATCAATTTTATTTAAGAGGACCTTTTCTTATTAACCTCAAAGAAATGAGAAGAGTTTAAGGAAAGGTTTCAGGTTTTACATTAATCACTCAAGGTAATGTACAATTCCTTTTACCACGGCTATATTATTCTTACTTATAGCATACATGAAAGGTGAACAGATACATACCTTCAGGCGTTCATGTTTCTAACCATCTGTTTCCTGAAACATGCTTGATTAACTGAAATATATATCATTCCAAGCAATGAATTAAATTTTAATAAAACTAAATATTATGAAATGCTATACTAAATAGAATTTTAATTAATCTGAAATTCTTATATCACCATCTTAATTTTTTATTATGCTTGTCTACTTTGAATGAGCAAATTAAACAGTACATCTTTTTGATAAAAGAAAAAATATATAAATCTAGGCAAAAATTTCAGACTGGTAAAGGAAAATATTTAAAGTATTCAACACCTAATTGGGCATACTTGGTAGTTTTCCCTTGCAAAGTTATGAAGTAAATGCTTTCTGTTTAGAACTGAAAATCACATCTCCCATGGTTCACATTTATGTTTCATCTAAGAACAGGTGGAAGAAATCTGCATGCCAAGAAGCTTCCCACGGTTTGAGAGCTTAAACTCAAAGGGGATCCCTTGACTTGTAAACAGCTTTACTTTACATATTATTGATGTGAAGTTGGCTATGCATCATACTGGTGTGTCATAGCATATTACCCTCAGACAGTTCAACATTGTAAAATATACTAGAAAGCTATTCTTTTATTCTTTAACCCAGAGTTTCTAAAAATAAATAGTACATCATTAATGGGCAAGCATAAAATATGCATTTTTATGAATCAATAAATACATAGGATCTCACCATAGTCATAGAACAAATTAATGATACTCATAGTTTTTTTTTAAACTTTCATAATGCTTTTGAGAACTAAATATACATATGTTTATTGTGAGAAATGTTTAGGGAAAAATATCATTTGGAGAAGCTAGTCATAAGCCAATTATAAACATTCCCATACATAGTTGCAGAAGTTGTTCCTTTCTAGACTAGAATTAGAAACATTTTATGGTCCTTTCTAGAACCTGTCACTGGGCTCCTTATGCAAGGCACAGTCATTAATATAGCTGGAACTATAGTAAAGGAAAATAAAATGATAGTTATATGCTGTTAAAAAATTTCATTCATTCATGTCCCCACCATGAGCTTAAACAAGCTATTTAGAACCCAGGATTGGCAAATGTATCAGATGTTTACTTACTTATGTTAATAATCTCACTATTGTTATTTTTTGATGTGCCCTTACTTATTTCCATTTTAAATACTGTTTTATCACTGTAATTTCTTAGGACAATTGTTTTTGGCTTAAGATATGTGAATAGGATTATATTATCCATTTTTCAGTATCATTTAATATTCTTCACTATATATATGTATATATGTGCATATATTCACACATTTATGGTTTTTCATACTAGCCATAAATTAATGAATCACATGGAGCTTTATAACAAAATAGTAAATGAACAATACATGGCAAGAAATTTGTGTTTGGTACAATATTAATATACAAAAATCCATAGATCACTTAATACTCCAATAATGAAACTTTTAAGAAAGAAATCAGAAAAGCAGTTCCATTCATAATAGCCTTAACAACAGAACAAAACTTGATAATAAATCTAACCAAGAGGGTTGAAACAACTTTACAGTGAAAATTATAGAATACTAAAGAAAGAAACTGAAGATCTTAGAAGATGGAAAGACCTACCATGTTGTTGTATAGGAAGAATTAATATCATCCAAATGGATATATTACCAAAGGTGATAAAGAGATTCAATATGATCCCTATCAAAATATCAACAGAATTAAAAAAAAAACACAACCCTAAAATTCAGATGGAGAAATAGCCAAACCAATAAAAGTGATGCTAGTGGCATTACAATATCATATGTCAAATTATACACTATAGAACTATGGTAACAAAAGTAGCATTGTTCAATTGGCATAAAAGCAAACATAAACATATAGAGTATGCAGAGACAGATCCATATAGATACTTGCATCTGGTCCTTGATAAAGGTGGCAAAACCTATACTGGAGAAAAGATATCCTTTTCAACAAGTGATGCTGGGATAATTGGATACCCATATGTAGAAAAATGAAATTTTATTACTGTCTCTCATCCTACCCCCAAATCAAGTCAAAATAAATCAAATAACTGGGATTTAGAACAGAAACACTGCTACTGCTAGAAGAAAACATTAGGTCAACACTCCAACATAATAGCGCATAGACTGACTTCCTTTTTAAGATTCCTAAAGTTGTGGCATGGCTTCAAATTAAACATCTTCTACACTGCAAAGGAAATAAGAGTACGAAGAAATAACCCACAGAATGAGAGAAAATCTTTGCCAGTTACTCTTCTAACAGGAAATTAATATTTAGAATACATATAAACTTTTTAAAAATACCAAAAACAAAAAACAACCCCCCCAAAAAAACTCCACCAAACAACCCAATCAATAGGTGGACAAATGAACTAAGCATATATGTCTCAAAAGAAGAAATGAAAATTGTTAAAAATATATGAAAAATTTGCTAATATCCTTAGCAAGCAGAGAAATGCAAACTAAAGCTTCATTAAGATTTCATTTCAATCCAATTAGAATGGCAACCATCTAGAATACAAATAACAGTAAATTCTGGCAAGGATGTGGGGAAAAGGTACACTTACTTGTTCATTGTTGATGGGACTGCAAATTAGATCAACCCCTTTGAAAAGCAGTATGGAGATTCCTCAGAAGTCTAGGAGTGCAACCACCAAGTAACCCAGCTATCCCACTCCTTAGTGTTTATCCAAAAGACCTAAAATTGGCAAATTATATTGATACATGCATACCAATTTTTACAGCAGCCAAGTTATAGAACCAATGTTGGTGTCCCTCAAAAGATGAGTGGATAAAGAAAATGTAGCATCTATTCACAATCAGTTTTATTCAGCCATAATGAAGAATGAAATTATGTCATTTACTGGTAAAATGGATGGAACCAGAGAACATCAGGCTAAATGAAATGGGCCAGACTGAAAAAGTCAAGGATTAAATCTTCTCTCATGTGCACAAGTTAGAGAGACATAAGGAATTTTGCAAAGGTGGGAGGTGTCATGAAAATAGAGAAGAGAACAGTGTGTAGAGGATGAGGGATGTGAAAGGGGAGGAACAGAGAGATGACATTGACCAAACCATGTTATGTGCATGTATGAATGCATACTAATGAATTCCACTTTTATGTATAACTATAATGTGCCAATTTTAAAAATAAAATAAGAAAAAATGAATGAGAAAAAAGAATTTGTGTTTGGGCCAAGGTGCTTATATATTTCTTTTTTTCTGAAAGGGTTTTTTTATTCTAATTTGTTATCCATGACAGCAAAATGCATTACAATTCATATTACACATGTAGAACACAATTTTTCATATCTCTGGTTGTACACAAAGTATAGTCACACCATTTGTGTCTTCATACATGTACTTAGGGTAATGATGGCCATCTCATTCCACCATCTTTTCTACCCCCATGACCCTCTTTTCCTCTCCCACCCCTTTGCCTTATCTAGAGTTCATAAGGTGCTCATAGTAATCTCAAATATTAAAAAATACTTGAGAAATTCTGAACTGCTATATATTTACATTTTGTCTCTAATATAATATTTTAAGGGGTATAAAATGTTTTAATTGAAACCTAGCTTTTCACCAAGACACTGCTACATTATCTCTCAGGTACAGAATCAGTGGCCTGAGTTAGCAACTGAAACTTTCTACTTAACCACATTTTAGTTAGGTTCCTGTTAGTTGAATCTTCTTTTGGACTAGACCTTGTTTCTGTGCTTTGTTCTCAAGCCATTCCAGCCTGACTATAGTAAGGATCCTGTCAGTTTAGTAAGAATTCCCCTGATGTTGTCTTTAATAATTTTCTATTCACTGCATTTTTCTTGCTTTGCTACAGATTTCCACTTGTATTTGGAACAGAGCGATGTTTTATGTCAAAGTCTCTGTCCAAAGTTGCAATAGTTCTTCAGTAAAATCTGTCTTTAATACTTTATCTCATACACAGAAAACTAGACCAAAATAAGGAACAAAACAAGAGAAGGTGTGGGAATCCCATAAAAATAGAAGAGAGGTCAGTGCAGTAGGAGAAGGAGATTGAGGGGGTAGGGGACAGAAAAAAGAAGGGATAGTGAAATGAAGCTGACCAAACTTTCCTGTGTACAAATGTAAAATATGCCAAGTGAATTTCACTTCTAGGTATATATATATATATATATATATAATGCACTAATTAAAAAATACATAAAGTGAAGAAAAATCAGTAGAATAGAGGAAGCTAATGGAGGATGGAAGATTGGGAGGAAAAGAGAAATTACTAGGGACTGAATTAGAACAAATTAAATTCCATGCTTGTATAATGAAAATATAATGAACTCCAATATTATGTATGACTATAATTTCCTGATAAAGTTTTCTAAAAAAGGACTTTGGACTTGTTTTAGTCAGCCTTTTCCATTGTTGTGACCAAAAGACCTGAGAAGAACAACATAGAGGAAGAACAATGTATTTGGCTCATGGTTTCTGAGGTCTCTGGGACCAAGGTGGAGCAAAACATCATGGCAGAAGGGTGTGAAACAGAAAAGCAGTTGTTATATTTCCTTCTCTAACTCTGGCATGCCTGCTTTTTCTAATGGTCAGCTGGAGGGTAGCATCTTAAGTTATTTGTTTGTGTTGTCACATTTCCTTCTCTGACTCTGGCATTCTACAGTTACTGCTCAGTAAACAGAAAATGCTCTGCTCACCAGGGAAAAATAAAAAACCCAAAGACATGCACCCAGTGACTTACTTCCTCCAGCCACACCCTACCATCCTATAGTTACTGCTCAGTTAATTCATATCAGTGGATTAATTTACTGATTGGGATGGGACTCTCAAAACTGAACTATTTCACCTCTGAACTTTCTTGAATTGTCTCACACATTAGCATTTGGGAGACATGTCATAGCTAAATCATGACAGGAATTGATGAGATATATTAAGGTTCTTAAAATGGGGAAATGATACTGGTTCACCTGGGTTGAACCAATGTAAATACTGGAGTCCTTATTAGAAAAAAGTAGGCATGTCAGAGTCAGAGAAGGAAATGTGACAACAGAAACAAATATTTTAAGATGCTACACTCCAGCTGGCCATAAATCAAGGAATGTAGGCAACTTTCAAGATGAAAGAATGAAGAAAGTTGTCCTTTCCTTATGCCTCTAAGAGGATCATAACTTTCCCAACACTTTTGACATTAAATTTTACTTTTGGACTCAAAATGGTATGATAGTAAATGTTATTCCAAGGCAGCAAGTTTGTGATAATTTTTAATGAAAAAAATAGAGACAAACTAGAAAACACAGTCACCTCAGAAAGACCCACAGTATCAAATAAAAAATTAGGTGATCCATATAACATAGGTATGCATTGGCAATGCCAGATTGAGAAAACCAAAGATCATCAATCACACATATTGGTAGATTCCAACCTTGGGTAGTAAGTAGA
Source organism: Spermophilus citellus (assembly GCF_964194105.1). Lineage (NCBI taxonomy): Eukaryota > Metazoa > Chordata > Mammalia > Rodentia > Sciuridae > Spermophilus > Spermophilus citellus. The sequence continues at coordinate 80,862,287 of NC_138182.1, read as the reverse complement.
ATACCCATCCCCATCCCCACCCCATCATAGTGAGAAACAATGAGGGTCCATGCTGCTGCAAAGACTCTCTCTTGTTGATATAAGATCTTGCAAGCTATTTTTATACACACTCACTATCTGAGCTGAGAGAGAGGGAGGAAGAGAATTGGTAAAAGTAGGAGAAGGATAGACTCCACCCAGAATGGAACTTAGCTATTAACATATTTAAAATACATATTTAAAGTAGCTGATTTTAAAGTGGCACTTATGTTTTGTGTTCTATAGTTAACTCCCTTGACAACCTATTCCTAAGAATCTAATAAGAGTTTAAATCAATTACAGAAAATAGAGTTGGTAAGTTTGCTCATTAGAAAATCTTTTTAAAAATGCATGGAAAAGCCACATGTAGTGGCACATGCTATAATCTCAGCAACTCAGGAAGCTGTGGCAGGAAGATTGCAAGTTTAAGGCTGGCACAGGCAATTGAAACTGTTTTAAAATAACAAATAAAATGGGCTAGTGATATAACTAGTGGTAAAGTGCCCCTGGGTTCATTTGCTTTCAATCCCCAGTATACCCTCCTCCAAAAAAAGAAAAGAAAAATAATTTCTATAGAAGAGTTAAATTATGTCAAGGAAATAGCACATAAAGGGAAAAAAAGATGATTTTTTTTCAAAATATTAGATGTTTAATTTGTGACAAAAGGAATATATGATAAAAATTTTACTATAAGCTTAATATCTTGATAAAAATATGTTCTAAAAAGATAAAAAGAAGAAAACCAAAATTGGAAATATTCCATAAAATAATTTTTGAAAATTCAAAATCTTAAAAAGATAGCTTATAAGTTAGAACATTTATGAAGTGTCAAACAGGATAGAATGCACTATATCTATAAAATGCACTATAACTATAAAAGTCATTATGAACTATCAGAAGAATAAATAGAAGCTTTTTATACTTACTTAGAAAAAATAGGCAACTACAAAGTTGTAAAAATTTAATGATGTTAAATTTCTTATCAATAATGTTAACTCTCAGAGGACAACGGAGATTGATTTTAAAAAATGGTAATAGATATATTTTTTAACATGAAATTTTTTCTCCTACTAAATTGTAAATCAAGTATTGAGAATGGGATGAATAGATGTAATGGGATGAATAGATGTATATTTTTAGAATTGAAAGGATTGGGGGACAACTTTAGTAAATCTATTATAAAAGAATTAGAGTTAGTGTAGACAGACAACTAAGAAATAAAGAAAAAAAAAACATGAGTTTTCTGCACAATTAGACTAACAAAATTAAGAACTTCAGGAGAAAAGAGTTTTCACTGTAATTATTTTGCTTTTAAAGAAAAAAATAGCAAGAGTAGTAAGAATGCCACAGTTGTGATAGGATAAGAGACAGTTTGATAAAATATATAGATTATATTTAATATTAAATATTATATATGCATAAATAATAAAGATGCAGTATGAGATAATAAATAATACATTCATGCATGCATAAAAACATATGGCAATTGGAAATACTGGGGTCAAATGTATGGTCTAAACAGGAAGCAAATATTCCATACTGGAAAAGAAAAAGAGTAGACTTCAAAGGAACAGAATCTATTTTAGGCAATTGAAAAAATAAAGAAAAAGTAGATGATATTAGGAATTAGGCAAACATGTCTATTTCTTCTCTGAATAATGAAACAACAGACAGTAAGAAAAAATTCAGGTATAATCACAAACTGAGTAAGAAAGGATTACTGTAAATATAAGACAAATCAATGTATATTATGATTTAGAAACATTAATACAGAGTAAGGAAAGCAATCATTTAGAACATAATTCTAAGAATACTCTTATTTGGTAGGAATAATAGTACTGGAGCTATTGGGAACAAATATGATTGTAGAAATTTATTTACCTGTAAGAAATCATATTTATTTAAGAATAATAAAGTTGATTAATTTCCTTTTAGAAATCACAGATAAAAAATAAAATCATAGTTTTGACATTACAGAACAAATATTATTTTTGAGGATATTTTCACAGGTTGCAATTTCTGGAAATAAAGCTAAGATGACGTTTGGGAGCAATGAATTTATTGTTATCAAAATCTATAAAATTAACGGGAGAAAAAAATCTGCACTTGGAACTTTGCTATCTTTTATAAATGGCAAAAGCTGAACATTAAATCTGAGAATTTAATAAAATGCAGTACTATAAACAGAAATAGGTCTGCAGAGATTATGAATCATACTTCCTATATACTGACTATTTTTCACAGTTTCCTATTTTGAATGAGACCATGCACAATAAATATTGCTGGATTGAATTTATAATACAGCTACTCTGCAAGAGAATGAGTACTGTGACACTTGTTCCTAGAGTGACTGATATCTCTCAAAGCTGCTCTCTTCTGTGAAAAATTCAGGTTATATTTTAATTTCAATATTATTGGAGATCATAAATAGAAACTGCTGCTATCCACATTTCCCTCTTCATTTTTTCTCTTTCTATGTTCTCTCTGAAAAACAAAAGAGAAAAAAAATGAGTCAAAGAAAACATTTAAAGTGTTATCTATGAAAATATTTAAAGTATTATTTATCATGTTGTCTACATGTTTCTTCTATCATTTCTGGATGCCAGATAAATCTTTCTATTAAAGCTATTTTTTCGAGTTTAAAGATTGTGCAATTCAATAGCAATTTCAATTTATCTTTAGTATTATCACCAACATTTGACTCTGTATTCTCGCCTTCTTTACTTCTTGTTTTTACTTCAAGTACTCATTTTTATATTACTGGATATTAAGTACAACTCTCTCCTGAAATTACAACTATTAATTGCTCTTGGCTTAGTCCTTTTTTTTTTTTTTGGCTTCTCTTTTTTTTTTTATTGGTTGTTCACAACATTACAAAGCTCTTGACATATCATATTTCATACATTAGATTGAAGTGGGTTATGAACCCCCAATTTTACCCCAAATGCAGATTGCAGAATCACGTCGGTTACACATCCACAATTTTACATAATGCCCTATTAGTAATTGTTGTATTCTGCTACCTTTCCTATCCCCTACTATCCCCCCTCCCCTCCCCTCCCATCTTCTCTCTCTACCCCATCTACTGTAATTCATTTCTCTCCTTGTTTATTTTCCCATTCCCCTCACAACCTCTTATATGTAATTTTGTATAGCAATGAGGGTCTCCCTTCATTTCCATGCAATTTCCCTTTTCTCTCCCTTTCCCTCCCATCTCATGTCTCTGTTTAATGTTAATCTTTTCTTCCTACTCTTCCTCCCTGCTCTGTTCATAGTTGCTCTTATTATATCAAAGAAGACATTTGGTATTTGTTTTTTAGGGATTGGCTAGCTTCACTAAGCATAATCTGCTCTAGTGCCATCCATTTCCCTGCAAATTCTATGATTTTGTCATTTTTTATTGCTGCATAGTACTCCATTGTGTATAGATGCCACATTTTTTTTATCCATTCATCTATTGAAGGGCATCTGGGTTGGTTCCACAGTCTAGCTATTGTGAATTGTGCTGCTATGAACCTCGATGTGGCAGTATCCCTGTAGTTATTACTTATTTTTTCTGACTTATCCTAGATTAATTCATACAGTTTTTACTCTTTATTAATATTATTTTAAACTTACAGATCATAATTCTATATATTTATGGGGTACAATATGGCATTTTGATATTTTTATATCCATCTATATATTAATAACTCCCATGTTTAAATATCTGGGTCTGACCTCATCTTTGAAAGGAAGAAAAAATTTTCTAATACCAGCTCCACTTTCAATTCTATTAACATTCTTAAAATTGTTGTGTTTTAAATAGAATCCCCTCCATAATGCAAATTTGCTTCCACCTAAATATTTTCCATCTCAGTCAATGATATTCTCATTAAGACAATGCTTAAAGGCAAAACTAGAATTCAACATGGAAATCTCCAAACTGACTCTCTCACATAAAACTATTAGTTATTTTTTTATAACTTTAAGAACAAAAGAACACATTTCCATTCAGTTTTCTTTATATCCCTTGCAAACTTTTTAGCTAGATCACCGGTATTACCATTTATGTAAACTTCTTGCCTTCATTCTTGCTTTTTAGACAAGTAATATTGTCTTATTCTCTAGTATAGAACTATTAAATTTCATTGCCTTTAAATAAATACCAAATCCTTATTCTTTACCTACTAGGCCCACTATGATCTCCCATGCTGTCTACACTGCCTAACCCTGTACACTTTCCTGAACCTCCACCATATGAACATGCTAATTTCTTTGAATACACACACAAAAAACCTACTTCTTTCAGAGGATTCATCACTGAGGTATAGATATGAATTTGATTTATGGGTGTTGATTTTATACCCTGTTACTTTGATGAATTCATTTATTAGCTCTAGGAGTTTTCTGGTAGAATTTGTTGGAAATTTTAACTATAGATTCATGTCATGGGCAAATGGTGATAGTTTGCATTCTTCTTTTCCTATTTGTCTACCTTTACTTCTCTCATCTATCTAATTGCTTTGGCTAAAGTTTCCAGGACTATGTTGAATAGAAGTGGTGAAAGAGAACATCCCTGTCTTGTTCCAGTTTATAGAGAGAATGCTTTCAATTTTTCTTCATTTAGAATGATGTTGGCCTTGGGCTTAATGTAGATAGCTTTTAAAATGTTGAGGTATGTTTCTACACTCCTTAGTTTTTATAGAATTTTGAACATGAAAGGTTGCTGTATTTTGTCAAATGCTTTTTCTGCATCTATTGAGATGATTATATAATTCTTATCTTTAAGTCTACTGATGTGATGAATTACATTTATTGATTTCCTTCCATCCCTGAGATGAACCCCACATGGTGCACTATCTTTTTAATAATGTTTTTGTATACAATTTGCCAGAATTTTATTGAGAATTTTTGCATCTATGTTCATCAGGAATATCAGTCTAAAGTTGTCTTTTCTGGAAGTATCTTTGTCTGGTTTTGCTATCAGGGTAACAACAGTCTCCTAGAATGAGTTTGGAAGGATTCCCTCTTTTTCTATTTCATGGAATAATTGAGGAGTATTGGTGTTAGTTCTTCTTTGAAGGTCTTGTAAAATTTGGCTGAAAATATGTCTGCTCCTTGGCTTTTCTTGCATGGTAGGCTTTTGGTGCTGACTTGTATTTCTTTGCTTGAAATTGATTTGTATAAATTGTGTATGCCATCCTGATTCAGTTTGGGTAGATCATATGTCTCTAGAAATTTGTTGATGTCTTCAAGATTTTCTCTTTTACTGGAGTATAAATTTTCAAAATAGTTTCTAATTTTCTTTTATATTTCAGTAATGACCATCATGATTCCTTTTTCATCATAAATTTTAGTAATTTGAGTTTTCTCTCTCTTTCCCTTTGTTACTGTTGCAAAGAATTTATCAATTTCATTTATTTTTTCAAAGAACCAACTTTTTGATTTGTCAATTTCATTGTTTTGGTTTTTTTTTTTTCAATTTCATTGATTTCAGCTTTGATTTTTATTTCCCACATTCTACTACATTTGGTATTGATTTGTTCTTCTTTTTCTAGAATTTTGATATATAATGTTAGGTCATTTATTTGTTGATTTTTTATTCTTTTAATAAATGATCTCAATACAATGAGCTTTCCTCTTAGTACTGCCTTCATAGTGTCCCAGAGATTTTGATATGATATACTGGTGTTATCATTTACCTGTAAGAATTATTAATTATCTCCCTGATTTCTTCTGCTACTCATTCTTCATTCAATAGTGTATTGTTTTGTCTCCACATGTTGGAGCAATTTTTATTTTTCATTTTATCATTGATTTCTAATTTATTCCTTTATGATCTGATAGAATTAGGGGTAGTATATCTTTTTTTTTTGTATTTTCTAAGAGTTGCTTTGTGGCATAACAAATGGTTTATTTTAGAGGTGGATCCATGTGCTAAGAAGAAAGTGTATTCACTTGTTGATAGATGAAATATTCTATATGTGTCTATTAAGTCTAAATTATTGATTGTATTTTTTATTTCTATAGTTTCTTTGTTTAGTTTTTGTTTAGAAGATCTATCAGGGGTGAGAGAGTTGTGTTAAAGTCACCCAGTGTTAATGTGTTATTATCTATTTGATATTTGAAATTGAGAAGAGTTTGTTTGAAGTACTTAGATGCTCCATTGTTTGGGGCATAAATATTTACAATTGTAAATTTTACAATTTACAATTGCTATGGTATGAAGTTATTGTATTTATGGGGGTGAAGCTGGGACAAGGGAGAAGGGCCACATTAGAGAAGACAAAGCATCACAAGGACCTGGGCTTGTGGCCATCAATGGTCAGAGAGATCATGCCCCAGGGGAACTATATATATAAAGAGTGAAGTGAGAGAGCTCCCAAGGCATAGTTTGTCAAATCCAAAACATTAAAATACAAATCTAATTAAAAACTCCTTTAAAATAATTCTTGCCTTAGCTCTGAAGAAGAACAGCTTTTCTTTATCATTCTTCCCTTTTCTTCTCTGCCTGGTTGGTTCTGGTCTCAGGACATAGATCTTAAGCCACATTTCAACTATATTAATAATTGGGTTAATTTTGTGCAATTCAGAAACATAATTACTATGTATAAATAGCAGTCAGTTGTACTAATTGTCTTTGGGATTTTTGGAATAAAGGGCATTTTTAAGCGAGGCTTTCCTACTGATATTTTAGAGTTGGTTTCTTGTTGTTACAACTCTGAAGACAGTGGAAGGGGGTTTCTCCCAGGTGAAACTTGCCTGCCATCTATTCAACAGGACAGAAGTGCATTAAAGGCCTTAGCAAAAGTAGCCTCGAACTTCTTCTTGTTCTCTAAACCCGATATGATGGCAGTCTTGGACCATGAAAACGTGATCTAGCTCTACCAGGTCATTGACACCACCATCAACTATATGTACATTATCATGTAGCATGCAGGTGGAGGATGGCTATGGGATTTCATCCCATCTAATGGCATGGCAGGAGGAGGAGGTCTGCAGACTGTTCAGGCAGGTCAGGCATGCCATGCAGTATTGCCACAAGTGGGGTATCTTACACATGGATCTGAAGCCAGAGAACATCATGGTGGATGACGGTGGCATTCTCAAACTCATTGACTTTGGCCTGAGCACCAGGTTCACAGCTGAGGAGAAGCTGAAGAGGATCTGGGGCACTTGCCTATACTTTGCCCCTGAACTCACACAGGGAGATGAAATAGAGCCCCCCAGCAGACGTCTGGAGCCTGGGCATCATTCTCTATTTTATACTCACAGGGAGATGCCCATTTAGGGCAGCCAGCAGAGAGCAGCTGAAGAAGCTCATCACACAGGGAACCTATGACATTCCCCAGCATGTGTCTGAGGGAGCACAGAGACTCATCAATGAGACCCTGATGGTGGGCCCCATGCAGCAGCCCATCGTAGAGCAGGTAATGGGGCACCCATGGCTAAGCCAGGGCAAGGGAGCTGCTTCACCCAGTCCTTCCAGTGACACACTCCCGAAACTCCCAAATCCCACAATTATGAAAACCATTATCAACATGGGTCACCACCTCTATAATACCTGGGTGTCCTTGGCCAAAGGTTTGACGATGTGATGGCCACCTACCTCATCCTCAACCACCAGAGAACCCAGGGTGGGCCCTGTAGGTCCTCCCAGAGTCCCCCCCCCCCAAGAAGTGTCCAGTGAGCCTGCCCTCCCTTACCCTATGAGCAGCAGCCCCCTGAGGAGGCCACGCAGTCCCAGCAGAGGGCGCTGCAAGTGCTGGTGTGCCTGCCCTCCCTCTCTGCTTCCTCCACGTGGACACCACCGCTCCTGGCCTGGCCTCCCAGCAGAACTCTGTACCCAGCAGCTCATCCTCCCAAGGTACCTCCTCAGGGCAATCCCACCACAGCAGTAGGGATTGGAAGAGGCTGAGGAGGAGGATCATCAAATGCATGTGACAACTGTGCTGCAGACTCTGCTCCCATATGGCAGTGCCCCAAAAGAGAGTGGCTGCAATGGAAATATCCAGCTCAAACAGACAGAACTGGTGGACAGCCAGTGGAGGCCGGCATCATGGTGTGGGAGTGCGGTGTGCTGACTGTCTCAGGCTTCTCTGCAGGAATTCCAGGCAGCGGCACATCTGCATCCACCAGGAGCCTCTTCTGCCCCCATCTGCAAAGCACGTCATACAGGTCTCCCTAACCTGCTCTGTGTTCTTTCTCCCATGCTCTGAGAGAAATTCATTCTTAATTTTATAATAAACTTGATGTTGCAAAGATTTTGAAAAGGCAGTTTTTTTTTTTTTTTTTTTTTTTTTTTTAGAGAGGCCTCAGGGCGAGGGCCAGAGCCGGAAGCCATCCTCTTCAAGGCCTGGACCACTGTGCCCGCCTCTCTTGCTCACTGTATATATTTGCTTACCTTGAGCCAGTGTAGATGGAGACTCACTTGTCTTAAGCCAATGTAGATGGGAACTTGCTCCCCTTGATGTAGTATAGTCGGAGAAGATGCTGCCTTTAAGCCAGTGTAGACTTGATTCACTTTGAGCTGGTTGCTTTGGCCAGAAGGAATCATTTTTTCCAGTTTTCAGGGCCCCTCCTTGAAGTGTGTGGAAGGGAGGATGGCAGCTGTTGGAGTAGATTCCTCTGGCAAGGCATTGGAGTTTCCTATGGCTTTATCTCCATAATCCCACGTGCAGAGAAGAAAGATCCGGGCCATTGAGCAAGGGCAAGCCTGCCTGCAGCAGGGGCTGAGTGCTTCATCACATGCCATGCAGCCTCCCCACCCAATAGCTCCTCCTGGTCACAGCTAAGGGTAGTGGACAATGAACACATGGGATTTGGGGAGCAGCAATGTGAAATCTCAAGGACGCTACTTACATAAAAGCATAGTACACTCATGTGGGATTGCTCTTATCTTTGGGTTCTGTTGATACGGAATTTTGTAAAGTGAAGTGCACACAAAAAGTAAAAAACACTCAGATTAAGACAGGAGGTTGTGTGTATCCTCCAGCCCTTGCATGTGAAGAAAATAGAAGAAAATTCTAATTAACATATAGCAAAATGATTCCAAGGATCTCCTGAAAAGTTCCTGGTAAGAAGGCAGCCCAATAATGGGCCATGTGCTATTTCAGTTGAAAATTCTGTGTGGTTATTGAGTCCATGGTCTTAGAAGAGGGAATTAAACTCTAAAACTAGTAAAAGGGTTTGTTTGTTGAGAACTCCTAGTTAACACCGAAGTCTCCGGAAGATAGACTCTTGGAGATTCCTCAGAAAACTTGGAATGGAACCACCATTTGACCCAGCTATGTCATTCTTAGGTTTATATTCAAACAACTTAATATCAGCATACTACAGTGATGCAGCCATATCAAGTATTATTGCAGCTCAATCATAATAGCAAAATTATGAAACCAACCTGGATGCCTTTCAACAGATGAATGGATAAAGAAAATGTGGTATATCTACACAATGGAATATTATTCAGCCTTAAACAAGAATAAAATTATGGCATTTGCACCTAAATGGATAGAGCTGGAGAAGTGAAATAAGCCAGTTCCAAAAAACCAAAGTCCAGATGCCAATCCATAATTGGGGGAGGGGCTAAGGAAGAGGGAAGGAACTATGGATTGGGCAGAGGGGAGTGAGGGAAGGGAAGGGGTGTAGGGATGAGAAGAATAATAGAATTCGAGGACATTATTACTCTCTATACATGTATGATTGAACAAATGATGTGACTCTGCATTGTGTGTAGCCAGAGAAACGAGAAAATTTGCTCCATTTGTGTACAATGAGTTGAAATGTATTCTTCTGTCATGTATAACTAATTAGAATAAATAAACATTCTAAAAAGAAAACACAACAACAACAACAACAAACCTAATTCTTATTGACTCTTTGGAATGTTCTTTCAATCTTAACCCAGTGGTTGTGTTCTGAGAACACATACCTTTAAAGAGTCTCCTTCTTTTTGTGGTTTCCAGTGCTTCCTTCTAGAATGTGGAGTCCACAGGTCCTTGTCTTTACTAATACATACAAGTTTTAATCTCCATTGTTAAGAATAGTTTGAGGCTGAAGGTTACCATTCAGTAAATAATTGTTGAATATTAAAATCTTCACCTGGTTGTAAACAGTAAATGCTGTTTCTTCTTCATTACTATTAATTTGAAGTACATATTTTATGTTGCATTAAAGCTTCATTTATAAAATAAATATATAACTTAAATATTATTAAAGAGAAAAAAAATGGCTTCTTTTTGAGAGACATTTCTTTAAAATACAGTCAAAAAATGCATAAAAAGTAGCAGAGGTGGATGCTGACCATAATGACATTTCTTTTGTAACAGAAAAGAATTGCAAAGTTTTTTCAACAGTGTGATTTGGGAAGTAACCAATAGATACTGCTTGACTCTCTTCTATGTGCATGGTACCAGTGGATGTTAAAGCCTCTCTGGTGAAATTGGTTCTTTTTTTCCTAATTCTGAGATAGAAAACATTGTTTTGAAGCACTTTCATGTTCAGGTTGGCTAGCTTGGTTGTTAAAAGGAGGTATGTTTACAGACTACTGGATTATCTAGGGAACTTATTTTCCAGCATTCAACAAGAGGCTAAAGGCACTAGAAATGTTACAACACTGAAATGTAACTCAGCTCTTCATGACAGAAATAACTCAGACTCAAAAGTACTCTTTTCTAGAATAGGTCTTACACTTTTCTATAGGTTTATGCCATTTGACATTGAAGCTTTAAAATTCTACCAGGGAGAGATCTCAGACCTGCTGATTTAATTTAATTAATTATCCTTTCTCTTTTATCTTTTTTCTTGAAATTGGGCCTAAAATTATTCAGTAGTATTGAAAGAAAAAAATGATGATGCTGACAATTTCAGTAACAATAAAAATAGCAGAAAAAGGGAACTGTAAAACTAAGAAAATAGATTGTATTGGGGAGACTGTTTTTTCTTAATTCCCAGATGCTAGCCTGGTCAGCCAACTCAAATGAAGAGAATTGTTTGTAATTAAAAACTAATTCACTGAAGAGAATGCAGCTGGAGCTATGGGCTTTACTGTCAGTCTCAGATGATGTGTAGAAGAAAATTCTAATTGTTTCAAGTAAAATAAAAATGTTGATTCCTACATATTAGCCTGCAATGTGGCTTTAATTTAGAAAATATTTAGTGAATTATAGCAATTAAAAGTGTAAAAATAAAAATTTTGTCAGCATAACAAATATTAGCCTTCTAATAAGTGTACCTGAATAATTTTATGGAAATATAAATACACTTTTATACATACACACACACACATATGTATATGTACTACTTTAAAATTAGAATGTGACTGTTTGAAAGGTGATATTATTTCTTTATTTATAATCTTTTGAGTTTAAATAACTTGAAAATAAAGAATGTGAAAAATAAAGAAAAAAGAACATTTAAATGATTTTTTTTTTTTTGTCGTTCTGTGTCTGGCTTCTTTCTGTTTTTTTTTTAATTGGTTGTTCAAAACATTACAAAGCTCATGACATATCATCTTCCATACATTTGATTCAAGTGGGTTATGAACTCCCCTTTTTTACCCCAAATACAAGTTGCAGAATCACATCGGTTACACATCCACATTTTTACATAATACCATATTAATGACTGCTGTATTCTGTTACCTTTCCTATCCCCTACTGTCCCCCCTCCCCTTCCCTCTCATTTTCCCTCTCTACCCCATCTGCTGTTGTTTAATTCTCTCCCTTGTTTTTTTTTCCCCTTTCCCCTCACAAACTCTTATATGTAATTTTGTGTAACAATGAGGGTCTCCTTCTATTTCCATACAGTTTCCCTTCTCTCTCCCTTTCCCTCCCCCCACTCGTCTCTGTTTAATGTTAATCTTCTTCTCATGCTCTTCCTCCCTGCTCTGTTCTTAGTTTCCCTCCTTATATCAAAGAAGACATTTGGCATTTGTTTTTTTAAGGATTGGCTAGCTTCACTTAGCATTATCTGCTCTAATGCCATCCATTTCCCTGCAAAATCCATGGTTTGTTCTTTTGTTTAACTATTAATACATACTTTAAAACTCTGTATTCATTTATTATTTTTAAAAATTTATATTTTAGTTGTAGCTGGACACTATACATTTATTTTGTTTATTTTTATGGGGTGCTGAGGATCAAACCCACATACTAGGCAAGCGCTCCACCACTGAGCCACAACCCCAGCCCCAAAATTCTGTATTTAAATATCATTGAAGCTATGAGTATTTCAGTTGCATACATTTTGCCATTTTGTTTTCCAGGAATCATTTCAATTCTTACATGGAAATTGTCTGCATGATGAATACCTTGCACACTAATTGGGAATAAATGTCACTGTTAGGTAGCACCTCAAGATTTCTTTGGGCTGTTGATTGCTATGTCCTTTCAGAACATTGAACATTTTTTTTTCTATTTAGGTACTTACTATAATTTTGAAACTATTTGTTTCCATTTCTGTCTCTTCTAAGGTACTTCTGTTTTTTGAAGGACACAGCAGGAAACATTCAACTTTAGTATTTAGCTCCAACTTCATATATAACACACAGTACATAGCAGGGTTCTGACACCCAGTGGAACATTAGGAAAAGTAAACTGAATGAAGAAACAGTACAATAATGAGGGCAAATCTTAGTACATATATATAATTTATTTTTATTTCTATTATCTGAGATTTTACTTAAGTATATAAATACTACTTTTAATTCATAAGAAAAATTATGACATGGATTATATTTAGTCATGAAATAAATTAACAATACAGGTGCTTTGTTACTATAACAAGTTTATTAAATAGATAAAGAGACTTTTCCATCAGAATTAGTTCAAATTATGTAATAGGATGTGCTGGGAAAAGTTAACCACAATTTAAAGAAAAATTTATTATAACTCAAATATTCCAGGAACTGAAAGATAGAAAAATTCTATTATATAAGCACATAAGGAAAATTTATGAATCTTGATTATAAAAGAACTGAACTGTTCATAAGTTTCATGTTGGATCCGTAAGTTATAAAATTATGTTTTTAAATTATTAAAAATAATCCTTCAACTTTAAAATATTAAATACTTAGAGTAGAATTTAAGACAGTTGAAAGGTTTTAAAATCTATTATAGTTTTAAAAGTTATTAAAACGGAGAAATACAAAACTGCACATGGAGATATTAATAGGCTGCTTAGCTATAAAGGGATTACAAAGACACACATGGATAACCCTCAATTAAAAATAAAACACACTTTTCTATTCTGTAAATTTATTTTGGGAGATTTTATGTGCTAATTACTGAGAATGCAGACTCGAATTAAACATATGTAGTCTTTATATTCACAGTTTATTGTCTAGTATAGGTGGGAGCAGATCCTATAAATATGAGTGAATGAATACAAGGAAGTGATGAGAGAAGGAAGAGAAGAAAATAAAGTTTGAGAAAATGACCGCTGGAAGAGAGCTGATAAGCAGTGTCGGAGTATATTCTTAGAAGAGTAGAGGGCAGAGTATTTCAGGGAGAGGAAACAGTTCAAGAAATTCCTTCTGAAACTACTTTCCTGGGTTGTTTCAGAAATACAAGGAGTGAGTGCCAGAAATAAAAAAAGTGAGGGACAAAGTGATATAATTTCATATACACCATGGCTTAGCGTAAGACCAGACAGAGTCATGTGGCTTAAGGAAAGTCATTTGAGTAAATTATGAATCCACTGGATGATTTGGATTCAAGGAATATGTTTGACTATTTTTAAAGTAATATTATCAGTAAGAAATAGCATTCTTATTAAGAATAAACCATAAGAAGAACAAAAATAAAAGCAGTTAGAAAGGTTAGGGAGCTTTTGTGAGCAGGATTGATATTTGGCTGAATGCCCTTGTGTGGTTGTGACAATTGTCCATTCCAATAAGTCATTGTTTAGATTAGTCAATCAATGTTTTACATATTTCACCATTTTAAATAGGCAAAAAAAAAAAAAGAAAAAAACAGTGTCTTGGATTTAGGGAATAGTGGTGGGGACGGTGATCAGTGTGAAGATTTTGCATTTGTTTTGAATGAATTGTCAATGATGTTTTCCATTAAATTGACTGTAGGACATGAGAAATAGAGTAATGGATGTCTCCAAGTATTTTGACCTGAACATGTAAAAGAACAGAAAACTTCTAAAAATAAGGACAAATGTAAAATGAGTAGAGAAGAAGGAGTCTAGATTTCACTTTCAGAATATAATTTCCTATATTAGTCTTTCATAAATAATTGCTTCTATGAAGAAAATCTTAATTTCAGAAGAAAGATTGGGAGAAAAGACATACATGTTGGAATTTTCAAGAAATATATGATTCAATTTAGTTGTGGTGGCAGATGAAAAATTCATCCTGAGTCTAGATATCAACTTTAGGATTCTGGAAGATTCAGTAAGGAAGTGTTGAGATAGAATAGTCATAGACAGGATTAGAAGTGGAAGCAAATAAAACAAAAGTTTTAAAAAATATTTAAAGAAGTAGTGAAACATTAACTATCATTTCCGATAGATCCAGTAACATGATAACTAAAAATTGGCCTTTATTTTTCAATATGGAAGTCACTAATAATTCTGGTTTGGAATGGTATGAGGATCATCAGGTGGGAGACTCAAAGTTGAAAATACTTAAAGCTATTTTAAATAATTTTGCCATAAAGAAGAGCACAGAAATGGAAAGATGCCCTGAGTGAATAAAATGAAGCCCTCTGCTATATGAGCTGTATAAAAGAGACAGTGGTGTGAGTAAAGTGAGGATTATAAAAGAAAGTGACAATATAATAGTCAGATACTTACATTCTTTAAGGATAAAATGGAGACATAGTTTTGTTGATGGACAGTGAGAAAGTGATAGTGTCTAAAGACAGAAAGTCTTATTGAGACAAATGAATGTAAGACTTGTGGTTCTAATGGGAGTAAGAAGAAAAAAATATGAAATGAGGCATTAACCAAAGTGTGATTCTGGAAAGTACAATTATTGTCGTTGGTGTGTTTCAAGTATTAAGGAGACACTGAAGGAAAGGAAAGCATAAGATCTTTAGAAGAATCTATGTGGATATTAATGCTAACATGACTGTGAAGTAAAAGAAGTGTTTAATAATGAAAATAAATGTTGTAAAAGTTTGTATATAACTACAACAAGAAAGGGTAGAGGGTGGTTGCTGTTATGTTTTAAGAAGTAAAGAGAAAAATAAGTGTCCAGAAAATAACAATAACAATGATAATGAAAATAATATTTCTAGCTATAGACTGAATGTTTGAAGTCCCCTAATCCCCCACCAAATTAATATGCTGAGATCCTAGCCCCTAGGGAGCTTACGTTAGAAAGCATGGCATGCAGTAAGTGAATGAGTTATTAGCTCTAGCTTCAAGAATGGTGTTACTGCACTTGTAAAATATTCACAGAAGTTTCTTGCCCCTTCTGCCATGTGATGACACAGCAAGACGACAGGCAATATGAACCAGAGAGTGGACCCTCACCAGACAGCGATTATGTTGATGCCTATCTTGGACTTCCCAGGCTTCAGAGTAAAGAAATATATTTTTGCAATTTATAAGCCACCAAAATCTATAGTTTTATAGCTGTTTTATTGCAGCCCAAGTGGACTAAGATATCACTGAACAAGAATATTATCACTATTAAATAAGCAATGTTTTCTATGTCTTTTGCATGAAATCACCTTTACTTTTTCCTTCAATTTTTGATACTATTTCTGAACCACCATATTTTCATCCAATCTACATGATGATTCATACAAATACACGTAGTTTCCAATTAATACTCCTATACTCAATGTCAGGTGCTTTAAATAGACCAAAATATTCTGCAGGAGTTATCATCCCCAACATAATGATGAAAATTGAAGCACAAGGCTGTTAATCAATTGAACTAATTTTGTATCAGATGTTAGATGTGATGTTCAGAGCCATGTCTGTCTGCTTTTACTGCCATTTTTCCTCTGATCTAGATAGGTTTCTAGATACTGGGATGTATTAACTATAGCAGGAGCAAAACAAGAGATTTGTAGTAATTTGAAAGGTAAAAAACATTTCCAAAACAGAAAGATTTGAGAACTCAAAAGTTACACCTTTGACTCAAAATATATTTGATGAGAATCCAGATCTATTATTTTCTGGCAAAATGATATCTATAAAACAAATGGAAATTTGAGAAAATATAGTATACTCCACAAATTTTATTTTAGTAAAGTTGATGAAATATTTAATAAAACTACTGATTTTTACATGTCAACTTGGTGGCATATTTCATGTACAAAATTCTCTAAAATAAAGTGTTACTTATTTTTCTTTCTCAATTAGACATTTATAAAAGACTGTGCATAAGAAAAAACATTTTCAAGACTGTACAATGTGTCAACCTTTTTATTATACACAAGGAATCATGATTGTTGCTACTCAAAATAAATTTTGAGATAGTGCAGTCTTTCTTTTATAAGACCAATAAATATATCCAGTTTCTGACATTTATTGGACTAGAAATTTAAGACTAACAAAGTATTTGCATAAACACTTTATTTCTGTAAAGAATAGGTAGAGTGTGAAACCTTGTAAATTCACAAAAATAAAGAAATACTGGTAATTTATCCAGTTATTTTTATATTCTTGATACACTTTAGAGGATTGATACATTTGAATGAACAAAAGATATATCCTTTTCAATTTATTTTTATAAAATGTCGCTGGATTTCTAATTGAAACATCCACTGTTTTTCAAGGATTTTATAAATGAGAAATAAAGAATGATGCAATTGCAATAAAAATACTTAATTTTCTCTAAGGAAAAATATAACTTTTTTAATATTAACAGAGTAGGCTGGAATTAATATACACATAAAATACTTCAAAATATAAAGTGGTCTCTTCAGGGAAGCTCAAATCATATGATTTTGTAACTACTGTTGATATTTAACTTGAAATTTTACTTTAGCTTTTTATTTTATTTGACAATTAAAAAAACACTTTTATACTCTGTGACTGCAGATAATGTTTTTATAAATTCTGAGAATTATTAAGGAATTCTCCTTTCTAGACTATAATTCTGAGGACTTAATCAAAATATGTGCTCAAGAGTATCTTTCCAAGGGAACAACAAGTTCATGGTAAGATGCTTAAAACATTCACTTTGTCTTAAAAAAGGAAATAAACGTTTAATGAATTACTGCAACTGACACCATTCCTAAATAAAGCCCTCCCAAATTGTAACCTGAACTTGACAGATAAACTACTCATTAACTTGTCAAACCTGTAAACTTTCAAGTGTTTTAGTGTATCCACGGGGATATATAGAACAAAAGTATTCCAGACAGGGAAAAGAAGTGAATATTTTGACAGGACTTCCATTGCATAAAAGCCTAGTATATTTCCATCCCATTAAGAAAGAGACATACTGGTGGGAGATGAGGTCAGAGAGGATAGAAAATATACAAGGCATTGCAGTATCTTGTATTCTATATACAGGTACTGTGATCTCTTCTGATGGAGATGGGAAGCACTGAACAGTTTGAGCAGACCTGTGATATGATATTAATTGTATTTAAATAAAAGTGCTCTGTTGGTCACTGGGGTGAAATAAAGAATGTAAAATGTTCTAAATTAGTACGAAATTTGTCCCTTTAAAAAGTGGAGTTGAAAAGATAAAACATTGTTCAGACATTTCTAGAGATAAATTTGATCTTTATAACATTTTTCAACATCTGACCTACAAAGCATAAATCAACCATGCCAACAAATTCTTTCCCATTGCCTCCAACTCAAACCTCTCTCAGCTCTATCTTTATTGTGACAAATCAGAGGAAAATAAGAAATTAACAAAAACATTCCAATAAATGTGTTCATTGGTTTTTCTTACTGAAAATTGCCAAAATAAATTCATTTGAAATTAAAAACAACATGCTAAACAGATTCATTGACTTTTTTATTTCATTGCTTGATAAACCAGAGAAACTTGATGAATGTAAGGACCTCAGTCAATTCATAATTTAATATATAAGATGACTGATGATTGGAAAATAGGCAGGTTTTGTCTTCCAGCTGCTTTAGACATTGTATCTTCTTCTGAGTTGGTAATAATGGATTATGAATGGAATATTGAGCTATTCACACTTAAATCTTTATTGACTACAATATGTAAATCATTTACAGTAGTAAACCTTTAATCCAAGTTCCCTTTAAGTATGTATTACTGTCTTTATTCTTAGTTAACTACTATTCTAGGTACTTTTTATACAGAATATCTATCTCTAGCTTATTTATTTGAAAGTCATGTATTCATTGCTTGCAAGTGGTAGGCATATCTAGTTATTCTCTGAAGAGAGACAATTTATTTCTAAAAGATATCAGTTGACAAAGTTGATTTTATCCTCTTATATATGTAAAAAATCAAGAAGGAAATGCAATACTTTCTTTAATAGAAATAGAGATCATTTAAAAACGTTTTTGCACTATCTGAAATAAACCTAATGGCTAAAAGTGACTAAAATTACCATATATGTTTATAAAACAGATATTGGATATAGCATATTTATTATATCCCAATTTATTTCTGTGTCAAGGAAAATGTGATATTATTGAATTGGGTAGTTTAAAGAGAATTCAGCAACACCTTCATGCTTTCGAAGTTTCCATTCTTGAAGAAAAGTTTTGTGTGCATTGAAAATTTTATGTTTGTGGTTTTCCAAGATTGCTAACATAGATATTATGTTTGTTTTACATAAACATAATGTAAGATGGAGAAAGAATTCATTATATTTGGCATACTATTAAGCAATGGATTTCATTAAAACTATAAAGTCACAAGTCCAATACCTAATTAAATCCTAAATAAATTCCCTGTCTTTGCCATCTTCGGTATTTCCTCATGATAACACCCAGTTGCCAAAGAAACATGAAAATCTTATTTCTTTTATAAAATTATTGAATTTCATTTTGTTTCTATTATTGATTTAATTACTACTTATTTTTAACATGCATATTGAGTTCATGTTTTAATATCTTCCTTATTTCAGTCCTAAGTAAAATCAATATTGCTTAAGAAAATAGTGTGTTTCATATTGCAAGATGCAATGCCAGTGAAAACAAAGGTCTGTTTATATTTATCTTTAGGTTTGTGAACAGACTTTAGTGGCCTCAAAGGTTTGATGTATCATATAAAACCTAGTTTGAACTTGTTTCCACTTAGTAATTAAATAGATATAAAATAAATTAATTTCCCCCAAAAAAACTATACATAAATTTTCAGAGGTTAAATTTTGTTGTTGTTGTTGTTTTTGTTTTTTTAACCTACAGTAAAAGAAATGTTCTAACCAAAGACTTCATCTCATCAGTTTGCAATTTAACATGTCAATAGGCTCCTCTTCAATTCCTCAGTGTTCTTCATAGGTTGTTGTATTATAATGTACTTTCCAGCACATTAACCTTGTTATTCTGCCTTTACAGTATGAGACTCAAGAATCAGTCACATCAACACATCAATACATTTGGTCAATTAATTGAACCATCATACATCTAAAGTAATTTCTGCTTTCCAAAGTGCACAAAATAAAAAGGCTTTTATATCTCTGAGTTATCTAACTTTCCTAAGCCCAGAGAAGAGCAGAAGTATGTTTTTATATAGAATGGAAGGCAAATCAAGAAGATTTCCATGTCATTAATTCATTTATTCATTCACTTAATAAATATTTATTAAGACTTGGAATGTAGTAAGTAGTAATATTAAGGTGTTTTGGTTATATTGGTGAATGATGTATTCAGGTGCTCTTGATGTTAATGGCCTACTGAATAGAACTTGCTGCATATTTATTCCAATGTGGAAGATTGGTAAGAGAGTGGCTAGGAAAAAGGACTAATAGACATTGAATACTTCTAACATAGGAGAAGAGAGGTTATGGATAGAGATAATTTTGAAAGCAATCAGCATAATGGAGGTAATTGAATTTACAGGTATGATAAGACCACTGGAGTAATTAAATAAATTTTAAGTGGTTATGCAAATGTTAGGTAGTTTTTTTCCTTAATCTCTGTGTGTGTAATTTTCCATATGAGAAAGGGTAATTTTATAAAATAGAATTCAATTTAGATTATGTTTAATTAGTAATAGCTCCTGAGATTTATATATATTTAAATGATACATTTTCAAAATGTTAAAATAGGATTGACAAAGAGGCATGATGATGACTGTTATCCAGGGAGATGTTGATAATTCAGTTATCACTAGATTTTTCTAAGTTTGGGGAGAAAATAAATCAGTTACTATCCTACTTTAAGTTTTCTAAATACCTAGTAATCTCGAATAATCTCAAGAATCTTAGAAGTTGGGTTTCTCAACTTCATCACTGTGAACATTTTGGACTGGATAGTTCACTGCTTTATGGGAATCTGTCCTGTGCATTGTTGATGCATTATTAACATCTCTTGCCTTCAACACTAAATTCATATAGCTTCCCAAACATCTCTGCCCAATTTCTAGAAAGCAAAAATAGAGCTAGGAAATTACCTTTGGTTGATAACCAGTGGTACAGAAAAACTGTTACAGCATAGTATGGTTTTGATAAAAATTATTTTTTCCTAAATATTTTATTGTTGCATTGTAGTTATATCATAATGATAGGATTAGTTGTTACATATTTATACAACTGTACAATTTTTCCTAATTTTCTTTTACTTTCATGCTCTAAATAAAATTTGCATTAATATTTTCACAAGTTTAATTACTGTGTATGTTATATGCATAAATAAGTTGAAAAACGGGCATATTATTATGACTCTGTTATCTTAATTAATATTAATATAATTAAAAATTTAACATTAAGTAATATATAATATAAATTAAAAGCTCTATTTTTAACTTTGCTAAGTAGGTAAAATTGAGTGAATTTACATGAAAAGCATGATGTCTTAGATAAATTTGAAGAAGGCATATTAAGAGGAAAATAGAAAAAAGTCAGTCAAGACTAAGATGTATAGAAGTATACTCACCATGAAGTTATGATTTTCTTGTAAATATAGTAATGACATTTTGCTTCTTTTATATTGGGGGGTGGGGGGAAAGCCCTATGGAAATCCTTGAAACAGAATGAGATCATGAAAATGGTTAGAAAAAGTTTGCAGAATATCATCAAAATAGGTAGATAGCTCTTAAAGAGTTATGATATATGGCAATCTTTCAAACATATCAAAGTGTGGTTGCATAAAAAGCTATGATCTCTATATATGAATAATCATCACTATGTCTCTAATTCTTTCTTGCTTATAAAAGAACAAATGTTTTCCCAACTTCTGATTCTGTGATTGGTATGAGAATATATTTTGCTCCTGTAGTATTCCTGGCTTAATATATGTCATGTAAAAAAATGAGAAAAAAGGATCTGCATAGCAAAGAAAATGCTGATCTCTGTATGTTTTAATTATTTCATCTGCCATATAAATATGTTTCTTTAAAAAAATCATGGGAATGTGTTTTATAGTTTATATTGTTTTAAAAACTAAAAAATATATTGTAAGTATCAAAACTTCATTGATATACATTATTAACCTTGGCCCATAACTTGAGTATCGTCTCACCCTGGTGTTTTTATGTTAGTGAAATGTAGTACTACAGACTTCTACATAGCTGTAAAATGTCCAACAAATGCTTTGTTTTCACATGTGTATATCATCTATGTTTTCTTATATTTTTGATGCTTTACATATGTCACATGGAAGAATATTTGTATTAATGGAGCTACTTTAGTTGAGAAAAATAGCTAGGTGTCTGGTTAGTATTAATTGTAGTTGCTTACTACATTGTAGTTAATGATTGGCCATTTGGCTCCTATCTGAGGAAGTATCTAGAAAACAATAGTTTTCCATGCAAAATTTATGGATATAGTCTGTACATATAAGCATTATTTAAAAGGTCAAAAATGTGTTCTTGAAGATCTTTTTATAATATATACAGGTTGTAAGTCAGCTTCCCATGGCTGTGACCCAAATACCTGATGTTATGGTTTGAATGTGAGGTGTCCTCCCAAAAAGTTCATGTGTGAGACAATGCAAGAAGGTTTAGAGAGTAATGATTGTGTTATGAGATCCTTAACCCAATCAGTGGATTAATCACCTGATTGGATTAGCTGGGTAGTAGCTGAATTTGGGTAGGATGTGCCTGGAGAAGGTGGCTCATAGGGGGCATACCTTTGGGATATATATATATTTTGTATCTGGTGAGTGGAGTTCTCTGTTTTGTGACCATCATGTGAACTGCTACCTTCCACTGTAGTCTTCTGTCTTGATATTCTGCCTCATCTCAAGTCCCAAGGAATGAAACCGGCCATCTAGGACTTAGACCTCTCAAACCATGAGCCCCAAATAAACTTTTCCTCCTCTAAAATTGTTCTTGTTAGGTCTTTTAGTCACAGAAGCAGAAGAGCTGACTAAAATAACTGACAAGAACAACTTAGAGCACTACTAGTTTATTTGGGCTCACAGTTTCAGAGATCAGTCCATGGTTGCTCTGAGTAGAAGATGAGGCAAAACATCATGATGGAAAAGCATGGCAGAGGAAAGCTCTTCAGCTCATTTATCCAGGAAATAGAAAGAGAAAAAGAGGAGCTCCTGTGATGATAGGTAATCTCTAAGGGCACACCCTCAGTGATCCACCTCTCCAGCCATGCCCTACTTGCCTATGGTTAGCATTCAGTAATTCATTCAAATTATCAATCCATCAGAAGAGTCAATCCATGGTTTAGTCTGAAGTCTATAATCTAATCATTGCACCTCTGAACAATCCTGCATTGACTAGCATGAACTTTTCAGGAAAACTTTACATCCAAACCACATCATAGACTTTTTTGTCATGAATCCCTCATATTTTATTATTTTCATTTTGTTTACCTTACTTCTCTCATTTCACCAATACTGTCTCTTGGTTATTCAGATTACTAATAAGTCATTTCAAAACTGAAGCATAGATTTGTTCTTCTTTTGAAAAGTGACTAGTCAAATTTTATATTTGTGATATATCTATTTCCTTTTAACAAGGTATCATCATCCCTAGTCTTTTAACATTGTTTTTGGTTTTCTTACATTTAACAGATTATTAAAATTTCAAGCTAAGCACAATATTCTGTGCATAGCTCACTAGTCCTTCTGAATTTATGTATCTATTTATTGTTGCTAGAAACCTTATATTATGGTAGTAGCTATTTTACATATTATGTTGTCATGTTTTATGTTCTTCTCTTAACTCATAACACTCAATAAAACTTGTGTAGTCCATCCACATATTAGAGGTAGATAGGTTACCAGACTATAATCATATGTACTTTTATCTGAAGCATTCCTAAATTCACTTAAGCTACAAATAATTAATACTAGTCTCTGGTTGTCAATAGTTACATGAAAGTAGGAAAACTGAAGAGGTTAACACATTTGGAAATGCTAATTTTAGCTTTATTCTTTAAGGCATTTAGCAACAAATTTTATAAAATGTTGCAAATCCTTTTTTTAGGCTAGAAATTATTTCCATAGTAAATGCTTGTTTTCCCAAGTTTTACACCATTTTTATAATTATCTCAACATTACATTTTGAATAGGATGATACATAAACAGGACTAAAAGTTTTGTCTTTTGTTTTGTTTTTGTTTGGTATTTTTCCAAATGACAGCTGTAGGTATTGAAAGAAAATGATTACAGTATGTGGAAATAGAGGTGACATACTTGGAAAGGTGCCATTTATGGGGCAGAGGGATTGAAAACAAAGAGGCATTCCTTAGAATCTCCATGGTGAAAAGATGAAGGAAACATGTATAATTCAAGCATCGTGAAAAAGTAATGGATTTTGAGGTAGGAAAAAACAGCATCCTCTTGTCAACATACACAAAGATACCTTCTAGGAAAGACACTGCAATCTAAAAGAAACAAACCTATTAAATCAGTAAAATCCTGTAAAAAATACGTATGATTGGAGGTCCAGAGCTTCCATTTCTTACCCGTCAATTAGGCAAACAGATATAAAGAGGTCAAATCACTAAGGGAATGTATCTGCAAGGATACATTCCTCAACCCCATAGTTAGTGTGAGATATACATATGTTAGTTGAATGAATCTTAAATATTTATTGAGAACCTCTTGACCTGGTTTGTCAGAAAGTTGGAATATAATATCAAGCAAAATATATCTCATCTCTTCTTTTATGGAATTAAATATTTAGCTGACATCAGAAAGGTTAGAGAGGGTGGGCACAGTATTTTCTATGTGGTAGGTATGTATTTATTTAGAAGAAAAGAAAGTAAATCAGAAATTTAAGGTTATAAGAAAATGGTTCATCATGATTAGGGCCAAATAGCTTTAAACAATGAATCCCAGATAATTGTTTAGAACTCTGGGCAAAAATGAAAAGGAAAAAAAAATGCTTTATTGTCGCCTTGCTCTTTGAACCCAAAAGCTTGTTTGTACATCACCCCTTAGGATAAATGTACCTTAAAATGAAGAGAATGCTAGTAAATCCTCTTTAACCCAGGATTGTGCTGGAAATGTGCCAATATTACAATTTGTTCAAGTTGAGACATTCATTCATGTGGAGCACAAGGAAAAACTGAAATGTGAAGGAACCAAAGTATGATAATTTTTGTAGTCTTATCTCATGACTAGGTCTTGGTCCCTTTATACTGTGTCTTTCCCATCATCTGAATCATATGGTGCTCCCAATTACCTTCACAGGTCATTGTATTCAACAAAGCTGCTAATTATAATTCATAAAACTGTTTTGCAATGTTTCCACAATTAAAGTTTATTAACCTTAAGAATTAAAATATTATAGAGAGTAAACTTCCATAACCTGAAGTAGATAACTATTTTTTTGAGTTTTATTAAATTACTTTTTTCATATAAATGTCAGGATTTTTATGCCCTTTAAAATATATAGTGAAATAAAATTACCAAAATATTTAGAAATATTTTTAGAAAATTAAATCCAAACTAAAAATAAAAGTATAATTGTAAGTATTAAATATAATGTTTCTTTCCATTGAAGGTCTATATTTTATTTAGGGCCTACTAACCCTGTATTGATCAATTGGAATTTCTGCCACTTTCAGTTACTCTAATCTACAAATATCATTTGTAAAATAAAAAAAATGTGTACTAATTAACTTTCTGTCATGTGGCAAATTACCTGATGTGAACAACTTAAAAGAAAAAAAAAAAGGTTTGTTTTGGATCAAGGTTTCAAATGTTTCCATCTATAGTCTCATGGCTTTGCTGCTTTCAATCTGTGGTGAGGCAGTATGTAATGATAGAAACACACAGAAAAGCAAATTTGTTCACCTTATGGAAGCTAATAAGCAAAAAGAAATAGGAAGTGACCAGCTTCCAAATATCTCCTTCAAAGACATGGCTCAAATGACCTAATTTTCTCAAACTAAGCTACACCTCTTAGAAGACCCACTACCTCCCAATAGTGCTATTGTTAGTGGACTAAGCCTTTGACACTTTAACCTTTGGGTGACATTTCAGATCTGAACTATAGTTAGACATAATCATAGAACTAGATGTGGAAGAAATGCCACTTTGGTCTATAGAACTCCATAGTAAACTGGTTTTATGGGGACAATTTACCTGGCTTATGGAGAAAATTTATTTCAGTGTTCAATTTTACTTATTTTTTTTAGAGGCCCCAGGGTTCTTAAAATCTGCCAAAGCTCCAGAGAATCTTGCTGATTTCTCCCTTGAAAGCCAATAAAGATTTTTATGCTCTTGAGATAATGGAAAACTGTCCAGTGTCCACTCTCCCTAGGCAACCAGAGAATACATTTTCTTCTAGGATATACTGCCTACCAGGGGAAATTGCTAAGATTGGCCAAAAAGCTAGTGAAAATCTATAATAAAATCTAACTGACTGAATGACATTTTACCAAATAGCATGATCATTTAATTTAAATTTTCCCATTTACAAGCTATGTATGTTAAGTAGTTGTAAATTTATAAGTTATAGAGAACAGAGTTAAAATAAACACTTCTGAGTCTTTCTCCTGAATTGTAGTTGATTAGTTAAAAGTTTCAGTTTAATTTTATTATCACTTTTATAGTTGCCTGCAGAAATTTTACAACACCAGTTTCAGTATGAGCAAAGTAAAAGTACAGTAGGCCCTGTTTTTTTTTTGTTGTCGTTGTTTTGTTTTGTTTTGTTTTAGTTTTAAGACTTATGACATATGGGAATGCATTTCCTGTCTGTTTTGATTTGCAGGTATATAAAAGGTTGAATACTGATTTTATTATAGATTATGAAATCAACTGAAACACAGATTTACTCCTAATCAGAAATGAAGGTCACTTGATCAGGTGTATGTTTTGTATATGTTATAAATATAACAAGATGCTTAGTGTCTGAAATGTGAATATACACATACATCTCAGAATTCAAATAATTTAAGCTACAAAACTACAGAGATTATGCTGAATCAAAGGCTTGAGATATTTTTAAAATCACATCAAAATTCAAACTGAAATGAACTAAACCTTCAAAAATATGGAAAGACTGTTAAAACTATCCCATGCAATATATTTGCTAAAAATTTGGTAAATATTGAAGAGCATGCTTTTGTTACTATGTAAATTGACAAGCATAATGAATTGTTTTATGTGAGTTAATTCATGGTGAAATGTTTTTAGAAGTCTATGGCACTTCCCTAATGGGAGCCCTGACAGTATTTCATAAATCAGCTTGGAATTTTACACTCACATAAAAATGAGGTTAGTTTTCAGTAGCTTCCCTTACTAGTTGTACAAAAAAATTATAGGCAAGGACATATAAAAAGTTTGATTCATTTAAGTTAAATTTTTTTAAAGTTTGATTCTTAATTTAGAATAGATGATTAAAAAGAAGCCAGTTATTAAATATAAAAAGAAAAATACAACTTAAAACTTCATTGTTTTTACTATTTCAGAATATGATGAAATTTCTGATAACTCATTTGCATCAAGTTATAGATAACATGATAATTAGTTTCCCATTAAATGATTTTGTGTCTTTACACCTTTACTGTAAAATTATTTTAGATACTTTGAAGATACAATTGGGGTGTGAAAGATTGCATTAACTACAATATTAAATATGCATAAGAGTTGAAACATACTTATATCTTCTCAGGAATTAATTGTTCTCAAAGTATATCTTCCCCATAGTTTTAGTGAAATGTTTATATATATATATATTTTTTTTTTTCCTAAAGACAAAAAGGTAAGAAAACGACATTTTGAAATTAGGATGAAAGACATAATCAAACATGCAATTTACATTAAACTTGTGGCTTTCTTCCTCTACTATTTGAAGTATTTAAAGAAGAAATCAACTCTTTTGAAATTTTGACGTTATTTTATTAGTATCGTTAAAACAGTATTTTTCCTTATCTCAGATTATGATATACTTTTAACCCAAATCCAATAAACCAGTCATATTTTCAACTTCATTTGTAATTTTTATTTAAGTACAGTTTAAACACCATCAACAAGGTTGCTATGTAAGCTTACAGCATGCTTAGTAAGAATGTAAATCTGCTGTTCCATACTATACTAAAGATTTTTCTATTTTTGCCTTTTCTTACTCTCATGCTTTTATTTTGCATTTTTAAAAACAACTAGAGCTAAAACTGTCATGGAAGTTTTCTCAGTATTCTCTGATTTCACCAAGGTGATTTCAGTTTAACTCATACCTAATTTGCCTGCTGCCTGACACCTCAGGCTTCATTGTGCATTCTGAGTCAGTGTCTGGCTCATGTAGTTCTAGTTGCTGACACCATCACTGATGTGCAGAAAACATTACTGCATTCTCAATGCTTTTGTTATTTGTCTTCTCAGTAGATTTCAGGAAATGTTCATATAAGAGTTAAGCGTAACTCTAAAGTTGATTTATGGTTTTGCCTGAGAATTTTCTTCAATCTTTCTTGGATACCAAAGAAAGGAATCCATGCATTGGATAGAAGGTTGACTAAAGTGGCCATAAAAATCTATTCCAACTGAAAACTTTTCTAATTCTGATTAATCACTTTCTCTCAGAGGTTATTTTCTAGCTTTATCTCACAGGAGAATGGATAGGGAGGATTGACTAGTTGTCTTTTGTTAAAATTACATCTGTTAATATGTTATATGTGGTGGGTGATTTATTTTCAAATATATTTAATTTAGCCTGCAGGTTCCTTATATCATTTGTATGTAGTCTCAAACCAATTATATTATGCTTTACAACATATTCACAATTCAAGATATAAATATTCACTGGCATAAATACAGAAGGGATATCCTCTCAGTTCTAATAGAAGCACAAGAATAGATATGCATGGCATTTTTAAAAAATTGAATTAATATAAAACAACTCGCTTGCAGCATCAGTTTCTCTACCAGTGATGTGATACTTCTGAAATTACATATAATATTTGTTCAATTGATGAATGTCAAATCAGCTTTTTTGAGAAAAGGTAATTGATTTTTTTTTAATTTGGATAATGATAATCCCAGTGATAGAGGGAGAATAGTGACACATAATGAAGGAATGGAAGCATTTTTGAAGATCATGTAACTATTATAGAAAAATCTGGGACAAAAACTCTGCAATAATTTAGAATCAAAGAAAACAAAAGTATTCCAAAGAGACAAAGAAATTAAAATACATGTCAGTCTTCTGAAACTCATGTTTAGATGATATTTAAAGGCTTCAGTATGCTCTGTTTCATGCACATACACACATACAAATTTATACACACACACACACACACACACACACACACACACACACACAGGGCTGGGCACCTTCTATTTACAAGGCAGAGATAAACCAGCAGGACAATATAATACTGGGAAATATCTCTGATTTTCAGTCCTAAGTGACAATGGACAAAAACAAAAACACCTATTTAATGCATATTATCATAATTCTATAATTTGAATGAAAAGTTAATTTAAACATATGATTCATATCTTATGCAAAATAACAAACTGAATAAGGTAATTCAATCCTTTTAGTTAACTTGACAGCCACATCCCCACCACTTTAGTCTTCAAACATCCCACACACCAGAGGCATTCAATTGAATGTGTTTAACAAATGTGTTTCTCTGAAACTATGTGATTGTGTTGAATGTACTATTTTAGTTACACAAGTAATAATTTTCGAAGTGCATTTTAATATTTTTGCTTAGTAATTTATATCTAAAGCTATGCATACATGCATAACATGCTGTTATTTAAACCTATTCCATTTTGTTCAGATCATTTACTCCTGATTGTCAACAGTCTTCAGATACTACTTAAAAACACCAACTGATGCTGAATTTCATCATCCACTCTTCTTGCTAGGTATTTGAAAAGTAATAGTATCAAATGATGGAACATATGAATAGAGAGGTAGCCCCTAGGCATTATTAAGATAGTATTTGAATTCTGCAGAAAGTAAAACTGACTCCAAGAAGTTCTAAATATTATTGAATGAAAAATATAGGCCTGAGTAAGACTTCATTAAAGCATACCACATTTTGCATCTATCTTTCTTCCTTTCTCCCTTCCTTTCTTACTTTTTTTCCCTTTTTCCTTGTGAAATCTAGATACTGTGTTGTAATTTTAAGAAAAGGATGGCACTTCATGAGTCAAGCTTTTAAAGCTAACATAATTTGGGACCTCTCTTAGCGATTGCTTATAGTATCCCTTGTTAACATATATATTTTAAGTTATACTTTTATACAAAGCTTTTCCATTTAAGTGATAAATGGTCAGAATTGTTACTTTTTTTTATTCTTGGAAGACATCAAATGGATTTGAACCCATGCATATTTGTACAGAATTATTTTAAGTTCAGCTGCCATTCAAAGGAAGATCCAAAATAATATTGGCTTAAATACAAAGATGCCTATTTCTTACAAAGGTGTTTTTATCTTGCCTTTCTATCTTTCTGATATTGCATATGAATCTCAAGCAGGAAGAAGAGGGAGAGAAGTGGGCAAATGGAACCCTGAACTCATATTTTGAAGTTTCCAGGTAGATGGTTTATACATTATTTTTCAGCACTACCTCACATGACCATATAATATGACTCAAATATGACTAGCTTTTATTTTAAGCAGCAGTGTGCTCAGATACTATTTGAGAGAATATTCGCTGCCCTAGAGACAGGCTGTTTCCTGAAAGTATGGCTTTCTTTGTAATTCTCTGTAATTCTGTTATTCTCTGTAGTTCTTTGTTTGATTGTATGTCCTTTGCCTTTTTGCATCAAACGAGTTGCTTTGTCCATTATTATTTTTGACTTCTGAATGGGCATTTCAACTGTTGATATTTTTCATCTGAAGTTGTTTTTTTTAGCTATGTTGAAGATAATTCTCTCATTATTCAACATGCTTCTTGTCTTCATTTCTTTACAGATAACTTCTGCACAGCATCAGCTGCTGTTGGCATTTCAAATGTTTGAGTATGGAATTATATTTATCTCCTAGGTTCTCTAAAAATGTAATTTCTGAATCATTTTAAAATTTTAAATACTTTCACTTTTCTATGATTTCCAAGAAAATAAGTAGGAAACACTGAAATACAATGTTATTCAAAGCAGATGTTCTTGTAAGTATTGCAATTCTGTTCCAGTACAGGAAAACAAAGATAATAGAGGCAGATTAAATTCAGCTTGGAAATATAGAGTAATTAACAAGTTTCAGTAGTTCTCTTTAGAAGAAGCATATAGATATCCAGGGAAGAAATATATTAAAGGGAAAAAAGAACGTATTTTGTATACGAATATTACTGAGATATATATCTATTTCAACAATTGGTAACTGTGTGACTTTCAGAAAATTATTAATCTTTTTGTTTCCTGAATTTTTTAAATAAACAATTTGCTGCTTTTTAACAGAATCCATAATGCTTGATTCATGGCATCTATGACTCTTTTAAAGGTAAAACTATCATTCAAACCAATTGCAATTGATGTTGATATCCTTGAAAAGACCAGGGCATCGTATTTTTCTATATTAATTTGTTCTAAAATAAGTGTCTTGGTCAGAAGCAATACTGTATTGAATTTTGCAATAGTAAATAAGGCATTCTGCAAGTTTGTGGATGGTATTTTTTGATGGAAACTGGATATTAAAGACACATACATATGCAGTTTGAGAACCTGTTTCAGTTAGAACAAAGCAATGTCCATGCCATAATGGAGGTAGCTAATTCAATAAGTCTGCCACTAAGCATATGATTGGTAAACCCAGTATATGGTCCAATTTGGAGAGCTTACGCTTTTAGCAGGTGGACATTAGCCACAGCTGTTTCCGAATCAGTTTTAGTGAGTCTAAGTCCAGGATGTTGACCCCATTCATTCTCATTAGTGCTTCCATGAGCCCTTAGTTCTTCAGCTAATGGGCAAGAATAAAGAATAGGTCCATCTATAGAAAGGGGTTTTCTGGTGTTGTTAAAATGAGTCAATATGGTCATCTAATTGTTGTGATTCTCCTTTTCTAGGTTACATTTTGGTGAGCATTCACATGGGGAACATACATCTTCACACTCAATACTATTCACAAAGGCTTTCCCATGTACCATTTACCCAAACTTCCTTTAATGATTTTTCCCCTTTGTTCTTTCTAAATTTATTACTATTCAGCCAAGTCATTAATCACTGCCCATGAATAAATGGAGTCCCTGCCACTGGCCATTTCTCCCTCCCCCCAAATTAACACTTGGTACACTTTTTGAAGTGCTGAGTTCTCATTCATTAGAATAAGAACATGCCACACACCTTTCTTTGCAATGATCTCAACAGTGTCTCCAGTGCAATTCTGCATCTGCATACTTTTAAGTGGTGCCACTGTATTGCACAAAAACTCTTCAAATAAACCTTGTTTTTTTCATTAGTCACTGCTCATGAAGAATTCCCCCAAAGTCCATACATGTAGGCAGAAAGAGAGGAGCTAATGTAACACCATTCTTTCTTAGATTTTATATGTGCCACTTAACCTAGTAGGTTATATGAACAATGTATGATAGCCTGGACATATTGAAAAGCATATTTTGTTCTGGGACCCACTCAATGGTGACCTCTTTTTTGAATTATTCATCAAACAAATTGAAGGTGATATATGTATTGCAAATTTCAAAGAAGTCCATTTGTCATTGCACCTTTTTTTAGTGCTTGGAAAAACTCAAGACAATAAACTGTTTTTTATCTTGGAAATGTGCTTTGAACAATTTCCAGACCTATAGCCTTTTTTCATATTTTATCATGTATTTGTTTATATGTCTATAATACTTGCTACATCCTAATCACCATACCTGTCATCATGGTTTTTTTCTATGTAATTGATCAAGAAAATATACAATTCTGGTTGAATAGAAAGGTGATCGATCAGGTTTGCTCCAGATGAAACTTATTATGTAATCTTAGAGAGTTTTATACCTATGAATTTGGGTAATGACAACATTACTAATATGATCATTGCAAGTAGAGGATTTTTGTATCTTTTACTGATATGTATGAATGTGTATGTATATATGTATGTATAGATATGTGAGTATATGTATGTGTGTTTATGTATGTGTGTGTGTACTTTTATAAAAAAGAATGAATACCTTAGTGATCTCTTTATCAGGGAATAAGTAGACTTAGGTGATTAAATAGGCTCCCTTCAGAGAGCTCCATTTATGTGATTGTAATATTGTGATAAAGACTTTAAGGGATTATTTTTCCCCTCAAAAATCCTTCTTTCTATTGATGAATGTATCTATGCAAGTAAACTCTTTCATGCAAAGGTGAAAAAAATCATGATCAGTGGATGCATGCAGGGTTTTGAATGAAGGATGTATTCAATTATTCCAGCTATAAAATTTCTTGGTAAATTAGAGTCAACATGTAATTGAGATTATAATAATCCACCTTTACTCCTTAAAATCCATATGGTTGTGTATAACCCAGAGAGGCAATTTGAATGAAAATTTAACATGAATTACCATCCTTGCACTTTTTAAAACTTGTAGAGTGGCACTTATCTCAGTAATTCTATGATGATTGATTTCAAATTACTGTTGTTAGATATAGCTTGTTTTAGTGGTTTTCACTTGGTCTTTTTTATTACAAGAGCCCAGATAATCAACATGAGAATTCTTCCAGTGGCTAAGTGTGACTATTCTAATTATATGAAATAAGAACAGGGCATGTTTAGGGATCCACTGAGTCCTTTATGAGATGGATTCCTAAACCCACCAATTGCTCACGAGATTCTGTAAAACATTAATCCATTTTGTGGGCAAAAATTGGAATTTCAATTCTCTAGGATTAATTTAAGGTCATTTCAGAGATAGAATTCAGTAATTTCTCAAATATCTAATTAGTTACTGTTTTGCAATTCACACTCACCCTGAAAAACAGCCAGTTATTTGCAGGAGGGTAGAAAGAAATTTGAGTGTTCATTTTTGGTGACATAGAATGATCTTCTCTTGAAGGAATCTAGCCTCCTCTTTAAACAAGAGACTATGGGTATTTGATTAGGCTAAACTGTGAGAATTTATATGAGTTGTGATTGTGATTCTCTGTTATGCTAAACAGTTTTATCCATTTAATCCAGACTTGAGTTACTCATAAAGTTTAGCAGGTCATTTATGTATTTTATTTAGAGATGAAATAATTAACTAGAAAATGTCAAAAATCTGTAGAGTTGAGACAATTCTGAATTATTTTATTGGTTCTATCATTTATTGTGGTAAGCATGCATATCCTTTCATCAGCAATTAATTTTTAGTTTTCTCAGAACAATTATTAAGAGTTGTACATTATATACTTAGTGCAGATGCAACTATATGAATATATAGAGAGCTCAATTCATTGGGAGTAGTTCCCACTATCATTTCTGAATTATAAAGAACAGCTACATTATTAAAACATGGAAGACTTCCACTTATAAATGTATAACATATTTCTTGTTATGGTCTAGACTATATGGGCAATGATCAAACAGACTCCATTTTACCCTGAGACTCCATGTTATATAAGAAATGCTTCTCCCATGGGAACACCCTGCTTCTGTGCCCATTAACAGTTGATTAACATAGCATGTTTGGCAACACAAAATGGCAATTCTTATATAATGTATAATTGCTCTCTTTTTGGTTCCCATTTTTCTTGAACAATTTATCCTATCAGAGAATGATTGTCTAGATGTTAGTAGACATTCTTTAACTTGTACTCAAATAGGGTCATTTTGACCCACTTCCACTTTTGCCTATAATTTTAGATCTCATGATATTTGTTTATGGTATTGAATTATAGCAATTGCCACTTATGATTAATGTACTGACGTGTTTTAAAATGTGTGTTCTAACCCTTGGAGTGGTTTGAAGGGTGAAGACTTGCAGCTTGCCCCTTGGCCCACCATCTGGTGAATTCAGACTACCATCTGGTTAATAAAGATTCTGTCTCTTGCTTTAAGATTGACTCAGTGATTTATTGCAATCTCGCCATAACACTCAGAACTTATGACGAGCTGATTTTTGTAACTTTTATGGGATACAATTAGAGGATGAGTGAGCAATTCAAGCATTCCAGGATCCCTCAGCATTTGGATGCCTTTGTCTATAGCATAATCCAGAAGTTTTATTATTTTTCCCTTCACTTAGTACAATGTACATTTGGGTCCAAACCAAACAAAAATATGTTGACTCTCAGTTGAGCTCAGATATTGAATGTTTCTGTCTATTTGCTATAGATATTGGTAGAATATTGAATGTGAAATATATATTTAAAAATCTAAATTCAAATTGACATTATATTTCTTAACTTGGATCTAATATCTTCAGGATGAAATCCAGTATATGTTCCTTAGTTTTTCTCAATATAAACATGCAAAATCTTACTCATTCTTTTGGGTCCATCACAACTTCTCATGAGTCACACTTTGGACCTTATACTCTAATGCTTCTTGGGACTTACATCTAATTACATACCTAGAAATAATGCATTGTGGGGAGGTAGGTCTTTCGAGGAGCTGCAATTCCATAGTGTAGTAATACTACCAAGGGGGCCACTAATGCTCCTTTAGGCAAAAGGTAGACCAGCTCCTCAGGTAGGGAGGATAAAGTGCTTCTGTAGGCAAAGGTGACTCAGCCAAATTTTAGGACTTAAAAGGTTTGAATCTATACAATAGCTATAACATTTAGTGTTCTTTTCTTTCCAAAACTATTGGGGTTTTTTTGTCCCTACATATAAGGATTCTCCATTCTCTAGTTTATAATTATATATTTTTCCTTGTTTATGAGCCCCTCACAGGCAGCATTCTGAAGGCTAAGGTTTCTACCAGCATCTGTTCAATCATATTTAGAATTTTTAGTTTATACTCTTAAAAAAATCTTCAAGCCTCTGTCCAGTACCCCATTTTCAAGATCACTCCTGCATCTATAGGTATGTATTCCAGCAACACTGACACTCCTAGGTAGCTCAATATCCATTAATTTTCTATTTTTTCTCAACAAATTACCATGGAATTTGTGCAGTGTTTTAGTACAACTTATTATCTTAGTGTTTTCATGTGTCAATTAGTCTGAGCATAGAGTAGCTGAGCTCTTTGCTCCGAGTTTTCTTGGCTAAAATCTCAGTTGGGTCCACATTCTCATCAGAGGTCTGGTATAATTTTCTAAGCTTATTTGGTTTATTGGAAAAATTCCCTTTACTGTAGTTGTAGTGATGTGCCACAGTCTTGGCTGTACACAAGATCACGAGCCACCGCACAGCTTTGTCGATTCAAACAGCAATTCTTTATTCCCGAACTCACACCGGCCTCTACACACAAGTTCTGGGGAAATCCCAGTTCTGCTGCCGCCCAATTCACCTACTCCACAAGGCTTTTTTCCAATCTCCTTTTTAATCTCATGAGAACTCAACAGGAACAAGCAGCAGGAACACCCTAATCCCGGCAGCAATAATCTTCAACCTCCAACTTCCCTAAAACCCCTATTGTCTTAAACCGGGAACGCCTTAAAACCAAATTATCTTAAACCTGGATACTTCCTAAAACCTGGATCCACCCTGGTCATTGAGCAGGGTCACCTTTCTCAAACACACATGCAAGGTCACAGCAAATTTCCAAGGCAAGTCCATTTAACATGGGGTACGCTGGCAAGGAAATATCGATGTGTCATTCCTACTTGGCAATGGCCCTCAGCAGTGATGGTCTTCCTGTCTTCTTGTTGTCTGTCTATCAGGAGCTGCTATCTTTTCCTAGAAATATCTGACATTTGCTGCCCCATGGATACCATCCACAATGCTGTGGTTTGCTCTTTCAAAGCCATCAGGCAAATTGTATGATATTTCCTCTTCTTGTAGGACTTATCAAATTAGGCAATCCCACCTACAAAATCTTTTTTTCAATTATTAAAGTTTACCCGATTGATAAATTTATCAGGGAATTATACCTTATTGTGGCCACAACTTCTGCACACAGACAAGGGAAGGGGATTATACAATATATGGAGGCAAGGGGATAGCAATTTGGGAGGTCATTGTAGGATTTTGTCTATAATGCCCAGAAAATTTAGGAAACATTGAGAAAACAAGAATCAGATGTGGATGAGAGTAAGGACAAACTAAAGGCTGAAAATACAAACAGAAAACCTAGGAAGAAAAGTGGAACCTGTATCTTTCACTATCTCCAACTATGGCTGCAGTTGATCTTCAGGAGAAGTCAACATCCCTTGCTGCGGAGCTCCTGCAGTTCTATTGGTAGCCAGTTCCATTTAGATTCTAGACCAGTGGAGATGAAGGAATAGTTGTAGTGGGAGTTGGACTAGCTGTAGTTCCAGGTGATGCCCATTCAACAAGATGAGCAAGCATATTAGTGATCATTTGGGTAAGCTGTTGCACTGAATACCATCTTTCTTCACATCACGAAACAAGGCTGCTGCTTCATTCCTGCCTAAATGCTCAAAGAAATTTGGCTTGTAGCCAACATCAATCAGCAGTCATTATGGTAAAATATTTCTGAACAACATAGTTACAGCTTAGCTAAATTGGTATGGTAATTAATAACCACAATTTACAAAGTGGGAAGAGAATAAAAGGGAGCATATTTTGGGTAGGAACATTTAGGACCAAAGTACAAATAATCTTCCAATAACACCAGATATCTAATAATTCATGAACTCTTTGACAAAGCAACAGGGTTCAAAACAGTCTTTAAAGCAACAAGATAGATGCTATTTTAAAAAATCATAACTTTAGAGAAAGGGTAGTATATTTGTCAATGTTTATATTTTTTTCCAAATTTAAGATCTATTTTAGCAATAATTTGATGGCTTCCTATATTCATGTTTATTGGAAGAAAACTCAAAAAACTATCTTCTGAAGTTATCATTTTATATCTATTAGTGATATGATACACTTTTGCTCTTTGAAAAAAATATTCAGTTGACACATATTTCCTTTACAGTCATGTGTCGCTTAACCATGGGGATATTGTCCTGTAGGGACTCAGACCAATTAAGAAAGTCATAATTATGGCAGGTTGAAGAAAATGTGAAACACATGATAGTTGACATGCTTCATTCAGAGGTGGAAATAGCCTTTAGCCAGCTCCAAGTTCCAACTTCAGTCCCCAGCTAGTTCCATTTAGTCCCCAAGTCTTTCCCATAAGCCTTTTTGATATGCAGGCCAAACAAAGAAGGCACACTGCCAACAGGTTATATTAGTGGGCACATATACACAAGCAGAATTTTATGATCTTGAGTATGTAAGCTGAATCAGAGTGTTTATAATCTTGAGTACAAGTTGAAAACATAGCCTGCTGAAAACTTGGGCAATGGAGCCTAGCTATAGCCATTAGGGGCCTTCCCCAACAATCCACTCCTTTAGGATTCCTTGCCCTACAATCTACAGGTCTGAAGTACTCTGTAATGACCCCTTTGCCAGGGCAGACCCCTGCCTCCATATGCCACAACAGTACAAGCTGAAACAACATATAACCATAAAACAAATCCCATCACCTAGGATCACTAAAAAAACAAAACAAAACAAAACAACAACAAAAAAACTGTCAGTTTCATCCCATATTGAAGTGGCAATAAATGTCTTTCCTAGCCATGTCCATCTGTCTAGCATAGTCTGACCCATAGAATTCACAGGAACTTCAGTGCATATCCATTAGGCAGAGGTGTCTGCTACTCTGGCATAGGTGTGGGCCCAGTTAGTTCACAGTGATGTTGGTGATGACACACCTATGTACAAAAGGACAAAAGAGTTATAGGCACTAGTATGGGTAAACCACATCCAGAAAGGAGAATGCATGCCAGCTTTGCATTCCAGGAAATCACAGTGGCTGCCTGTGGCAGCTTCCCTGTGAAGTGATAATACACTGTACAGTTTGGTCCTGAAGAGTAGGCTTTCTATGCACCAGCACTAGGGAACTCATAATTGACCAAAGGGAAATAATAAACATGTCCATTTAAATCTATGTGCCATCTGTGGGACCTGGCCAACTCACATGTACTGTAGGGGAGGGGGTAAGTATTCAGTAGTTACCCATAGCATCACAAGGAGATTACACACAAGATCACACTTGTTCTCTATGGGCTAAAAGGACTACCCAGTGATGGTAGGGGATCTTCATTGTCCAGGGCCATGTCCAGTTCACAGTTTGCTCCCTATTAAGTCCAGTGGGAGCTGGCAGAAGAACATTCCCTTGCTGCCTACACCTAGGTTTAAGTACAATATTCTCTGTTGTTACCTGGACCTGTATTGGTGCTACTGTGTAATGGAGGAAAGCCTCCACAGGAGCTGGTCTCCCTCATCATGGACATTCTTTAGGAGCTCTCATAACTGCTCATAGATGCTGTGCTCAACCTTCAGTGAAGGTACATTGACTACAGTCCTATTCATTTGCTTAAGCAGATTGTTGGAGCTCTCTATAATATCTGCAAGCTGATATGAGATGTGTAGCTTTCATTGAATCTGTAACTGAGTTGCCCATCTCTGCATAGCCTGACCTGTGAAATTAGTACTTTTGTCACTTTATTGTAATGGCCTGGCCATACAAAACCATTAACCCTGTCAGAGTACAAATTGTAGTGTGATGATTCACTTGACCACTGGCCAGGTAAACATAAAGTCTGTAGCTGTATCAACGGCTTTCAGAGCAAACATGACCTTGGTTAGTCAACCTGCCATCATGTCAAAGGGACACATCTATGCATTACCTAGACATCGGTGGCTCCAAGCTTTCAGGGGCATTAACATTACTGATCATCAATCACAAGTGCCTGGCAAGCCTCTACCAGGGCATTCAACACAGTTTGTACCTCTGCATTCTGTAGGTGGGGATGCACCAAGCTGCCAGATGACTAGGAGGTGTCTGCTCTAACCAATACATCCTAGCCAAAGCATCTGTTTCATCATTTGTCGCGACCCCCTTGCCCGCAAGGAAGACGCAACACCGGGAATCTTCTTACAGCTGTTTATTCAAGCTCTCGAGAGTTCTTCTAATCTCCCAGAAGCCCCTCCCAGCCTTAATAAAGTATCCAAACACCCAATGCGAAGCTGCCACGTGGAGCTTTCTCGTAGGGTGTCAAAGAACCATGTGCCAACTCTCCCAAAGAAGGAGTTGTTTATCACAGACCACCACAAGGCCAGCGCCATCTTGTAATGGCGACCACAGTCCGCAGAAGCGGCTCGCCACAGTTCCCCCTTTCGTTTACTAAAAACAAAACAGGCAAGAGTAGAGGTGAATCGCCATTACTCATACGAAGCCTTCAACCAGGAACCTCATCAGACCCAAGCAGGTCAGGACGTTCCCACATGACCGTTATTGGCTGAATATGAAAACAGACACCACAAAGCTGTTAAGGCCCTGTGAGCTGGCCTCCTTGACGTGCATACAAATCAGGGCTGGATCCAAGCCCTGGGGGCCGGGGGGAATCCACTGCCAGCAGTTTTTTCCTTCTGTTTATAGCACGTCAAAGGGAATCAAGTAGCCCCTGTCTTAGGTCGTTCACTGCCCTTACATTGCTTACCCGTCTTTGGGGAGGCCCCATTCCCCTGTCTTAGGTTGCAGTGCAAGCGTGAAAGTTGCCCGTCTCTGGGTACTACAAGATCAGCTCGTTGTTGCCAAGGCGTTTAATGGTATCTACTCAGCCAGTCATGATTAGGTCTCTGAGGCTGAACTGTGGCTGTATAGAAATACAACGACAAACAAGTTGGCAACACCCTAAAAGAAAGGCACGGGTCATAGAGCGATAGAAAAGTACTAGCGTGGAAACCCATCTGTGTGCAATGGCAGTAAAGCCGGCAGAGTGCAAGGGCTTTCCAACACTAGGAGAATAACAAGGAAGGACATGTCGTTCCCAGTGCAATGTCCGTAAAACTTGGGGTGCAACGACCATGTCAAAGGTTTACTGTTTAATTTGTGCAAGCCAAACTTGAGGTGAGTTGCCAGTTTCCAAAGCTGCAAGTGCTTGTATAATCATAGCTTTATCGCGAGCATTGCGGGCCTTAAGGCGGCAGAGAAACCACAAGCAGAGAACCATACCGAAGCAACACATTGCGCCAAAAATGCCTACCCCCACCCACTCTTTAAAAAAGGAAAAGGCAGAAGATATCCAATCAGTGAATTGACCCAACGTTATGGGATCAACGTGGGTACTATTCAAGACAGCTATCTGGGTTAGTTGAGACTGGATCATGTCTTCCGCTGCCATGGACCAATTTCCGGCCAAGTATTCTCCGATGATACGGGAGGCATTCCTGGAATCATTAAATCTGACAGAGGTTATGCATAAATGTGCACGTTGATCAACACAGCCCAAAAGCACCAAATCAGCCAATTCTTCTACCTGAGCTTGGAGTAAATCTATTCTTTGGTTGGCAGCTAAGATCCCTGACAAAATATGTTGATTAATTGCATTTTGGGACTCAAGTATCATAGAAGTTTGTTGAACAACTTGATTAACGGAGGCAGCAGTCTGCACTTGATTGGCCATGGCCACTCCGGCCGCGACCGCTGCAGCAGCAGATACCGCCACGGCTGTCACTATAGCAGCTGTGATTCCAAAATCCCTGCGGACTCTAAGTAGCTCAACAATGGGGAATTTATCAGGGTCCGCAATAACTGGGATTGGAACAAAGGTTGGAATTTTCATAACCACTGCTACAGCCGAAGAACCATCCCAACATTCAGATAAGAAACAATTAACATTAAAACAATCCAGCATTTCTGACGAGGTGTCATTAGCCAAAAGGAGTAAGAACGGAGATTGAACACAAACCGCTGCAGGGGGCAATGTGGCATTATCCAACAGAGAGTTGAACGAAACAGATGTGAGTCTACTACCTCGCTCACTCTCGTAAACAGTGCCAGAAACATTAGCCAACCAACTTTTGGCTCCCAGCAATTGAGCCAGTGCAGAAATATCAGCTGAAGCCCCCTTTGTGTTGGAAATCAGCCATTGAAACCAGGACCAACCCACTCCTGTAGAGGAGTTGGCACTGTTGCTAAAGTCATAAACATACCTCTTAAGAGAGGGGGAAAGGGAGAAACCTTTAGCAACTTGACGTTTCTCCCAAGAATAATCCTGACAAGGCGTGAATGTTGGGGGGAAACCAAGATTAGGGGTACAGTAAGGAGAAGCCTTAAAATGAGTGGCATAAGGAAGTCCACTAGAATATGGGGGCATTGGAATTAGTACCTCGGAGATACTAGCCAAGGTAGTTATGGTTAAAGCAGAGCTATTTACGGAGGTTCCTGAGCCTGATTGTTCCCCTGAGACTACTTGGCCCAATACAGTACTGAGAATGCTCCCTGAGACTTGACTGGACTGCAATGGATTGTCCCAGTTAGTCGAATTCTTGGTCTTAAGACGGATACAATGAGCGTTCCCAAGGCCAAAACAAAACACTCCTGTGAGATTAACTTGAGATTGATTGTAAATGCGTTCCACGTCCCCTCTAGGAGAGGCACAGGGCGCAGACATCTCACACGAGGTAGAGAAAAGAGTGGGAAGGACACTGGAATTACCATGAACCGGCATCGGCATTGGCCAAGCCCGTGCCACCGCCCACCATTGCATTGGTGTCGTCTGTGTCATCGGCATCAGCACCAGAGCCAGAGCACTCAGCAGAATGAAGATCCTCATCACGGGATTGCTGTGGTAATTCTTGTTGCTGAGTAGCTGGCGTCAGGACTCTTCTTGTCAGGCGTTCAGGGACCCACAATGGTTCCGTGCGATCCTGGGGAAAAACACATACGGATCCTCGTGCCCATGTCAGCACGGGGTCGGGGCCGTTCCATTGGCCCGTAAGAACATCTTTCCACTTAACATAACCAATCACAGAGGGCTGAAGGAACACATGTCTATCGGCCGCAGAGCGACCATGAATATCCAAATTCAAAAAATTAATAGTAAAGAGAGCTAAGGACAAGCATTCTTTAGGAGTATGTCCAGCTCCTATTCCCCCTTTTTGTTTTTGTAAAGTTTCCTTTAAGGTGCGATGAGCACGCTCAACAATGCCTTGTCCTTGAGGATTGTAAGGCAGACCATGAGTAAGTTGCACTCCCATAGTAGAACAAAAGGACGTGAATTGTCTGCCAGTATAAGCAGGTCCATTGTCAGTCTTAAGGGACGTGGGCGCACCCCACGCCGCCCAGGCTTCCAGGCAATGAGTGATGACATTACGTGCCTTTTCTCCTGATAACGCAGAAGCATGAATAACTCCAGAGCACGTATCAACAGAAACATGGACATACTTGAGGTTACCAAAGTCAGGTATATGTGTCACATCCATTTGCCAGACAACCAGTGGCTTCAACCCCCGTGGGTTCACTCCATAAGTAGGGGGATGAAGAAATGTGACACAATGGGGACAGTGCAATACTATCTGCCGAGCATCTGCTCTAGAAATGGAAAAACGCCTGCGCAGTGTTAAAGCATTAACATGGAAATTTTGGTGAAACAATTTAGCCTCTTCTAAGGAGGAAGCCAAACAGATCAACTGACCTCGAGTGGCTGAGTCCGCACAGGCATTACCCTGTGATAATGGACCAGGGAGAGAGGTGTGAGCCCGGATGTGCATTGGATAAAAGGGAGCAGTGCGGCTACAGATAAGCCGTCGAAGCTGATTAAAGTAAGCAGATACATTACGGGCATCACTAATAGCTCCCACAGCCTCTAGGATTTTTAGTGCTTGCACCACATAGATGGAGTCCGAAATGAGATTAAAAGGAAAAGAACACTGTTTAAACACCTCAATAACAATTTGCAGTACCCATTGTGGATTTCCAGGAGCAAATTGATGCTGGACAGGGGGAGAATCATTAATGACATAAGCTCCCATTCCAGACTTGGAACCATCAGTAAAAATATTAACAGCCCCCGGAATTGGACTGGATGAAGTTACTTTAGGGAAAATAATAGGATGTTCCTTAACAAAATGGAGTAACGGATGAGAAGGGTAATGATTATCAATATCCCCTTGAAACGAACAACATAGAATAGCCCAGTTATCTAGAGTAGCACACAAAACATTAAGTTGAGCTTTAGTATAGGGTATAATAAGAGAAGAAGGTGATTGTCCGAAAAATTGAATGCTTTGTTGAATCCCTTTAAGTGCTAATGCTGCAACAGCATCAGGATAATATTTTAAGGATTTTCCTGGGGATACATGTGGGTGTATCCATAGCAAAGGTCCATCTTGCCATAGTACTCCAGTAGGCTGCCGCATAGTGGCAAGTACACATAATTGAAAAGGTTTATCACTCTGGAGCCTGCATAAAGTGGCATGTTGTATAGCTTCTTCTACTGTCATAAGGGCTGCTCTAGCCTCTTTGGTGAGGCTACGAGGGGAAGTAAGATCTGGATCAC
The DNA here is from genome assembly GCF_964194105.1 of Spermophilus citellus. Classification (NCBI taxonomy): domain Eukaryota; kingdom Metazoa; phylum Chordata; class Mammalia; order Rodentia; family Sciuridae; genus Spermophilus; species Spermophilus citellus. Next base: position 80,818,427 of record NC_138182.1, on the reverse strand, counting down.
CTTTAAGAGTAGCATACAAAGGCTGTAGTACAACATTAGAAATATGTAAATATCCTCGTATCCAATTAATATCTCCCAGCAGTTTCCGAAAATCATTTAGAGTTTGAAGATCCTGAGTTCGTATGGTGATTTTTTGTGGTTGTAATTTGTCATACCCAATTGTTGCCCCCAAATACTTAATAGAATCTCCTGTTTGAACCTTTTCAGGTGCTATATGCAGCCCACATTGTGCTAACAACTTCACGAGGTCGTCATAGGCCTCATGAACTGTTTGTTCTGATTTAGCAGCCAATAATACATCATCCATATAATGAATGATCTTGATGGAGGAGTACTTTTGTCTGAGGGGCACAAGTGTCTTCCCTACATACATCTGACACATTGTGGGACTATTAGCCATTCCCTGCGGCAACACTATCCACTCAAACCTTTGATCTGGTTCCTCGTGGTTACACGAGGGAAGGGTAAAGGCAAAACGCTGCGAGTCTTTAGGATGTAAAGGAATAGAAAAGAAACAGTCTTTAATGTCAATAACAATAATGTGCCAGCCTTGAGGAACAGAAGAGAGCAGAGGCAGCCCTCTCTGAATGGGCCCCATAGGTTGCATTTGAGCATTAACCGCTCGTAGATCATGCAGTAGGCGCCACTTCCCTGATTTTTTCCTAATGACAAATATGGGAGTATTCCATGGAGAAGTAGAGGGTTGGATGTGACCCAAGTCAAGTTGTTCTTTAACTAGAGCATGGGCTGCTGCCAGTTTAACCGAGGGAAGAGGCCACTGAGGCACCCAAACAGGCTCCTCGGTGAGCCATGTTATGGGTATTTGAGCCTCAGCGGCCCCTAGGAAAAACCCAGACCAAATCTGTCAAGCTTTTGATGACCTTGTACAGGATGCTTACGTCCCTGTAAATGTTTTCCTAGTCCTAAACCTGGCCTATACCCCATATTGTGCATAATTTGTTGGGACACTGGGGAATAGTCATTACTAAGAGTGAACCCCATGTCTTTCATCAGGTCACGGCCCCATAAAGAGATAGGTAAATTAAGTACATAAGGCTGAAAAGTACCATGATGTCCTTCCGGGTCCTTCCAGGAAAGATGTCTACAGCTAACCTGAGGAGCCTGGGCATATCCAAGTCCTCTCAGAGATTGATCAGAAGTCTGCACTGGCCATCCCTTAGACCAGTCCTTAAGTGCAATGATGCTACGATCTGCACCTGTATCAAGTAAGCCCACAATTGATTTACCTTCTATGCTTAATTCCAAAGTAGGGCGATTACTCATATCTAGTGACAAATAAGCACAATTCCCTCCGGTGGTACCAATCTCATTCCCTGTCCGTGACTTTGAGTCTGCAGGGAAATGATCATGTAAACTAGGCAAAACCAGTAATTGAGCAATCCGATCTCCTGGGGAGATGGACACAATGCCTTTTGGAGCTTCCACCATAACCTTTACTATCCCTACAGTATCAGGACTTATGACTCCAGGGAAAACATGAAGACCTTGCAAAATGGAAGATGCACGTCCAATTAGCAAACCTACAGTGCCAGGTGGTAGAGGCCCTTTGAACTCAGTTTCCACCAATTGGACTCCCATCTTAGGTGTTAACACGAGTCTGGAGGTGGAACAGAGGTCCAATCCCGCGGCACCTGTAGTGGCTCTCCGCGTTTCATGGGATGGCGTAGAGATGGCCATGTCTCGGGTTCGGGTGTGACATTCTCCACTGCCCCATATATTTGCGGGCCCTGGGGTCGGGGGCCCCGTCGGCCGTTTTTTGGCCCAGCTGAAATAAGCTGTCCATGGATGTCCCTCACTGATGTACACTCTTTTGCCCAATGCTTCCCCCTTTTGCACCTTGGACACAATCCCGGTGATCGAAGGCCAGTGGAAGGGCCACCGTGAGGAGGTCCAGTAAAATTGACATTTTTGGGACACTCACGTCTGATATGACCGGGTTGACCACAATGGAAGCATGTTCTGGCGGCAGGATTGCCCCCTTTTGCAATCCGAAGGACAGCAGCTGCAAGACCTGCATTAGTTAAAGGCCCTCCAATCTCTCTACACACTTTCATCCATACTTCTATGCCTTTGTTCTTATAAGGAGCGATTGCTGCTTTACATTCCTTGGTGCATTGCTCAAAGACCAATTGCTTAACAAGGGGCATGGCTCTATCAGGATCCCCAAAAATCTTTCCAGCAGCATCCACCATCCTTGCTACGAAATCTGAAAAGGGTTCTGTAGGGCCTTGTAAAATCTTGGTCAAATTACCAGACACTTCTCCTCTATTTGGAAGTGACTTCCATGCCCGAATGCAAATGTTATTAATTTGATCATATACCTCAGGAGGGAATCCTGTCTGTTGATTAGCAAATCTACCTTGCCCCAAAAGCATGTCCTTATCCCAATGAGGATGTCCTGCTGCATGGTTTTGGGCGGCCTGCTCTATTGCGCCCTCTAGCATAAATGCTCTCCAGTCCAAATACTTGCCCGGAGAAACACAAGCCCGAACAAGGCTAGCCCAATCAGAGGGAGTCATACAGAATCTAGACAGACTCTCCACCTGAGTTAATGTGAAGGCGGCATCCACCCCATAAGTGCGTACAGACTCTGCCAGGGTCTTCACAATTTTGAAATCTAAAGGCTCCGAAAATCTTCCCCTATTCTCATCCTGAAAAACTGGATAAGCAAGACCCATCTCAGCGTTAACAGCCTTCCATGTTTGAGCATGGAAAGCTCTCCCCGAAACACCCCCACCATACGGCGGTGGGTCCGGAGGATCACATTTCTTGAGCCCCGGTCTATCTTCGTTCCCTTCTCCAGCAGCTAAACTCCCTAGCTGGCGAGACAGCCTCCCAAGCTCCTCCTCCTCATCCTCCTCTTCTTCTGACCCGCTTCCACATGGGGGTGTGCGCAGCGCACTGAGATCTGGATACAAGCGTTTCCTCCCCTGCTTCTCGCTCCGCACGCTCCCATCCTCCCGAGATACCTCACCTTTTGTCAGAGATAATCGTCTCCTCCCCTGTTTCACGCTCCGCACACTCCCATCCTCCTGAGATATCGCACTGCCTGCTGTCTCCGATTTCTCCTCATGTAACTTTTCTAAAACCTCCTGTCCTTTAGCAAGTGCGTCATGACATCTGCCATCTGTGAGGCAACTACGGACTATCTTCCAAAGGGGAATCACCCCACCCTCCAATATGCCCTGCTCACAAGCAAAGTCAAGATCCTTGCCCAATTTATCCCAACAAGGCATAGTAAGGCTGCCCGAATATGCAAACCACGGTGCAGCAACATCTACTTTCTGCAAAAATCTCTGTAAGATACTATGTTTCACTTTCAGGCCTTTGGAACGTAACAGGCCGTCTAGTGCCAGAAGAAGCGGGCTTGAAGATGTGACACCCATGACACAGCAACAGAACAGATACAGAGGACAAAACGAAAGTACACAGAAACAAAAGAAAAGTACACAGTGCAGCTGCAATAAAATATGAGGCTCTCTCTGTCTTTGTAGAGGAGCTGACTCCGCTTTGATTGCGGGTCCCACTAACCGGGACTATCAGGTCCCGCCCACCGGGACTATCGTGTCCCACTCACCGGGACTGTCGGGTCCCACCCACGGGGACTATGGGGTCCCACTTACCGGGACTGTTCAGTGCACCACCTCTGACGACTTGCAAGTTTTGATTTTCCCGGGTTTCGGCACCACTTGTCGCGACCCCCTTGCCCGCAAGGAAGACGCAACACCGGGAATCTTCTTACAGCTGTTTATTCAAGCTCTCGAGAGTTCTTCTAATCTCCCAGAAGCCCCTCCCAGCCTTAATAAAGTATCCAAACACCCAATGCGAAGCTGCCACGTGGAGCTTTCTCGTAGGGTGTCAAAGAACCATGTGCCAACTCTCCCAAAGAAGGAGTTGTTTATCACAGACCACCACAAGGCCAGCGCCATCTTGTAATGGCGACCACAGTCCGCAGAAGCGGCTCGCCACAATCATTCCCCAAACATGTCCTATAGTTGCCTTTTCCTGATGGCCTAGCTGCCAAAGCACTTGACACAGAACTTGCTCCTGATACACAGCACAACTGTCACTACATATCACTGTGGGAGATGCTATATTTTCTACTGTCATCCAGCTCAGCTACTTTGTATTGTACTGATATCAAATTAGACAGTGTCTCTGGGACTCTACAGCCACTGCCATCTGCACAGGCAGTTGCTCATGACTGGAGTCATCAGTGTGCCAAACATTGGACAGCATAGGTGCCTTATCTTCAATGTATGGGCATGTCTCTGGTTCACTTCCATAAGTAATGGTCCTAGCACCTCCTAAATTCCCTTGTTCCTGCTGATTCCTAGCACACTGGGGCTCTCTCTTGACCCCTGCCAGCTCCTAAAACATTTGGGCTCTTTCTTGGTATGTGCCGGTTCCTAGAACACTTGGGCTCTCTCGTGGCCCCTGCCAGCTCCTAGCACATTTGGGCTCTCACTCGGCCCCTGATGGCTCCTAACACACTTATGTCACAGGTTGTGCAGGATTCAATAACAGGTAGCACATGGGGTGTCTTGGCTCCTCTTAGCTCCTGACACCCTTAAATCTCACAGACATAACAACAAAGTGGCAAGGGGCTTTCTTGGCCTCCATCCCAATTATTTTCCCAAGTCTACCAACTGCTTGACAGGAGGAACATGGTGAGCTTAGTTATCTGAGCCAGCTCTCATGATGGCTGTCCATCAGAACCATCGGCTTCTATTTCATTTTCAGCATTACCACTGGCCAATTTTGTAGGTTTTAACCCTCCTCATCTCTTCTTCTTTGGATTCCACCAGCACTACAGGATGAAGGCGAAGGGTATTTTCAAGGTAGGGAGATACTCCTCCAAAGATCATACTCTGGCTTCCAGGGCCTCTTCCTCATCTTGGCAGTCTCTAGTAAAGCAGCATCCATTTTTTCTCTTAAAGCTGTATGAAACATATATCTCAGGATGCTAACAGCCATTTGTATGGCTTCTGCAGCCGTTTCTTTCTCATCTGCGCTTCCAGTGCCATCTTTTGTTGTTTGTTTGTTTGTTTGTTTTTTGGCCTTGGGCTGGTGCCTGGTTCCACTTCTTAGTTCCTACCTAGTCCACTTCACTAGGTCAATGTCTACTGCAGGGCAATCAGAAGTCTTCTCTAGGCTCACAGAGAATCCATCCTTTGTATTCCAACTCTGCACAGGAGTCCATGTTAATAAGACCTTGACAACAGAGTGTTACATGCTGCTCAGTGGTCACAGGTCCCTCATGTCCATGTCAGTTGAGGTATCTCTCACCTGTGGAACATCCTGCCACTTAAGTCAATTGTCAGCGTGGGAGATCAGGCCCAGAAAACAGATTCAAGAATCAAGAAGGTGGAGGAAGATGAAAGACATGATTAGGACAGTGGACATGCTTTAATCAGATGCAGCAATGGTTTCTAGCCAGCCCCCAGGTCCAATTTCAGCCCCCAGGTCCAACTTCAGCCCCCAGGCAACTCCATTTAGCACCCCTGAGTCCTTTCCATAGGACTCTTTGGTTTTGATACTAGAGATTGATCCCAGGATTGCTTAATCACTGAGACACATTCCTAGCCCTTTCTTATATTTCATTTTGAGATAGGGTCTCGCTAAGTTACTTAGGACCTTGCTAAGGTGCTGAGGCTGGCTTTGAACTCATTATCATCTTGCCTCAGCCTCCTGAGCCACTAGGATTAGAGGCATGAACCACTGTGCACAGCCAAAAGGCCTTTTTTCTATGCAGGCCAGACAAAGAAGTCATACTGCCCATAGGTTACATCAGCTGGGTGCATGCTTACATGTGAATGTTTATGATCCTAACTACACACTGAAAACATAGTCCACTGGAAGTCTGGGTGAAGGAGCCTCACTATAGCCATTTGGGGTCTCCCCCAACAGAAATATTCTCAGAAGTGGTTCATAGGCAATTTCATCATTGTGTGTACATCATCCATGTACTACACAAATCTAGATGGCATGATATACCTCCAGGCCTTATGGTATATGCAGTCTCTAATTTGACAGAAATATCATTAAACAGTATGCAGTTGTTCATTGTATGTAGTATGTGGTGTAACTATGCTAAATTTAGGGGATATCATAACCCAGAAGTCAGTCTATGATTTCAAGAAGATATCGTCTAATACATTGTTGCCTGAGAAAGTACAAAATTATAATTATCTGATTCAAATTATAGTGCTGATCTTCCTTAAAACATCACATTATGTTACATAAAAAGATATACAAATATATATATATATATATATATATATATATATATATATATATATAGTCTTTCAAAGTATTTTCATAACACCAGAAATGTGAAATATAGGTATTTGGGGACTTCTTTAACTATCTCATATTTTTAAGGAAGAAACAGAGTATCTATTAAAAAAGAAAAAGAGTTGTAATTCATTTTACTTATAGACAGTTTTCATGGTGCAATGTGATTTTATTTTTCTATATTTTTAGTATTCGTTTTTAAAGTTAAACATTATGTAATGAAAATATGTATTGAAACATCACGTATTATCATAGTATGTTTTGTTTTTATGTGCTAATTAAAATCAATTTAATTTAAAAATAGCAAAGAATATATCCTAAAATGACTTCATTTAGGAAGAATAATTTCAAGAAATCTCTTATACAATATGATTACAAAATGCCAAGAAGTGGATGTTAAGCATTCTTACCACACAAATTGTAACTGTGTAAAGCAATATATGCTAATAAGCTATATTTTGTCATTAAAAGTATCCACATACTTCAGGACATCATATTGTATATAATAAATGTATATAATTTTGTATGTCAATTTAAACAAATAAATGCATATAATTGGCAGCAAGAGAGGAAAAAAGAGTGAAAAGGGAGATAGATGATTGTTGGAATTTGAAGTGTTGCTTAGACATTGAATTTAATAGGAAACACAAGAGATAGTGAAACCTTTAAAAATATTCCTGACATATAAGCCTAAGTTATAGGTCATGTGAGAGGTAGCTGATGCCTTTTATAAGAAATCCAAGTAGCACTATTCCATCCTGGGATTTGATCATATGACTGTGGAACAGAAGACTCCCACTGTCAAATGTAAGTGTGCTTTCATGTTTTAAGGAAATTTCAATATTTAAATGGTGTCTTGATAACAGCTATGGTCAATTTCAACAAATGTTATAGATAAAATAAGTGGAAATAAATTAAATAGTTATAATTGTTGGAGTGGAATTTTCCTCTACTAATACTAAATATATTATATGGGGTTAATAATGAAAAAAATTAAGCATAATCAGTGAGTTTGATTAGACAACTTAAATGGCTATTAATGCTGATAAAACAACAGAAGAAAAAGAACAGAGGGCTAAATTTCTCAGAGCATCTGATACTCAGCTCTGCTTTTTTAAGACTGATTCATACATGGAACTCCTAAGTTCATGCAGAAAAGCTCTGATACATGTATTTATCTCTAACAGGAAATAATTTACCTATCCTGTAACAATTGTTTGCAGGCACCTCAGGATAATAGTATCCCAAAATAAGGAGTGCTTTTAACCCTTTATGAATACAGTCTCACCTTTATAAATTTCATGTTTGGGTTTATTTCTTAAGAGATTTTTCTTTTTTAGTTGAGCTTCTGCTGGTATTTTTTTTTACTTATTTATTTTTATCAACTTGGTTTTTATTTATCTTCTGTAGGAAACATGTTGACTCTTTTTTTGACTTTTTCCTACACCATTTTCTCCCATTTTTTCACCTTGACTTAAAGTAGCTATTGGATTAGACCAAGAACTTAATAAACATTTCCTTGAATTAAACATTCTTTTTTTAATTTTTTTTTTTTTTTTTTTTTTTTTTTTAGTTTTTAGTTTTTGGTGAACACATCTTTATTTGTATGTGGTGCTGAGGATCCAACCCAGCGCGGCACTCTGCCAGGTAAGCGCGCCACTGCTTGAGCCACATCCCCAGCCCAAATTTATCATTCTTAGTAATATTTTTATATTTGTAGCAAACTATGTAGCTTCCGGTCTGAGTTTGTATACACATGAGAAAAAATTATTGACTTTAAAATAACATCACCCTCCACAAATCATTTAAATAATGATAGCTCTCAAAGACTACTAATCAAACTGCATGGAGAAGAGCCATACATATTCATGAATTGTTTAATATTGTTGTTAATATCTGCACTGCTCATTTTATATAAAAATTCAATCTTTTTTCCTACATTTAATTTAGTAAAGTTCTCCACTGAACAGAATGTGAATGATTACCAATTCTTTTTTTTTTTAAAGGAATAGTTGTTTTTTTTTTTTAAGAGAGAGTGAGAGAGGGGAGAGAGAGAGAGAGAGAGAGAGAGAGAGAGAGAGAATTTTTTTAATATTTATTTTTTAGTTTTTGGCGGACACAACATCTTTGTTTGTATGTGGTGCTGAGGATCGAACCCGGGCCGCACGCATGCCAGGCGAGCGCGCTACCGCTTGAGTCACATCCCCAGCCCCTTCTTTTCTTGCTTTGATGTACACTCTGTGCCTGGAGGAGGATAAACCAAAACATACATACATCCTCAAAGTTGTGATTTTGTTTAAAAAATGATGTGAAGTTGAAAGATTATGCAGATAGCATCATTCAAATAACTTGGGCTCTTCTTATTTCCTGAACTTTCATTCTCATTTGTAAGTCTTTGCAAATTCTACAAACTCTGTAATTGTCCACAATTATTCACCATCTATGCATGAATACCCATGTATCCAGGCTGAATACTGTAATTATCAAGACTGATTTTTATTGTGAAGTCATAACCACTTCATCTATTCCTAATGTGAATCAGACTTATAACGGATGTTATGTGCTTTGTAAATGGTAATTAGATAAATATGAAAAAAAGAATGACTTTTAAGGGTAGGCTGTAATGGTTTTCTGGTTTAGCAAATTAGAATGGTTGCTGGTTACAACTGAGTGTTCATTGAAGATGTCTTTTTAAAAACATCAAATATTTGAACAGTATTTTTTGCTTTCTGAATCAAAATTGGGTTTCCAAGCTTTTGAAGGTCAGGGTTGTAAACTCTTCCTGCCTGCATTAAAATTTACATATACTGTGTGTGAGGGATTGGGGAGAAAGAGAGAGAGGAAGAGAGAGTTAGCTATATAAACCATACTCAAGAGTAAAGAATGCAAATGAACACAGGGTTGCTTAAATATCACAGAGAAGAACCTTTATGAAATGATGTGAAAAGTACACATAGAAAATAAGGAAAAAGTTTTTGGAACAAAATGATAACTCTAGTATGTAAATTCTATTTTTTCTCCTTCTTGAACATTTTGTACTTGGTCTTTCTTCTTTATCAATGATATTTCATTCTTATATGTTATATTTCTGATCTAATAACACTGCTTTGGAATGTGAATATTTTACTACTGGAATAACTGAAGTTATGTTATAATAAAGATTAAATGGTTTTTTTTGGATCATCATCCTAGAGTTAAGATAATAAATATCTAAAATTTAGTCAGTGCAGGAAAATCAAGCAAAAAACACCAATTTATTCATTATATAGATTTTTACTTCAGAGGAATCATAATTAAAGTCACATTCCCTGGTGTATATACCTGGATTGTAGAAACCATACCTTCAGTGAGTATACCTGTTTGGGATTAGGTTACATTCAGATTGTCAAAAAGCAAAAGAAAACAACAATAAATTTAGCTATAATCATAAAGGAAACATAATAACTATTTTAAGCATAGTGTCTGACTCATGGACGTTTTCAAAAAGGAGTTCTCCTTTACATTTTTCTCTATGTGACATTTTCCTAATTCTTTTCAGTAAATTTTAACTCATCAGATAGAATGACCTTGTGTGGATAATCCAAATTAATGCACATTCTAAGGAAGGGCAATTTATTTGCTAAAGAGAACATCTTAACCCAATTCTACTAAACGACTTGCATTTTCATGTTTTGTTTTTATTAAAAAGAGAAATATGTAGACAATATCCTTCACTTTATTTAAAATGGAATTATTAACTTCACCCCACTTCCAATTCTATAGAATCTGACCACTGTTAAGAGTCATATAGATGGATCTTTGGGGATAAAAGAAGACATATTTTTACTAAAGTTATAAATAGGTTTTATTGTTTAAGACAGATTTTACAAGGAAATATAGCATTTCAGATTCAGTATTTCAAAAAAAAAAACATGGTTTTGGTGATGGCTGTTTTAGTTTAGTCAAGTAAAATAACAAAATATCATTCTGTATAAAGTAAAACATCAACTATATTTTAAATATCTTATTATTATGAGTTATTTATAGTGCAAATGCTATAATTTAAAATGTGCCTCAAAAGTCATATGTTAAAAGGTCTGATACACAGCTTGGTGCTACTAGGGAATGAGGGAAACTAAGAGATAGGGCCCAGTGGAGGTGCAAATACTGCTGAGAATGTTAAGTATAATAATTTAGTATATTTTTTAAGTCAGATTTTTAAAATTCAGTGAAAAATGCTGTTATATATCTTTTAATACTGGGCTTTATTGTAGCAAAAGTTATTTCCTCCTTAAAACTATGACTTTGTCAGATAGAATTTTTATGTCTCTTTTAAGTTTAAAATATTGTCAGTATTAGGAATTATTTTGTTGTTGCCATTGCTGTTGATGGGGTACCACTCTCTCTTTCAACATGAACAACATGGTTTTATTGTTTTACATTACTGGAGATCAGAAATTCGAGATGGTTCTCATTACACTAAAATACTGTGAATTATGCCCCTTCTGGAGGCTATGAAGGAGAATCACTTCCCTGACCTTTTCTAATTCCTATTGTTTTTCCACATCCTTTGGTTTGTTGACTCCTTCTACTTTTAAAACCAGTGCAGGAAGATTAAACTTCACATAGCATCCATCAAATGTAGTTCCATGGTGACATGTTCCATGCATTTAATACATAGATTTAGAACATAAAACAGTCATAAAAACACATTTTGTATATAATCACTGTATGTACCCGGTCTAGTATATGTGTATATAATCACATACAAACACAAAAATGCTAAATATATTCAACACCCACATAAATACAATTAAATTCTCTAGACTCAATGAATTACATTCTATTCTCAAATATGATCTTGAAATTGTATGTGCAGGTTAAGTTTTAACAAAATAGAAATGTATGTGTTCGTTAATTATAGGTTATTTATTGGGTAAGAAATTAATTCTGTATACTATCATTTTTCTGAGTATTAAAGTAGAGAAATGCCTTACTAAAAGTGCAAGAAATTTCCAGGAATGTTCCAGGCTCTAGAGATAAATTATTTATGTTAACAAACTGGAAAGAGTTCATTTAGCTTAATATTTATAAGGGAGATCAATGAGACATACAATACAGTATTACTTAGTTCTGAAACTGTAACAAAACACAAAGTCAATTAATGAAATGTTAACTAAATAATAGTCAGCAATTTATAAATAAATAATTTTTATAAATGTCCAGATTTTCAAGGTTCTTTGGAGTATCCATCTGAAGTGAGTTGTTAAGTCATGTACCATGTATTCTGCTTCCTCAATCCATTAAAAAACATAACTGTAAAAAAAGTTAGATGCAGTGTCCTATAGGCCTCTTGTATTAGATTTCAGTTCATTCTTCATCCTTGGGTATTGGGCACATACTAACCACTTGATAAATAATGACTATTGTTATGATTCATTGAAACAACCAGCATCAGGCTGTTTCATAGTGGGGTAGGGAGGGGGAGCATGGGAGGAATACATGAACTCTAGATAGGGCAAAGGTATGGGAGGGGGTTATAAATGATGGTGGAATGATATGGACATCATTATTCAAAGTACATGCATGAAGGCAGGAATGGTGTGAATATACTTTGTATACAACCAGAGATATGAAAAATTGTGCTCTATATGTCTAATATGAATTTAATGCATTATGCTGTCATATATAACAATCAAAATTTAAAAAGGTTAGATGTAGTCTGTTCAAAGCAGACTACATATTTTAAAAATATATTGGTTTTTAAGATTTTGGAAATAATGAGGAGACACATTATGCTATTACCCTTGAGTTCTGTGAAATATTGAATAACCTCAGAATGATTTAGTTGAAAGAAGCTGGACCATGCCTTTTAAATAAAATATTTTGTAAGATGCTCATAAGAATGCTAATTACCAAAGCATGGTTACAATATTTAAATAAAATTAAAAACTTCTATTGGCATATAAGTAGAGAATAAAATTTATTCTTTATGAGATATAAATCAAATAAAATTAAGGTTAAGACTTGTGGAAATCTGAGGAACACAATATAATTATTTCATATAAAAACTCAATATTATTTTTAGTTAAATTTTTAAAATTTATATATGACAGTGAAATGCATTACAATTCTTATTATATATATATATATATGCACAATTTTTTCATATCTTTGATTATATTCATACCAATTCCTGTCTTCATACATGTACTTTGTATAGTAATAATCATCACATTCCACCATCATTAATTACCCCATGGATGGAGTTAGAGAAGATAATGCTAAGTGAAGTTAGCCAATCCCAAAAAAACAAATGCCGAATGTTTTCTTTGATATAAGGAGGGTGATTTATAGTGGGATAAGAAGCTGGAACATGGGAGGAATAGACAAACTCTAGATAGGGCAGAGGGGTTGGAGGGGAAGGGAGGGGGCATGGGTAATTAATGGTGGTAAAACCTCAATATTATTAACCAGAAAAAAATTACAAGTTTTTTTTCTTTCAACACAAGGTGTGAATTAACATTTATCAGTAATCAATTAGAATTTTATAAAAGGCAATTGAAGAAAAAAAGCAGGTCTTCTTAAGATATTTATATTTACTTTACATAGAAATAAAACTATAATCAATATCTCTATAGTTTGTATGAAGCCACTTTGTATATTAGGAAGACAGCAGCTTAGTTTTTCATTCCAAATGAGTTGCAGCTGTCTAACCAAGGACAATTATTAGTTTTCACATAGCTGCCATTGAGCAATCATTTAGCAATTGACACAGTTTAAACTTATTTATTAAAGCATCATATTAGGAAATTGCAAATGAATTAGCTCATATATTGAAGTTTATGTACCAGTGAACTGAAAAGAATTTTCAAGACTTATAAAATACTTTGATCTTGATCACACTTATAATCCTTCCAGCAATTTATAAAATGTTCATAAATTCTTGCATGAAGTCTAAAAAGAGGTTTTCTAAGTTTATTTATAATGGGGAATTTTTTGTATAGCTGGTATCTATCACATAGGCCTTGGGAAGAATCATATTTTTTTTTCAAATATTGCTGAAATGTTAAATATAAAAATTAAGTGTATTTTTCAGGTCAAACTCTTGGAATTTTTAAAATTCTGTGAAAAATACTGCATATGTCATTCAGCACTGGACTCTAGAAAAGGTTATTTCTCTTTTTAAAACTATGATTTTATAAGATAAAGTTTTTTATGTCTCTTTAATTTCAAAATAGTATCAATATTAGGAATTATATTTTGCTGTTGTTCTTGTTGCTGTTGATAATCTTACTAAACCTCAGATATTTCATGAGGCAAAATTATTTTTAGGACTTACTGACTTAGAAAATTTCATTTGATAGCTCAAATCATGAAGCAAATAGCTTTGATTTTATAGATGTTAAATATTTCAACATAATTCTTAGTAAAATGGACACTGATAGATAATAAAGTAAGCCTCAGTGCTCTACAGAGAGGTTCCCCCATTGAAGACATTGATGAAAGGATTGAGGAGATGGCCCATCTCTGTTCCAATTAGGGCACATGAAATTAATATACACTCTGTTAACATATGAATATTCACTGGTGCTGGTGATGCTTGAAAGAAAATGGAAAACTCAGGATACTTAATATTTTTTTTCAATAATCCACTGAGGAAGATTTGTTTTTTTAATTCAATTGCTCTTTATGATCCATTCTTACACAGCAGCTGGCTGTATTCTGAATACATCTGTTATCTCCTAATATCTGACACCAGAGGAACTTGGTGTATTCAAAGCTTTCAGGTTGCAACATAAAGCATAGAATGTTTGGTGTATTTATGGTTGTTCTTTTGGATCTTTATCAAGGATCCACAACCCAATACCCAGCAACATTTTGATTGGGGTGTGGAAAATGCACTCCAGGTCTTAATAAGAAAACAATATTATAAGAAAAAAATAAAAGTCAGGAGAGACCCATTTTAGCAGGAGGTAACATAAATTTGTTAAAATGAAGTACTTCAATGAAAACTGTTTTATTTATTTGTTATTTATTTATTTTTTCTAAAGTTGACTTGAAGTCTCCTGCTATTAGATCTTGTATTTCCCTCTGGATTTTGAGATTTTTTTTTTCAAGTTGAAAGGAAAAAAAAAAGTATTGAATCTGAAATCAGCAATGTTGAGGGACCAGTCCACAAAAGTTAGAAAAGACAAAAAGCAATAACAATAAACCCAGAGAATAAGAGAAGACACCACTAAGAATATTGGAGCACATGAATCCTCCATTTATATACATTGCACATGATGCTTAAGAGATTTCCCAAACTTTACAAACAAGAGTTACAAAATTTTTTAGTTGACACAGCTTCTCTAAGTGATTAAATATCTAAACATATTTTTCATTTTGGTGTTCTTATATAAAATTACACATACTTAAAGTTAGAGGGATACTAACAAATAACTCATTGCTTAGATTAATTACTTCAGACATTACATAGTTTTTTTAAAAATATTAAAAAGTTTGAGTTATTCACACATGCACAACCATATGTAAATAAGCAGCCAAAATAATATTCTTCCATGACTACAAAAATTAAAATTACCAACTGACAGTTAATATAAAATTTCTATTAAAATATTTCCCATGAAATGTGGTACAGAATTCTGGGAGTAGGTGTATAAATGGTTTATTTTAGATATCTGTATAAGTATAAAGCTGTATGATATAGTGAAATTTGTTCCCACTTTAAGCTATCTGTATAAACAAACTTTATCACATGATTGACTATTTAATGTGAAATATTATCAATTTCTTTAATTCAAAAAATAGAATGAAAGCTTTTCCATCTTCATATTTGGACTAGAATTCATGGGTGTCTCATTTGCCAGGGGGCATGATATTGAAGTAAATGCTATTGAACGCCTGCCAAAAGTTCCATATTCCAAATTGTATTAGGTAGTCAAAGGAGCATGCTAAGAATTCATCATCGTGGGTTTTTAAGCTTTCTTTATATTTTCAGTTTAAAGAACCAAGGACATTCACTTTTACTAGAGGAAGATTTTAAAAACTCACTTACAAAACTGAATCAAACCAATGATGTTCTGATAAAGGGAGGAGTCTTTTTAAAGCACCAGTATGCATTAAAAAATAGCTTCAATTTCATGGCTGGAGATGCTATTCATTATCAGATGCAATGACCCCGAGAAAAGGGTACATGTGATGTATTCCTTATAGGACTTGATGCCAAACCTTTCTGTGTGTGTGAAAAGTCTTACAGTACTAACTTTGAGAAAGCAATAGAAATTTTTTTTGTTTACCATATTTTCATTTATGTATTACTAGTTAATCTCTAGATTATATTAAATTGCCTTAACAATTATCTTTGGTCACCACTCACAGGATTTTCTCTGACTCTTGGTTTGGTATTTGTTATCTTTCCAAAAATTTAGATAAAGAAACAATAATATAAAGTGGAACGTTATTTCTACAAGCATACAGGAAGGTAATATATTTTGTAATCAAGTCCCTGTAAGACATAATAAATTTTATATTTTTTGATCATTCAAAAAATTAAATTTGTAAAAATTTCCCCAGAGAAGAACACATAATGCTTCTATATCTTAATAATTAATTAAAACGACATAAAGAGTCATATTTTAGTTGCATTCTAACAACACTTTGACCATAGCATGGTGTTTTTTTTTGTTGTTGCTGTTCTAATAGTAGCCCAACTTTGGTAACATTTAGGATGAAAGGATAATGAAGATAATTTAAAGTATGGAAGAGTCAAATAAATGATTATTGAGGTGACATTATTTGAACAGTCTTATGTGCCATATTTCAAAATTTGAATTGTATTCTATACCTTAGCATTTAGAAATATTACTTTTACTGACCATGAAAGAACACACACTTCTAGAAATTCAAGCACTGCAGAAGCTTTACATAAATGGAAATTTTGGACTCTTCTTCCTACAGAATGACAGGTGAGAAAATCTCAAAAATTTCATCAAGATAAGTTTTTTGTTTGTGAGGAAGAATATGCTAAACTCAAAAATATTTAATCTGAGTACCAAATGAGAAAAATCCTCATGTTAAAAAGGATGAAGATGGATTCCACAGTGGTAAGCTAGTGATGAAGACATGGCTGTATGAATGGTATGTGAAGACAAGACCACACAGCTGGATGCATGAAATTCCTGTCAGGATTCTGGATGCAAAGCATTAAACATGGTCATCTCACATCTTTGGAAATATGTCCCTTAGCCAAAGTTGTGACTTCATGAAAGCATGGGTCACAATAAAAATAAAAAGGCCTATAAGAAAGCAAAAAGAAGCAAACAAATATCTTGATAATGAAAGAAAGTAAAATAGACAAAGGAAGGAAAGAAAGAAAGAAAGAGAGAAGGAGAGATTGGAAAAACGAAGAAAGGAATAACAGGAAAACAAGATATTTTGTGATTGTATGGGAACAAACAACTCAATACAAAAAGTAACTCAGAGTTGAAATATTTTGCTGCTGCAAATGCTAGGATTTTCTTCTTTTAAAAAAATATACGGAATGTGTGTGTGTGTGTGTGTGTACAGATTATTCCCTAGATACAGTGAGTTTATATCCTGAACCCATCATAAATTGAAAAGAATCTACATTGGAAGTCCATTTACTGCATGTATCCTACTACAGGTGAGGTTAGCAAGATAACTCACAGATGGGGGAAATCCTGTTTACCTTCAGAGTCTCCTGACTGACTGGGAGCTGCAGCTCTCTACTGCTACCCTGAATTGGGAGAGTGTGATACTGCATACAGATAGCCCAGGAAAATATCAAAATTCAAAGTATGATGTCGACTGATGCATACCACTTTCACGTCACTTCAGTCAAAAAAAATCATTACTCAATCCATAGTAAGTGAGATATCAGTGTGTGTGTGTGTGTGTGTGTGTGTGTGTGTGTGTAGCTCACACAATTTTTGTTTCTGTGCGTCTGGGCCTGATGCCTGGGCTAACAGAGACCAGCCTGCAGCTGAAGTCCATCATGAAGCCTAGTGCTCACTCTCCTTCCCTCCTTCCCTCAGTAGGAGGGCAACCCTCTCCGCCCTTCTTCTCTGCATGAGCTTGGGTGAGTGTGATGCAGATACAATGAAACATTTCTTCCTATCCTCTTCAAACACATTGTCTTTTTCCTGTGTTTTATCTAGGTACTGTAAGCTCTCTTCTGGGTTGCTCTTTCATGAAGGTATTATTATGCTCAGATATTTACTCAAATTGGTGTTTCTGTATGGTAATGAAAGAAATTCCTACTCTGCCATCCTGCTGATGCTACTGCCATTTTAATTGTTCTGATTTTTCTTAATCAGTCAAAGGGAAATTTCTCGAGATGAGAGTTATAATGAATATATACTTTAAATTAATTTTTACTCTAATATATTGTATAATTATGCTCATTGCTTAGAAAACATTTTTAAATAATAACTTTCATCAAACTAATGCAATCTTGTTCTAGAGATCACCCAATATAGCCAAACATTGGCAAAATGCCAAACCGGTGACTGCATTTTGTTTTATATTTCTTTGGGGTTTTTTTTCCTGCTAAATTGTGCATCCTGTCATATTCTCATCATCACTCCCCACCAACACATACTCACATTCCTTTTCCCCAGTTCAGTGGTTTTCACTCAATCAATGTTAAAAATATTCTGCTAAACAAAAGTACAAACAAATATCCCCTGCCAAGTTTGTTCAAATTCCATTGTTATGAAACATAAGCATCTGTGAAATTTGACAATGTAAATTGCAGACTATTTTTTGAAACATAAGAAAGAACTTTAATTAATAATTTCATGGCTTTTCTCAATTAACTGATTTTAATCTAGCGCAGACAGAGAGAGAAGCTAATATAGACTGTGATGAAACCTTAAGTATCAAACTCCTAAAGAGCAAGTTTCCTGAGTTCATGTTCTATATAAACTCCCTGAAGTGTGAGTTAAGCACATGGTCAGTAATTAAGAGCAGCCCTCTATTGAAGCCAAATCATCTTTTCTATTTCCAAAATAATCTACTTTTGTGTTCTTAACTGAAGCAACTGGAATGTGATACTAACAATAAAGAATCTGAAAATGGAAAGAACAGATAGAGAAACAGAAAAGATATCATTAAAGTATCTCTTAGATGCATAATATAAAATTTATTACATTCTATGTCAAGAGGCAAGTGTATAATAAAAGTAAAAACCTACTAACTATATAGATACTAACTATATAGATAGATGTGGAAATTTGAGAAATGATAACAAATCTGATGTTTATTTATACTACACTGTTTTCTAAATAAATGTTGGTATAAAATTTTTGAGATGTATCTGCTGTTTTTCAGATACATGTTAAAATGAAATATCACTGTATTTCTTTGGCAATCTAAGAAATTGTAGTTAAAATAAATATATTTTATAGTATTTGTGATCTCACATACTCTAAGTGTAATATATAAAATAAAATCTGAAGCACTAATAATCACTTTGCTACCTTATCCCATGTAGATGATAAGGATTAAATATAAAGATGTCAAGAAACACATTATTCATAAATTATAATTAGATAAAATCAACACTCAAATTAAATTATTTTAATCATTAATTTAATTAAAAAGAATTTGATTACAATATGAAAATCAGCACTTTTTGAAATCACAACGGTAATTTTTTAATTTAAAAATCCTCACAAGAATATACACTCAAAATATTTTCAAGATACATTTTATGTTCAATAGTGTGATGTAGATAGCATTCTAAAGTTTTTTCAGAGGATAGTTTTTGTCACTAAATTATGAATTAAAATATCTAAAAAATTAATTACTACTAATCATTAGCCCCTTAAAAGTGTTATTTTAATTAATCAACAGTAATATAGAATCATAAATATAAATCTATCAGACATGACCTTTGATCTTAGGGAAATGCTGCCATGAGCTACTTTCAGCTAGAAATGCTTTCATACATTCTCTAGTCTGCTAACATTCTCTCTGAACTGCCAAATGCAAAAGAAAGATAGTTGTTGATGTAATCTATAAGGTCTGACTTCTCAGCCCAATCATAAGGGTGAAGTTTGAAGTTAATTGAGCCCCCAAAATATCCTATACCCCCACCATATACCATATCACTTATCTTCACAACATGGCTCTTTTGGTCAGTTTTTTTCATTACTGTGAGTAAAAGACTCGACAGAACAATTTTAGAAGAGGAAATGTTTATTGTGGGGCTCAGTGTTTCAGAAGTCTCAGTCCATAGATAGCTGATTCCATTCCTCAGGGCTCAAGGTGAGACAGAACACCATGGAGGAATAGTGTGGTGGCAGGAAGCAGCTCAGTTATCAGAAAGAAAAGAGAGAGACTCCATTTACCAAATACCAAATATATACCCCAAAGCCATGCCTCCAATGACCAACCCCCTCTAGCCACACCCCACCTGCTTTCAGTTACCACTCAGTTAATGCCAGCAGGGAATTAATTCACTGGTTGGGTTAAGGCTCTCATAACCCAGTCATTTCTCCTTGAGACAATCTTGCATTGTCTCACATATGCACTTTTGGGGGACACCTCATATCCGAACCATAACAATGGTTTGCAGCCTCCCTTCAAGAACTGGAACCATTACTTCAAACCTTGACTCTGGGTTGCTTCTGTGATTTGTTTTGACCAATACATTGAGAAAATTTATGTTTTTACAGTTTTGAAGACAGGCAATACAATGTCTTGCATTTTCCGTTTGTTATTTTTTTATTCTTCAAACTATACCAAAGCCACAATTACAAGATCAGACTGGCCTGCTGAGGAATTAGAGTCCACAGAGATGAGAATTGAATAATCCCAAAAAAAGCCATCCCAGACCAGCCACACTAACTCATTCTAGATGAATCAACACTCAGCTAATCTGCCAGCTCACCCTAGTTACATCAGTAAGAAAGAATAACCTTGTCTGACAGAGGTAAAACAGGATTATGCTTGGAACCATATTACTGGGAACCATATTACTGCCTTAAGTCTCTAAATTCACACTGATTATTATGCAATAGTTGACTAATTAAAATTTCAGGGTATTTCTGAGGATCATTTGAATAATACTCAGCATAATCTACCTTCTCCCACATTCTTTTGTTATTTGCAAGGATAAGTAAAAAGCATACCCTTAATATTAGGCAACCCAGAAAGTTCCACAACCATCGTCATAATTGCAGTCAACTTGCCCTCTTTAAGTTTATGTTCACCCATTCCCAGAATCTCAATTCAATAAATGATTTTCTGGAGCCACTTCCAGCACCAATTACTAGACAAACTAGCTCTGCACAAGAAAGACAAGTTTAATCAAGATCTGCTTAAAACATGTAAATACAGTAAAGGAAAATCCACGCAAATCAGTGAAATACTTTATCACTTCTAGGCTAGAGATGCCATAGTTTGTAGAGTAACCAGAATCCAAAGGTAGCCAAAACTGTAGTAAAGGGCCATTTACCTACAGCTGTGACTATTGATAACAGAATGCGGCCACTGTCAGTCTTGGATCTGAAGAAAGGGATAGTGGGGGAAAAACTATTTGAACTTATTGTAGTCCAATGCTCCATCTCCTGCTGGTGTCTACCATGGATGAACCTAACAGGGAAGTGGAAGGAAAAGCTATTCCTCAAACCATTCTGCAAAAATTTGCTTCCTTGAGCTATAGACAGAGTGATAATAGATTTGGAGGTACAAACAAAGAATAACAGCATGATCCTTTCATAAAAACCACATCTTTAAAATGACTTGTGTTGCTCCTTCCATTCTGAATAGTGCTGCTTAATTTTCCATGAGATTTTCAGTTTCTATATGAAGCATAAGGGAATGTGATGACTGACATATATAGCAAAGGGTAAAGAAATAAAGAATCATGTTCAGTGGGGGTGATTCCATTTTGAAATTGTGAACACTGATTGCATGTGTGAAATAATGTAATCTGAGCACATAGAATATCAAATAAAGACTACTGAGTGAGAAGGAAACATTACCCCAGGACACTAGAAGAAACAAGCTCAGGCATTAGAGTTTTGACTTGTGACTTTTAGCTGTTGGTACATGATCTAAATGAAATTTTATTATATGCAATTCAAAACATATGGTTAGATCTTGCAACAGGGATGATGGGAAGTATTACAGAAGAGTAAAGAATTGAATAAAATGTTTCTAATTACTGGAATGAAAAGAAATACAGTCTACTAGGCTTAGCAACTGAAATTTCTCTAGAACCAGACACTTTTGATATAAAATTCTACGTATCAGATACTAATGTTCAGTGCCAAGCAGAGAAACAGAGTCATTTAGAATTCCTCTGAGCTGGCATTAACTTTACTTATAGAATTAAGGGGTGGTATTATTATTTTTATCACCTGTTTTTTAAATTTTTAGATTATTATTTCAAAATTTGGCAGTCTGTGTACATATAAATGCATTTAGGTATGCATCTCCTTCCTTCCTTTCTTTCTTCCTTTTTCTTTCTTTACTTCTTTCTTGAAAATAAACAAAAAACATTTTATTCTCTGGTTATTTACCAGACTGAAGTTTCTTGGTAGCAGTTGTTCTAGTGGGTAAGTGGAGGATGATGAGCAATAAGGAAAGCAGGTATTGGAAACAGATTTTATATCAGATCCATGTGTGATTCCTTACTTTCCAATCTATGAAGTGGAATTCCTTGAGGAATTCACGCAGTCATGAAATCTGAATGTCTTCCCTTATAAATTTACCATAGTACTTTACAGATTTGTTATGAGGACTAAATTGAACAATATAATATTAGTAAGTTTTATTCAAGTGTAAGTGCAAAGCTCAACTAAAAGTTTACTTTGAAAAGCCATAATTTGGGGCTGGGGTTGCAGCTTAGTGAAGAAGCACATGCCTAGCGCATGTGAGGCACTGGGTTCCATCCTCAGCATCACATATAAATAAATAGATAGATAGATAGATAGATAGATAGATAGATAGATAGATAGATAAAGACATCCTGTCCATATACAACTATACAAAATATATTTTTAAAAGCCATAATTTTATTGGCATAGACACCTTTGTTTATTTGCTTCAAAATGACCTTCAGGAACAGGTGGTACAAGAGGCTCAATGTTAAGATTGGTCTCTGCTCTGATTTCCTTTCTCCAAGCTTCATTCACAAGCAGGATTTCTCCTTATAATATCAAGGTGGCTGCCTCAAAATCCAAGGTTTAATTTAAACTTTCAGCAACTCTAGCCAGGATAGAGAAGGGTAGGGAAAGGGAAGAAAAATAAGTGAATAAAGGAGCAAGAGAGATTCTCTTTTTCAATAATTTTAACAAACATTTTAATATTCACAGTGTGAATACATATTCCTCAAAAGTTGCATAGATTTTGTTCTACTTAATTCTGATGCTCCATAATATAATAACCAAAGCCCCATATCTAGTTGATTCTTACAAATAAATACAGACTTCAAAATGGTGATTTTCCTCACCTAGCAATAGGTTTTAGAGATATGCTCACATCCAGGGTGTAAAGCATTATTTCTGATAAATTTACTTTTCTGGAACAATTGAAAGTAATGTTGGAAGAGAGAAACACAGATAATGTACCCCTTAGTTGAAGATTACCCTTAATTTGGGGCTAATTTTTATTGTCCTTTGGCATTTCTTGTGTTCCATAAAGTTTAGTAGCTGAATTACGATTTCACCTAGTCTTAAAGGAACATTGGAGTAGGCAAATAAAATCACCAAGCAGAGAAATTGAAGAAATGCATTCCAAGTAGATATTCCAGGATGAACAGATATGCAAATTAAAAGTGACATTAGGATTTCTGGGTAAATGTATAGCTAAAGTTTATGATAATATATACAGATCAGGAAAAAAGGATGACAGATAGTGGAGTTGAAGAAATTTTGATAAATTAAATCTGAGAAAGGCCTTGAAAAATCATGGTTTGAGAATTGTTACAAGATGCTCTGAAGACTTAGAAATCAGGTTCTATAGAAAAGTGTGTGGATAGTGATAATATAGGCACTAGTATGTGATTTTCTACATTATGCATGAAATATTATGAGGCTAGTAGTGATATTATAATTAGAGACCTTTAAATTGGCAGAATCTATTTATCTGGGTTAATGTTGAAAGTAACACTTTTACTTACTGGAAAATAGAATAGGAAAATAAAGGATGAAAATAGTAAGTAAGAAACTGAAAAAAATAGGACACACATTCAGGAGAGAGATCAGAACTGGAGATAGGAAAGTCATAAAAATAATGGTTACTATTTATAGTTTGTTTCTTGTGGGTCAGAGAGTTGTCAGGCATTATCTCATGTAATCCACAAAAATCTTCAAAGTAGAAAGATTGCCCTTTTAAAAATGAGGAGATTAGTATGAAAAGGATTAAGAAACTTGCCCAAAGTCACACAATTAGTAAGCTGCAAAATTAGTAAGCAGCTTAACCAAGATTGTGTATTTGGAATGTTTGAACCTAGATCTTAATGCTATTTTATATGCACCATTTTTCTATCTAGTTGAGAGTGATAACTGAAGCAATGGAAACAGATAACCACATTTCACCATGGACGTGGTTTGAATCATATTTAAGTGTACACAAAAACATTTTTTCTTTATCCATGATAAGTAAATACCAAGACATTGCATATGATCATATATAAACAGACACACAAACTTCCGATTTATTTGTATGAATTTGGTTTTGCTTTTATAAAATTTATTTTAGCATCTCTTCATTGTCACTTAGAACATCTCAGTATTTATGCTGTGAGTAAAATTTAAACTATCTGCCACTTTAGTGTGCCTCTCTAAATTAAGCTTTCTGCAAAGAATTAAATTAGTAGAGTTTTAAACTGGTTGAAGCTGACTTCAGCAGAGACTGCCATCAGTTCATCAAAAATGCATTTTCTTATCTTCAGCACACAGCTATTTTATGTTTTCCAGCCTACCTTGCACTTAGATACAGCCATTTGGTTTCTAGACAGTAGTAAATGAGAAGTGATGGGTGCTATCTCAAGATTAATCTTGACAAGTGTTCTGCAACCCACATTGCAACTTTCTCTACCAGATAGATTCCTGAGTTACTGGCCCTGGGCCTAGGTGATGAGAGGGCTAAATGACTGAAAGGTGTTGGACTTCTGACTTACTACAGGAAAGAGAGCTGTCTATGGATCAGGAATCTAAATTAGACTGTTCTAAGTGAGGAATAGGCTTCCATTGTGTTTGAAACATATGTCATTTTTGGCATATTTATTGTTATAGCCTAGCAATCCTGACACATTGACCTATACATACACATCAGTATTTTGCACAGTGCAGATTTTCAGACTCTGAATTTGAAGTGAGATTAGATCATTTTAAACAATTTATAATCAATAATTTTGACTTTGGTCTTTTCTGATTGCCAGTTTACACATAAAATAAAGATGTGGCTGCTGATTTAGTTAATATTGAGTACTATAGAAGTATCTGAGGAGGATTTGGGCTGATAGAGTAAAACTGACAAAAATCTTTTGCCTCTATATTGCTATAAGCATAAGCAGATTCTGGAGCTTTTGTTGATTATTACATGATTTTACTTCTGTTTTATCATCTACATGATGGAACATAATACAAAACAATTTTGCTCCATCATGAATGAGTTTCTCAGAAAACTAGAAGTGGTATTCTAGTTACTCAGTTATAAAACTGCCTCAAAAAGCAAAATTTATTGTGAAGAAATGATGAAAAGACAAGAGATATCGTAATAACTGTATCTTAGCTTAATGAAGTTCTGAAATTGTTCAGACTTGAAAGGACCTACTACAATTTTCCCAGGAGTGTTTTGGTCCCAGTTAAGCTAGTCTCTTTTGACTAAATTTTAATTAATAAGGATGTTTGTACTTTGGTATTTCAGAGCTTGAACTGGACTTCAAAAATTCCTGAGATAAAAAATACAAACAAAAACAACAACAAAAAATCAAATAACGACAACAAAAGAATTCTGTGAGCATAACATTTTTAATAACAGCACTAGAAAATTTGGCAATTTTTATTTTGTAGCTTCTATGGTCTCTCAAATTACTTCTATTTAACTAAATTTGAAAATCCAAACTGTACTAACCAGTCTACTGAGTCAAATGTTTAAAATGGTTCGAACAACAAATGTACTGTTTGAGAAATTAATAATTTAGCTGAAGTACTTTGTTTTCAGATTTAAAACGTGATCAAGTAACTGTGAAGAAGCAGACTTGAAGTATGTTTCAAGGTGGAATTTTGATGTCTGAACTATTTTCATTGGAAGATTTCTCTAAGAAATTAATATCTACTGCACTTTGGTTACTGAATGTATTTAAAAGGTGGAAATGTGGGACTCTTTCAATGGTGATTATTTTGGCTTGATCATTGGTTTGTTAGATTTTAATCTACTTTTCTGCTGTCTGCTTTTTTAAGCATTGCTATGGAAATAGTATTGCAACAAGATTACTTTCACTATCCGTGACAACTTTCAGCACGTAACTCTGATTGGAAGTAACGGAAATGCTTAAAACCGAAGACTTTATACTTAAGTGTTTATCATATTGAGTTAAAACGTTTCATAAAACACAACTTGCTAGGTCCCAACACCTGAATTTCTTATTCAGTATTTCTAGGAGGAGTACTGAGAAGTTGCATTTCTAATAAGTCCCTAGGTGTTGTGTTAATGCTGGTCCAGAGTTCACTCTGAAAACTATTGTCTTTAGCATACCACTGATTTTCCTGCACCCTACTCAACTTCTGAAATCTATTTATGTAATATTGTTTTAAAGAAAAATCCATTTTTACAGAAGAAACTATGTAATTATATGAAAAATTAATAAACAATCTTTTGATTCCAATGTGATAGGTGGAAGAAAAACTTTTCTGCACATTGTATTATAGCTGTCACTTAACAGGCTATTCAATATGGTTCTGCATGGTTCTGATAGAATTTTTAACTAGAAAATTAATTACTTTGATACATACTCAGCTGTTTATATTCACACATTGTAATAATTGTCTCTGGTAAATGTTTTCACATTTCATATTGGCTGTAGAATTTCATAGTAAAGTTTTGAGTAATGTTCCTTTGTCAGCTTTTAAGTTTCTGCAAAAATATTAATTATATCAATTCATTCATGAGTTTTTTTCTCTTGCTCCATCTTGCTGGTGCTCATCCAATTTCACTTACATTTTAATTTTGTGAATATATTTCCTTTATAATTTCCAATTTTTTAAATCTATTTTCATGAATTTGCTTTAATTAAAATGATTTAACACTATCTATGAGTAGTTGAAATAAAAAAATAGAGGGAGAAAAAAAGCAGGTAGATTATGGGAATAACACCATCCATCAATTTGTCATATTTGCACATATAGAAGGCTACATCTTAAAATTGCTGTAGTCACTCTTTTATCAGTGAACAAAGAATATTTACAAAGATAATTCATATCATGGTCATAAAATAAATCTCAATAGATCTGTGAATATCAAAATCTTAAGGAGCACTTTCTTTCATCATAGCAAAGTTAAATTATAAGCCAGTAGTATTATGTCTAGAATATTGTGTAATGTTTACATATCAATCAAAACAATGCTAAAGTAACAATGGGTCAAAATAAACTGAAAAATACATTGAACTAAATAATAATGAGCATACAACATTTTCTTCTTTTTTAGTACTTTGGATTTATTTCTTTAGCCAGCTTCTTAAAGTAGAAAATAAAATGAATGATTTTTTTCAACCAACCTCATTTTTCCCCCCAAAAGTAAGCATTTTCAACTATATGTATTTTCACTTAGTACTAATTTAAGCTACTTTACCATTTTAATATGCTATGTTTAGGAAGCTATGTTTTGATTTTACTCAGATTTCAAATGTTTCAGTTGCATTGAGTTTCATTTTATGGCTCAGATTATAAATTATGTGAGGTGCATTCCAAGTTCAACTAGAAAGCTGTAAGGGTGAATGTGCTGGGTACAGTGTTCTGTACTTGCAAATTAAGTGAAAGTGATGGATTGTCTTGTTCAGGTAATCAATATTGTTCCTGCCTTTTGATTATTTGTTTTATTTTTATTTCGTGAAGATGAATGATAAAATCCTTAACAATGATTGTGAACTTCTCTTTCTTTCTTGAGTTCTGTTTGA
Source organism: Spermophilus citellus (assembly GCF_964194105.1). Classification (NCBI taxonomy): domain Eukaryota; kingdom Metazoa; phylum Chordata; class Mammalia; order Rodentia; family Sciuridae; genus Spermophilus; species Spermophilus citellus. The sequence continues at coordinate 80,790,970 of NC_138182.1, read as the reverse complement.
TTTTGCTTTATGTGTAATGAAGTTCTCTTACTGGGCAAATACGCATTTATCATTGTTATGTCTTGCTGTTCAGCACATCCATTAGTCATTATGAAATGTTACCCTCTAATGAAATCTAAGTTTTTTTTATGGAAAAAGATTCATATAATCCTTATTTTGATTATGATTTCATCGTTCTATTTTTTTACCCTTTTAATTTCAACCTATGACTTTTATACATATATACATACATATATACACATGCATATTGTAGCATCCTTTTTGAAAATCCATGGTAATTAGTTTCATTAATTGGAGCATGTAGTCATTTGATATGTAATGGAATTACTGGTATATTTCTATTTGTATTCACTGCTTTTCGATTTACTGTTAATTAATTTTTTATGCTTTTTAATAATTCTGATTTTTCTTATATGGAGTTTTCTATCCTTTTAAGAATTCTGATTTCATTTTCAATTGGTTTCCTCCATTTTTTCCCTTTCTGTAAATTCTCCTCATGAATTTTGTTGCTTAAAATTGAATTATGTCTTCTTATATTGTAATAGTCTATTCAAAATTATGTTGTATTATTTTATACCTTATAATCCACATTTTCAAATATAAGAAGCATCCAACAGCATATTTTTTCATTAACCAATTATCCCTGTGCTACTTTTATCATATATTTTATTTCCACACATAGTATAAATAATATCTTACAATAAAATTTATTATCTTTTGATGGCTTTTTTTTGGAAGTTAGTAGAAAAGAATATTCATTTATTTATTTATTCACAATTTATTATTAACTTTGCTAATTATCCTAATTACACATATGAATTTTCATCTTGTATGATTTATTTTTATACTGAAGAGTTTTCTTTAGTATTTTTTTTACTGTGTATATGATGATGAACCATTTGCTCAGTTTTCATGGAATGCTCTTTATATCACATACATCTATTGAAGACTATTTTTATCAAATATAAATTGTTGACAGTTTATTTTTCTCTGAATATTTTAAATATATCATTTTTGCTTATCTTTATGCTTTCTAATTATAATGTAGTTGTTGTTTGTATCATTGCTTTATGTAGGCATTATATTATTTTTCTCATGTTACTTTAAAAATAATTTTCTTCTTTGATTTTCAGCAATTTGAGTATAATTTGCAATGTGTGAGCATTTTTTATTTATCATGTTCAACATTCACTGAACTTCATGAAACTTGATTTTGATCATTTTCAACACTTTGGGAACACTATTTCAGTTTTTCAGAGGCCCATTCTCTCTTCTTCCTGAGATCTTAAATACATTACTAGTAACTTTCTTGTAGTTTACTGATATTTTCCTATAATTTATTGAATTTTACTATTTTTATGTTTCAGTATTTTTTAATGTTCTTTCCGTGTTTCATTTTGGATAACTCTTTATACTAAGTTTTTTATGTTCACTGATCTATATTTCATTGAGGCTCAATCTCTTAATAAACTCATTCTATAATTTTTTTCGTTTCAAATATTGGACTTTTCAGAGTTCTGTTCTTGCCTTTCTTTTAATTATTTCTATGTTTCTTCTGTGATTTCTCTTCACTTCTTCAGACCAGCTATTCTATTAAGTCATTAAATGTAATAGATTCTTTTTTCTGCAATTTCTAAACTTATGTTTGAGTTATATTGTTTTGCCATAAAGGATGTTTAGATTTATTCTAAAAATATTTCCTTGACTGTTTTGAGTTTCCCCTCTAGCTTTGTTTTGGAGGGTTAAAAGGGAAGTTCTCTCATGATGTAGTTCTTATCCTAAGGTACGGCCTCCTTTTGTTTTAACAGAATTTCAAAAATTATTGAAGTCTCTACTCAGATTGGTCAGGACATCAACTCTGTCAGACTATGTGACATGTTCAGACTATGTGACATGAAAGTAAGCAGCTGCTTACTTTCTGGCTTGTGAAGTTTCCACCTGAGCTTAATGAGGGCAACCCTCCATCAAGGATTCTTGTAGAACACAACCCTACATTCTGATTCACTGTTCTACAATCTCTACCCATCTGTAATAGTATCTCTAATATCAGATTTTCACATTCTCAGTGAATTATTTGGTTTCCTAGGCTTCACCAAATTTAAGAGGTGATAACTAGGCAGAAAGATAGGTTGAGTGGGGGGCTGCTCTCATGTGTTTTCCCTCTTTCCTAGTTTTGTACTTACTGAATATAATTTCATTTTAACATATTAATGACTCTCTTCTCAAAATACAGATGAAAATTCAAATTCATCTTCATTTCTTATGGAATCTTTACACACAAGTAAAATTCCTTCATACTAATTTCTAGTTATTTTCACTGGGAATTTTCTATTTATTTGATTTAGGGAATTATATTTTCATTATTATTAATATGAACAATAGTTCTTCAATTAAAAATGTGGCTTCGGTGTTCATGCTGTACTTTTTGAATTTTATTATTCAAACATCATTTACTTTTATTTTCTCATTTGGTTTTAAATTTCACATTTTTCAATTCATATTTTTTACTTTTCTTCTTGCGTACTATTTATTTTTTAATATCAAACAATGGAGCAAATCACACAAAGCAATATCATATTCAGAAATAATTGTAACAGGTACTATTATTAATTTTATAATATACATCATATACATTGACGATATACTTTTTTGAAGATTAGGGCTTAATAAAATAATAAATACAAAGGTTTCTCTAATGTGCTTAATTATATGCATTTAAATTACCTTGATTTAAAATTATTTATTAAATTAGTCTTTTATTAAAGCTGAAAACACATTTTAAATCCACTGGATAGGAAATAAAATGATCACATGTAGTTTGGAAGGGTACATATAGTTATGGTATAGATCAGGAATGTCCCCCAAAGTTTCATGCGTTGAAGGATTGGTCCCAGTGCATTAATGTCCAAGGTGGGACTACTAGAAAGTGATTATTGGATCATGATGACTCTGACTTCATCAGTAGATTAATCCATTGATATCTGAATGAACTACTGGGAAGTCTTAGAAACTGTAGGTGTTGGGGTATAGTTACAAAAAGTAGGTCACTGGGAGTGTGTGCTGGAAGAGTGCTAATTGTCCCTGGCCCCTTTCTCTGTCTCTGTTTCTTGACTGCCACAAACTGAGAAATTTTTCTCTAGCATTTCCTTCTGCTACATGTTATGCCTCATCTCAGGTCTAAAACCAATCATAGTCTGAAATCTTTGATATTGTGAGCCAAAATAAATCTTTACTCCTTTAAATGGTTTATTGTGGATATTTTTGTCACAGCAGTGGAAAGCTGACTAATACACATACAGTACAAGAAAATTAAGATAAATAAGGAAATCAGAGATTCTGAAATTTAGAATAGAAAATGAAAGCTGAAACATGCTTCACTGATTTCTTTTTCTAAAGTTAATGTGATCTCTGTAGTCATTTGTGGCTTCAAAGTGAGAAGAAAATTGAAAGTTTACTTTGAAAAGATATTGCATAGATGTTTATTTCAGAAGTTATTCTGTGTATATGGAAATATATTCACTGGTTTGTCATACCTTTAATTTGAAAATTCTTCCCAATTCGTACCACAAGCCACTACCTTTGCCAATAATCAGTCAAATCAAATAAGTGTTGAATGATTGTTCTATTTACCTTAGATCAGGATAACTTTTTGATGCACAAGTTGCTCAGTAGTTATTTCTTCCTGCAATGTGTTATGTATTTTGGACCTTTCTTTTCCAAAAAAGAAAGGTCATTAGTCATTATTCTCAGAAACTCAGTTTATACTCATATGTATAGAAATATTCACTATCCAGAAAAAAACATTGTGGGTTCTGAGACAATTTTATTGCACAATTCTCTTTATTGGAGGAAAAAGGAAGTAAGATAAATGACTCTGTTAGATTTTATTCAAATGGTTCTTTTTTTAAGTTGTGTTATATTTCTTTGTTAAATCACTATATAAGTTGTCATGGAATAAGTATTGAAATATAAAAAATGGCCATTTTTTATTATTCAGGAAATCTATATATTAAGTATCTGTTGCCTTTTGCCAATGTCTTGGCTGGGCACAGAATCACGAGCCACCACACACCATGTAGATTCAAACAGCAATTCTTTATTCCTGAACTCACACTGGCCTCTACACACACGTTCTGGGGAAATCCCAGTTCTGCTGCCGCTCAATTCACCTACTACACGAGGCTTTTTTCCTAATACTTTTTTAATCTCACGAGAACTCAACAGGAACTCAAGCAGCAGCAATAATCTTCAACATCGAACTTCCCTAAAACCCATATTGTCTTAAACTGGGAATGCCTTAAACTTGTCTTAAACGGGGAACGCCCTAAACCCAAGGAGCAGGATACTTCCTCAAACCTGCAGGATACACCCTAATCCTGGATCCACCCTGGTCCTTGAGCAGGGTCACCTTTCTCAAACACACAAGCAAGGTCAACAGCGAAATTCCAAGGCAAGTCCATTTAACATGGGATACGCTGGCAAGGAAATTTCGATGCGTCATTCCTACTTGGCAATGACCCTCAGCAGCCTTTGATGCAGTACCATGAAACATTAACGGCATCTTTTTTCAATAACTTATGTAATTGGGTGAAAATAGGAGACAGCAACATCACCATTGTTACAGCTGCACTTGCTCATGGTGTAAAAGGTGAACAATAGGACACCATCATACTGTGTCTAGAACTCAGGCTCCAAATAATTATATTTATATAAATAAACCATCTTTTAACTCTGATGAGAATAAGTCATCAAAGGAAGGACATGTTTTTATGGAATGATGTTAAATCAAAAGCCTAAAATATTATGCATGCTAATAATGAGATGATCATTTCTGATACATTTTTACTTTTCCATTCTGTTTAAAAATTATTATGTTGAGGTTTCCAAAATATAATTTCAATTACACATTAAATAAACATCGACAAGACATTTGAGAGTAAGCTATTTATGGAACAACATCAGAAAACCTAGATATTCTCCAGTATGTTTAAGTGTTATTAAGTAATGCAATGCGGGAAATTATGAGGACTGTTATTTAATGCATAGAAATTATTAAACAAAAATGTTTTAAAGATCTAACTGAAATATTTTTGGAAGTAAAATATTTTAATATATCTTGGCTCCTCACTGTTCTTTCATTTAAATATAATTCCAGATCCCAGGCAATATTCTGTTTTATGTACATTTAGATCTTTGCAAATATTATCAAGTTATTTGGAATCCTTGGCGTCTCTCTGCCCAGTACTCTGTAGATCTCTGCAGAAATGTGTACATTCTCCAGGGGTCATCTCAGATAAATCACATCTTAATGCAAGTATATGCACAGTCATTCTTTCTGTGTAATTCCATACAAGAAAAGAGTATGAGAAGGATACTTCTATTATAGTACTTTAGCATACTTGATTGTAATTTTCTTTTCCCAACTAAAATGTAATCCTTCTTTATATCCTAATGTTTTGTACTACTCCAGTATCCCTAGCACATATTAGGAACCCCATAAACATAGATAAAACTGGATATTATAGGTTATTTCTCTTACATAAGTACCTCATCCTTCTTTGACTGTGTTTCAAATTTACATATCAGTAACAGATTATGTATTAGAAACACATCAGCAATGTATCCATTTTGTATTCCATAATCATATTTAATAATAATTGCTCACATATATCAACTGTGTGCTTTTTGACAGGATCCATGATTAGCAGAGTGGTTCACATGAATTAGCCCATTTGATTACCATAAAACAATTGGCAAAGTAAAAGACCATATTTTATTTCTATGTTTAAATCAGAGTTTTAAAGGATTCAGTAATTAGACAAATATCAAAAAGCCAAACAATTGTATGGTAAAACTTCTAAGCTAATTTTTTCTGACTTACTTCTTAAAACTATATTCCAGTATAACTACAACTCTTCTCTCATGCTCTCTCTCTCTCTCTCTCTCTCTCTCTCTCTCTCTCTCTTTCATTCCTCCCTAACTCCGTATCTTTCTCTTTCCCTCTCTCTTTCTGTTGCTTTCTTCCTTTCCTATTATTTCTTTATCTATTTGCTTTATCTCTCATGCCTGGCTTCTACTAAACATTGAATGTGTTGAACTACTGATCAATAGATCTTAAGAATGAGCATTTGAGTATTTCCCTTTGAGAATATGTAAAACTTTGAAGAAAAAAACAGCACACATGTTGAAAAACAGCCCTTTGGAAACAAGGAAAAAAAACAAAACTGTGGTTTCAGTCTTATGTGAACTAAAGAAATGTACAAATTTCAGTAGTCCAGAAATCACTTACTTGGCAACTCAAAAGAGCTAGAACACAACCAATGTTTGGTAAGTAAACTACATTTTAAAATTATTTATATATATCTATAATGGATGTCATAATATCTATGAACTAAAATTATTGTGTTTCACTAATAATGTATTTCTTCAAGCTGAAAAGAAGGAAGCAGACATATAGCATGTTTAATCATTACAAAGCACACTTAGCAATTTGTCTGATGATATATGAGCTGCATACATACCTTACCTCCATACTCCTTTCTTTGTTGTTGACAAGATTTATTTCATATTTTATGTTAGGTTATGATGTTTTGTCAGATTTTGGGTAAATGAATTAAGTCAATAATATTATTTATGTAATCTTCACTAATGAAACATGTTTTCAAATATAATTACATTTTGGTAGGTTTAATGAAACATCTGGATACAAATTTACTTATGTGGTTCAAATTTTCATCAGAATACATTGATACATAGTTGTAGGAGATATTTATTTAGGTGATAACCTGTATTTAGTAAGTCAATATTTGCACCTGTTTTCAATAAAATTATGAATGGTTGTATATTAATAGTTTACATTGCATATGCTACAGTAGCACAATTAGGTCAAACATTAATATTTTATTTTCAAATATAATGATCACATAGAATTTGGTAATATGTAAATGGTCCATTTGTATTGATAAATAGAAGAATATTTAGGATGATAATTTTGTCTGCCTTCTTAATAAGCAAGCTAATGTCCATGAATCTCAGAGTTCGCCAAATCATAGATGGACAGGTAACTAGAGGGAGCACTGGATTCTTAAAACTCACAGTACTAATATAAATATAGAAACACAGCAATTAGCATCTATGAGGGCTTACACATGCCATAAATTGGATTTTTATTGATATCAGTGGCTCATTTTAGCTGCATCTATGGGGGAATACTTTTAGATAACTGAAAAAAATGATCTTTTAACTAGAGGTTAACTGTATCTGGAGTTACTGTCAACCTGTTTCAATGAAGGCAGGAAAATGAGAGAAATGTAATTTGGGGAACAGGTTGTTGGAGTGAAAGGGCAGCAGAAGGACAGCAAACATAATTTTCTTTAACATAATTCTGTGAAAGTAACACTTCTAGTGTTTGTTTCCTCAACATATAAGAAAAGGAATTTAAAGAATGTAAGTAATTCCATTAATCAAAGCCCATATTTTACCATAGTTGGAAAACCATAACTTGAATTATTTTATAGAAATGTGAACTAATCTTTTTTTTCCTCTTTCTCTTATTTCTGCCCTCTTCTGAACTACTGTATATAATGAATACATAGTTTTCAAACTGTCTTTTAATATTCCTTTTCAAAGACTCATCACCTAGATTATAAACTCCCTAATAATAAGGAATACATCAACTTGCTTCCTTTATTAAATTCAAGATATATTAAACATATCCAACTCATATATTTTAAAATGAGGACATTCCATAAAAATTTGATAATAATTATAGTAATACTAATGGAGTAATAAGATTGTTTTTACTAATATCTTTTGATATAGTTTTAATGGATATATGGAAATTTTCTTTATATGTGTAGATGTCTATTTTTCTCAGAGTAATAATGAAACAAAATTATATGGGGCATACACACACATACACACAGCACACAATCTGTATGCAAATTGTGGTTGTTGGAATGAGGAAAATATTGCAGTGAGTTATATAATTAGTCCATTACAAAACTTTTCCTGTGAGCAAATAGCAATCCATCTCAGCACAATGTGCCAAGTGAGACCATTCCAGCAATAACCATTAAGACTCAGAACAGAGGAGCTAAAACACACCAAACAGAAAGAGAGATTGACTCATTAAAACCGAATTCTCCTTCCCCCACAGGATACCCTTCCACATTCTCCTTAATATGGAGAATTCTGGCTGACATTTGCAAAAGCCATTTATAACTCAAATTCTGGATGAACTGCAGAAAAGGAAGGGTGCTACATGCACAACTGAAATTTTAAGTTTTTATTTCTAGTTTGGCAGAAAAATTCTCAAATAAACATCTTTAAAAGAATTTGCTAGTACATTAAATAGGCATTGCCTTAGAATTTTGAAAACCATGATGATTTATTTGTAAATTTGTCCTGATTAGCATTTTCACTTGAAATAATTCATAATTTTTAGCACTGAAAATTCATATTAATAACTTTTTTCAAATGGATACTTTGTACATAAAAATATTGTGTTCAACCAACTTTTCAATCTATTATCCAATAGATATTACCTTTTGATATTCTGCAGCCCATGTCTTACATGTTGAATTATTTCACTTATTAAAAATTCTAATTTACAAGTGTTTTATTATATACTTTTCCTGTCACCTAGTAACTAAAGAAATTGCTGGATCCTAATCATAACTCATATGAAAATAATCTGAGTGTTTCTAATAATTCAAGATTTACTGAACAATATATTAATAATTATGTCAAATAATGATATAAGTGATTTAATTTGTGAGAAAAAAACCTACAAAGTTTTTAAAATATGTTTTAAAATATCTCAAAGTAAAAACTTTAGAAGATCCTGTGAGAATATGGATGAATATTTTTATATAAGCAGAAAATATTTTTATATAAGCAGAAAATAGGTAATTGAGGCATGTGATGCTGTTTACTGCAGGTCATATTTGAGGTTTCCATTATTGTGTTAAGAATAAACATGAAACAAGTTTAGAGACTGTTTTAGTCAGCTTTTCCACTGCCATGAGTAAAAGACCCAACCAGAACAACTTTAGAGAAGAAAAGATTTATTTGAGGGCTTATGGCTTCAGAGGTCTCCATTCATAGACAGCAGGCTCCATTCCTGAGGCGTGAGGTGAGCTGAACATCATGGCAGAATGTGTGGCAGAGGAAGGCAGCTCACAATGAGATCAAGAAAGAGAGAGAGAGAGAGAGAGAGAGAGAGAGGAGAGAGAGAGAGAGAGAGAGAGAGAGAGAGGAGGAGAGAGAGAGAGAGAGAGAGAGAGAGAGAGAGAGAGAGAGAGAGAGAGAGAGAGAGAGAGAGAGAGAGAGAGAGAGAGAGAGAGAGAGAGAGAGAGGAGAGAGAGAGAGAGAGAGAGAGAGAGAGAGAGAGAGAGAGAGAGAGGAGCAAGAGAGGGAGTGTTTGAAACAGAGACAAAATATATACCGCAAAGCCATGTCCCCAATTCCCACCTCTTCCAGCCACACCTTACCTCTTCAGTTACCACTCACTTAATCCCTATCAGGGAATTAATTCCGGATTAGGTTAAGACTCTTATAACCCAATCATTTTTCCTCTAAACATTTCTCGCATTTTTTCACACATGAGCTCTGGGGGACACCTCACATCCAAACCATAACAGTTGCAGTAACTTCATGATGAAAGAGGCATAGCTGTGTCTCGTTCATGTTCTCCTCAAGTTCATTCTTTGCAGCAGAAGTAGGGAGGTATTCTATTGTGTTTATTTATCTGTATTTTGTGATAGATATTCTGGCCTAAATTATTTTCAGGCATCATATGTTCATTAGGTGAAATCCAGCACACTTAACATGAGTTTCCCTTGCCAAAGATAACCTGGCTTGATCATATCCTCAGACTCATTTCCTCATGAGTTGCATTGAATCATATTGAATTTTTTAAAATTTATTTTAATGTATTATTTTGTGTTCTGTGCCATCTGGAATTTAGACATGCTCTTTCTTCTTCCTGGAAATACCTTTATGTCAGGAGCTACCTTACTTCCTTTCACCAGAGTATGAAAAATAATTTATTCCCAAAGATTTTACTAATTTTGTTTTGTCTCTACAGAAATCTTTCTTGGGTACTGGTTTGATTTTTCTCCTCTTTTCTGCATGAAATATGGGTTTTTCTTTATCAGTATATTTAGTGAGCCCCATATCCTAACCAATTTTTAAATGGAATTGCACTTGGGGTAATTCAGTTTCATCTATTGAAGGTTACTATATATATATATATATATATATATATATATATATATATATATATGGCTGCAGTTTTACATATCAACCAGTTATCCACAATGTGTACTTCTATATATCATCCTTGAATTCAAAATTGACACTATCTCCAAACTGTGAATGCAGTACTTTTCTAGTAGGGCAATATTACCGTGAAACTTGTGCCATTTGACATTTGACACTTCTCCTTCCTGATCTTTCTGATTTTAGGAAATGGTAGCAAAAACTTCCCAGTATCTGAAGCCAAAAAAACCCAGGAGTTATTCTTCATTCTTTATTATTCTCATTCCACATATGCTCTTTGCCAGCAATTTCTGTCAACATATCATAAATCTTTTACTCTTTTCCATCTCCAGTATTATTAATGGAATAAAAAGCATTTGTAGTGTAAACCCCTTGATGATTGCAGCCTATGCTAATGCTTTGTCTGCCTCACCCTCACCCACCTTCATCCTACCACTCTTCCCACTAGCCATTCTAGGAATACAGATTTTCTTTCTGTTCTCATTATAATATTTACACATAAATGTAAGCATATGGTGCTCAAATGATGGAAGTGGGGAGCAGATCTCGGATCAGCAAGCTGTTCTTTATTCAGCCACAGGGTCAATCCGAAAAACATCTGATGTGGCTCATTTTCAGGAATAAAATGGCTGCAGGCTACAAGGTTCTGGGCTATATATACAACTTTAGCAGAGGCAGGCCATGAGAGGTGTTAGTTACTTTTGTTGGCCCCTTTTGGTGGGCAGTAGTAAGGACGAGGTCACAGGAGGAGTTTTGGTGTCAGTATCATTTAGGTCGGGATGGATGGACAGGTAGGAAACCATATTTTTCAATAAATATAATTCTTGGTTAGTTGCAATAAAATGTGAACTCTTTAACAGGATTCTTTTGAAGGACACCTACTTACCTATTTAGTATCACTGTTATGGTTTGGATGTGAGGTGTCCTCCAAAAGTTCATGTGTGAAACAATGCAAGGTTCAGAGAAGAAATGATTGGTTTTGAGAACTTTAACACCGTCCGTGATTTAATCCCTTAATAGGGATTAACTGAGTGGTAACTGCAGGCAGGTAGGGTGTGGCTGCAGGAGGTGGGTCACTGGGGGCCTGCTTTTGGTGTATGTATTTTGTATCTGTTGAGCAGTTTCACTCTCTGCTTCCTGATCATCATGTGAGCTGCTTCCCTCCTCCATACTCTTCCGCCATGATGTTCAGCCTCACCTTGAGCCCTAAGGAAAGGAGTTGGCTGCCTGTGGACTGAGACTTCTGAAACTGTGAGCCCTCAAATAAACTTTTCCTTCCCTAAAATTGTTCTGGTCAGGTCCTTTAGTCACAACAGTGAAAAAGCTGACTAAAGCAATCATTTTCCACAACTGCCTGCCCACCTCATTATCTTCACAACACAGTTACAGACACCTTTCTTTTTCATGTGCCTAACAGGTCTTTCCTGCCTTCAGCCTTCGCAGTATAATCAAAACAATCTTCCCTAGTCTTCATAGAATTGACTCCTGTCATAAATTAGATCTCAACTTAGATAACATTTGTATTATGTATTAGTTTCCTAGAGCTGCCATAACAAAGCACCACAAACTTTATTCTCTTTGAGTTCTGGAGAATGGAAGTCCAAACTCAAGATTATCTGCAGTGTTATGTTCTTTTGAGTGCTCTAAGAGAAAATCTATTTCATGCCTTTTTCCTAGTTTCTGATAATATTTGGCAATCCTTGGTTTACACCGTTATATAATTTCTGTTTCTGTATTCACATGGATTAGATCCTACCCTAATGACCATATGTTAATTTTCTTATATCAACAAGGAGTATTTTCAATAAAATCATATTTATATGTATAGCTGTTTGGACTTCAATGTTATCATTTTGGAGGAAATAATTCAACTTCAAACTTTAATATTTTCTGTGTGATATATATATATATATATATATATATATATATATATATATATATATATATCACACAGAAAAATATTCCACACATTCTCTTAATGTGATATCTAGTTTTCATCTTAATATTTGTCACTATCTGCTATTTTTGATTAATGGTTTATTGTAGGCATTCCCCAAATTCAGTTTCTATGAAGAAATGATCTCATCTGTTGCACTTGCTAATTTTCTATTTCTAGTGCCTAGAAGAGTGAACAGGTACAGAAATAATATCAAATAAATTTTGTGCATATGACTGGTTTTGAATTTATTATGCTTTTTACCACTATTATTGCTATCACTATATCTGCTTACTTTAATGTACATTATAATAATTGAAATATACATACAATTTTAACTTTGCTTAACTTTATAATCAGGATTTTCTGCTTAATGACTCTAGTCAAGGGTATGGTGAGTTCTTTTTTTTTTTTTTTAAATCCAATAGAACATAAGTGCAATTCAAGAGTCAGTCTTTCTCCATTACATTAATGTAGCACAAAATCCAATTTTTGGCAATGTGCCAGGCAATCTGTGTTACAAAGTCATCTTGTCCTCTACATTTGTGTATAATGCAGAAACTTGAATCATTGTGATATATTGCAGTCTTACTGAGAAGGTTGACCTGATTCTGAGAGACACTTGATTATTTTCACTGCCAGGTGTCATCTATATGGTGAATAATCCTTATATTAATTTTATAAAAAGGTAAATCATGGAATAAAAATTAGAACCATTAAAAATCTGTCAAGTAAAGAATAAAAATAATAATCAAGAAGAATACCATTTATCAAGAACTTAAATTTAATATTTTCTGTATAATATTAATGACCTGACTTATGGAACTACATAATTTTTTAAAATTATTTTATTTTGATAATCTGTATTTCTATATATAAATGTAAACATAAATTTATTATAAACTGACCTATGCATGATACTTTAGAATTTCAGTTTTCAGATATTTACATATTCTAATATTAGCAAGTTCTTCTGGATAATTATAAGATTTATTGGTCTTCTGGCCACTGCTATGTAAAATGTTGAAGTATGATTTATGAAAGCTATCTATTCCACTCTATGTAATTTAGAAAAATAAATATTCTTCTAAGTGAATTTCAGTGAGAAGAAAAAGGAGAACATCAATCAAAGTTGAGGAAATTCACTAAGAAAGGAAAGAAAAATCTTAGTTGTCTTTTTTTAGAAAGTAGGGATTATGATTTTCCCTTATATAACAGTATAATCTCTACAACAAAACATTAGGTTTGTTGATGAAGAAACAGAAAAAACAAAAATAATAAGAATGATATTTTGCCTTTGACTATTTGGTAAAATAGGAATGCAGGTTTTAACTGAAGTAAAAATTAATTGTATTAATATGACCAACCTTGGCACTACCAAGATTTTGGCTGGATACTGTTTCTTGTAGGACTATCCTTCATACGGAAGGATGATGAGTGGCATTCCTAATCTCTACCCACTGTTTCCCAGACTACCCATAATCCCTCCCTTTCTTGGTTACAAAAATAATAATAATAACAATATCTCCAGACATTGTCCAACTTTTCTGGGAGTAACTGAGGAGAGAAATTTTTGTTGGTTGAGAATTACTATCACAGAACAAACAGATAAAAATCGATATTTCTGCCTTACTAACTCAGTAGTAAACAGGCTGATATCTGCCCTGGCATTTGTGAAAAAAAAAACATAAAATAATCAAATACAAACTTATGTTACTCGTAAGATAATGTACATGTATTATCTTAGCCAAAATGGAAAAGAATCCCATGTAGTTGATCAATTATAATAAAGCTTATGGTTTGTGGTCAATTGAACTGTAGGGAACTGTTAAAACACACAAGCAACTCTACTCTTAGAATATATCCACTATTCAGAATATACAAAAACAAAAAACAAAACAAGTTTCTGCTGATTTGTTTATAACAAAAAAATAAAATTAAAAAAAAATGATTCATTATGAAGAAGAGTCTTTGACAAAACAAATGTAATTATCATTTTTAGGCCATGGATAAAAATAAAAGGAAAACAAAAATGAATACTACTGGGCTGGGGATGTGGCTCAAGTGGTAGCGCGCTCGCCTGGCATGCGTGCAGCCCGGGTTCGATCCTCAGCACCACATACAAACAAAGATGTTGTGTCCACCGAGAACTAAAAAATAAACAATAAATATTTAAAAAAAAAAAAAAAAAAAAAAAAAAAAAAAAAAAAAATGAATACTACTTAAATCAAATTAAATTGTTGAAATAATGGAAGGAAGTCTGAAGACTAGAGCAATGTAAAGGAAGCATGAATAGATTGAAAAAGGACCAAATAATCATACTAGAAATATTCTACTATAAATACAATTTTAATGGTTTGATTAAACATTGAATTAAATAGAGCTCATATAGAATCAATATAGTAACAAAAACAGACAACATTTTCTGGAGTACATCACAGACTTATAAAATAATGTTAATGTCAGAGATGTTAAATAAAACAAAAAATGGTATAATATACATGTTCAATCTTCACATAATAGAATGGGTAGGTTAAAAAGGTTAAAAAATGGAAATTGAACAATCATAATTCTGTAGTGGTATTCTCCAAAAAATAAAATATAAAATGCTGGAAGACGAGCAAGAATCTCTTCATTACAATTATAGCATTATAATCTCATGACTTTTAGACACATGCAAATATATATGCTCTGTTGAAAGGATCTGCTGTGAATGAACTACTGCTGAGTTTTGGTTCCCTCAATTATGCATGGAAACACTGATTCTTAAAATTGACAATTTCTTTTATTGGAGGGAGATGGGGAAAGCTCCAGACTTCTTTGTTCTTGCACAGCACATTTTTTATTAAATTATTTATTTATTCTAATTTGTTACCCATGATGGCAGAATGCACATTTTTTATAGGGTAGTGTAAGGATACATATAAACTATGGCATAACATATTTGAAAATAACTAACTTGTTTGCTAGTATTAGGAAAAACATTTTTCCCATTCACAAAACAGGATATGTTCACACAAAAGGCCAGAAAAACTCACACCTAAAGTATGTAGCAGGTAGTACAGTTGGGACCTTATTTTTCTTCTTAAACAGGGTCATCATGTCCCACAAGAATGAGCCTAGTGTGGGGAGTTATTGCTCTCTGTCAGGTGCAGCATTCCAGCTTCCTTTGCTTGAGCTAATAAACAAGAACTCTGTGTTCATATTCTTCGGGGTGCACTTTCCAAGACTTCAGGAGGTCAGGCCCCAACAAGGATCTAGGGGAAAACAATGATACTTCAGTAGTAACATTCATCTCAGAAACAAGGAGTTTAAAATCAACTCTACTATGAGTGCTTAGGCTGCTTGTAGAAGTGACTGCAAGGGCAGGAAACGAAGGTACAAGATGAGTCTAAAACTTTTAATTGTACAGAAGTAAAGAACTGCTCATAAAGGCAACAAGAGCATGACGAAAGAATCAAACCAAAGGGGCTCTCACTGGATAAATCTGGGATAACTTAATAATTTAACTTTCTGACCTTTTCTTGTTTATGTGGTCCACTTCACATGGTCTCATCAGTGTGCCGAACTAAAGTAATTTTTTTGAAAAAAAAATATTTAACTAACCAATCTGACTCCTGGGGGAAGTGTTCTGACTCTTTAAGATTCTATTATTAGAAAGTCAGGGAGTATTTTCTATCCTGGGTCAATAATGTAAATATGTAGAGAAATGTGTCCTGAGTGAACTGAATATAGACAACTTCTGGTCCTCAGTATATACAGCAGTGAATCAAAAGGTAGCCATGAAATCATCTGTCCCCTATGTATGTATGTATATATCCATCATTGATCCATGTATATAATATTCAGGACCGACCATATAAACTGTCTTTTTAAAAGATGCAATCAGGGCTGCCATCTTGTTGATTTTGTGGGAGTTTATTGTCATTTTCAGGATTTGCCTGGTTTAAATAGGGAATAAACTAGTTAATGAAATTAAGATATTATGGAGGCCACAAAATTCGTAATATTTTCTGTACCTTTGAGATTTTCAAGGTGACACTAATTTCTGTCATATATCCCCATAAACAATATTGCTTTGTATTTACAGGTGTTATTTTTTGGGGGGGTATACCAGGGATTTAACTCAGGGACACTCAACTACTGAGCCACAGCCTCAGCCCTATTTTGTATTTTATTTAGAGACAGGATCTCCATGAGTTCCTTAGCATCTTGCTGTTGCTGAGGCTGGCTTTGAACTCACCATCTTTCTGCTTCAGCCTCTTGAGCTGCTGGGATTAGAGGCATGCACCACTGCGCCTGGTTTGTATTAACAATTTTGATGAGGGATGGACATAATTTCATTTACTTCTTTGATTTCCCCAATGTGATAGTTCATATTCCATAGGGCAAAATGTCACTGTTGGGGGGTTCTGTTAATTTCATTAGGTTAATTCCGATTGTAAAAGATGTGTGTTTGTGTGTGTGTGTTTGCAGGAGAGAGAGAGAGAGAGAGAGAGAGAGAGAGAGAGAGAGAGAGAGAGAGAGAGAGAGACTGAGGGAGACGACTGAGGAAGAAAATTCTTAGTATCCTTCTACCAGTGGATATACTCTGTCACATATATGTCGGG